>NC_132908.1:28643359-28958946 GCF_047675955.1 Chlorocebus sabaeus
CATCCTGACATTTCCAACTTTGGACTAGGACCACAAGATTCATTCTAGCATTCACACTTTAAATTTTGTGAACTACATTGAGAAACTGTCTCCATATTTTATATAATAACATGTAAAATAGTTTCAGAATTGCTAATTCATATCCTTGTGGGAAAATAAAATACTACTCAGTAGAATACAGCGTTTGTGTAGTCTTACAGCATTCAATCAAAATACTGTTTTTTCAAAGTGACTTAGATCCAGACCTTTTATCCCCATCCTTTTCAGTAGAATTATGTCTATAGGTAGATGACAGATAATTTGTTTTTAGATAGAGTCTCACTCTGTCACCCAGGCTGGAGTGCAGTGGCACAAACTTGGCTCACTGCAACCTTCATCTCCTGGGTTCAAGCAATTTTCCTGCCTCAGCCACCTAAGTAGCTGGGATTACAGCTGCATGCCACCACACCCAGCTAATTTTTGTATTTTCAGTAGAGATGAGGTATCACCATGTTGGCCAGGCTGGTCTCAAACTCCTGACCTCAAATGATCCTGCCGCCTCAGCCTCCCAAAGTTCTGGGATTACAAGTGTGAGCCACCACGCCCGACCAGATGACAGATAATTTGTAATACAATGAGACTCATTTGTCACTGTCTGCATTACGTCTGAATTTCCCCAACATCCTGGTTAATTTTTTAAAATTTGCATTGAGTAAAATGTACTCTTTGTCGTGTACAGTTTATTGGGTTTTGACAATTGTGTAGTCACATATCTATTTCCACAGTACCACAGTAAACTGTTTAGTCATCCTGCAAATTTTTTCTTGCTGCCCCTTTGTAATCAATGCCTGTCCTCCTCCCTTTCTTTGGCAACCACTAATAATTTTCCATCCCTCTAATCTTTTATGCAATGTCATAAAGTAGAATCATATAATACACAGCCTTGTTGATCTGACAGCCTCAATTTAGATAAATGTATTTAAGGTTCATACATGTAGTAGTGAAGATCGACAGTTTGTTCCTTTCTGTTAACAACAAATTTTTTTTTTGTATAGACATATCAGAGTTTATTATCCATTCACTTACTGAGGGACATACATTTATTTCTAGCTTTTTGCAAATATGAATATAGTGGCAACAAATATCCACAAACAGGTTTTAATCACTAGCTTTCAGTTTTGTATAATAAATGCCTAGGGTTGGGACCTCTGGTTCACACAATAAATATATGACTAACTTATAAAAAATGGTTAAACTATTTTCCAAAGTTACTATGTCATCCTGCATTCCTAATTTGAGTAGCTCCAAATCCTAATCAGCACTTAGTACTCACATCAAAAAAAATTTTTTTTTTTTTTTACCATTCTCATAGGTGTGTGATATTTCACTGTGGCTTGGCTTCATTTTTTAAAGAATTGAGGGTGGTTCCAAGATGGCCGAATAGGAACAGCTCTAGTATACAGCTCCCAGCCATTACATAATGATAAAGGGATCAATTCATCAGGAAGAGCTAACTATCCTAAATATATATGCACCCAATACAGGAGCACCCAGATTCATAAAGCATATCCTTAGAGACTTACAAAGAGACTTAGACTCCCATACAATAATAATGGGAGACTTTAACACCCCACTGTCAATATCAGACAGATCAATGAGACAGAAAGTAAACAAGGATATCCAGTAATTGAACTCAACTCTGCACCAAGTGGACCTAATAGACATCTACAGAACTCTCCACCCCAAATCAACAGAATACACATTCTTCTCAGCACCACAGCACACTTATTCCAAAATTGACCACATAATTGGAAGTAAAGCACTCCTCAGCAAATGTAAAAGAACAGAAATTATAACAAACTGTCTCTCAGACCACAGTGCAATCAAACTAGAACTCAGGACTAAGAAACTCAATCAAAACTGCTCAACTACATGGAAACTGAACAACCTGCTCCTGAATGACTACTGGGAACATAACGAAATGAAGGCAGAAGTAAAGATGTTCTTGGAAACCAATGAGAACAAAGACACAACATACCAGAATCTCTGGGACACATTTAAAGCAGTGTGTAGAGGGAAATTTATAGCACTAAATGCCCACAAGAGAAAGTAGGAAAGATCTAAAATTGACACCCTAACATCACAATTGAAAGAACAAGAGAAGCAAGAGCAAATATATTCAAAAGCTAGCAGAAGGCAAGAAATAACTAAGATCAGAGCAGAACTGAAGGAGATACAGACACAAAAAGCCTTCAAAAAATGAATGAATCCAGGAGCTGGTTTTTTGAAACGATCAACAAAATTGATAGACCGCCAGCAAGACTAATAAAGAAGAAAAGAGAAAAGAATCAAATAGCGCAATAAAATAAAATAAAATAGCGCAAAAAAATAAAGGGGATATCACCACCGACCCCAAGAAACACAAACTACCATCAGAGAATACTATAAACACTTCTATGCAAATAAACTAGAAAATCTAGAGGAAATGGATAAATTCCTGGACACATACACCCTCCCAAGACTAAACCAGGAAGAAGTTGATTCCCTGAATAGATCAATAACGGGCTCTGAAATTGAGGCAATATTTAATAGCCCACCAACAAAAACAAGTCCAGGACCAGATGGATTCACAGCCGAATTCTACCAGAGGTACAAGGAGGAGTTGGTACCATTCCTTCTGAAACTATTCAAATGAATAGAAAAAGAGGGAATCCTCTCTAACTCATTTTATGAGGCCAGCATCATCCTGATACCAAAGCCTGGCAGAGACACAACAAAAAAAGAGAATTTTAGACCAAGATCCCTGGTGAATATTGATGCAAAAATTCTCAATAAAATACTGGCAAACTGAATCCAGCAGCACATCAAAAAGCTTATCTATCATGATCAAGTGGGCTTCATCCCTGGGATGCAAGGCTGGTTCAACATACGAAAATCAATCAACGTAATCCAGCATATAAACAGAACCAAAGACAAAAACAACATGATTATTTCTGCATCAATAGATGCAGAAAAGGCCTTTGACAAAATTCAACAGCCCTTCATGCTAAAAACTCTCAATAAATTCAGTATTGATGGAACGTATCTCAAAATAATAAGAGGTATTTATGATAAACCCACAGCCAACATCATACTGAATAGGCAAAAACTGGAAGCATTCCCTTTGAAAAATGGCACAAGACAGGGATGCCCTCTCTCACCACTCCTATTCAACACAGTGTTGGAAGCTCTGGCCAGGGCAATCAGGCAGGAGAAAGAAATCAAGGGTATTCAGTTAGGAAAAGAGGAAGTCAAATTGTCCCTGTTTGCAGATGACATGATTGTGTATTTAGAAAACTCCATTGTCTCAGCCCCAAATCTCCTTAAGGTGATAAGCAACTTCACAAAGTCTCAGGATACAAAATCAATGTGCAAAAATCACAAGCACTCTTATATACCAATAACAGACAAACAGAGAGCCAAATCATGAGTGACCTCCCATTCACAATTGCTTCAAAGAGAATAAAATACCTAGGAATCCAACTTACAAGGGATGTGAAGGACCTCTTCAAGGAGAACTACAAACCACGGCTCAATGAAATAAAAGAGGACACAAACAAATGGAAGAACATTCCATGCTCATGGATAGGAAGAATCAATATCGTGAAAATGGCCATACTGCCCAAGGTAATTTATAAATTCAATGCCATCCCCCTAAAGTGACGAATGACTTTTTCACAGAATTGGAAAAAACTACTTTAAAGTTCATATGGAACCAAAAAAGACTCCGCATTGCCAAAACAATCCTAAGCCAAAAGAACAAAGCTGGAGGCATCACGCTACCTGACTTCAAACTATACTACAAAGCTACAGTAACCAAACAGCATGGTACTGGTACCAAAACAGAGATATAGACCAATGGAACAGAACAGAGTCCTCAGAAATAATACCACACATCTACAGCCTACACACATCTTTGACAAACCTGACAAAAACAAGAAATGGGGATAGGATTCCCTATTTAATAAATGGTGTTGGGAAAACTGGCTAGCCATATATAGAAAGCTGAAACTGGATCCTTTCCTTACAACTTATACAAAAATTAATTCAAGATGGATTAGAGACTTAAATGTTAGACCTAAAACCATAAAAACCTTAGAAGAAAACCTAGGCAATACCATTCAGGATATAGGCATGGGCAAAGACTTCATGTCTAAAACATCAAAAGCAATGGCAAGAAAAGCCAAAATTGACAAATGGGATCTAATTAAACTAAAGAGCTTCTGCACAGCAAAAGAAACTGCTATCAGAGTGAACAGGCAACCTAGAGAATGGGAGAAAATTTTTGCAATCTACTCATCTGATGAAGGGCTAATACCCAGAATCTACAAATAACTCAAACAAATTTACAAGAAAAAAACAACCCCATCAAAAAGTGGGCAAAGGATATGAACAGACACTTCTCAAAAGAAGACATTCATACAGCCAACAGATACTTGAAAAAATGCTCATCATCACTCGCCATCAGAGAAATGCAAATCAAAATCGCAATGAGATACCATCTCACACCAGTTAGAATGGCAATCATTAAAAAGTCAGGAAACAACAGGTGCTGGAGAGGATGTAGAGAAATAGGAACACTTTTACACTGTTGGTGGGACTGTAATCTAGTTCAACTATTGTGTAAGACAGTGTGGCGATTCCTCAAGGATCTAGAACTAGAAATACCATTTGACCCAGCCATCCCACTACTGGGTATATACCAGAGGATTATAAATCATACTGCTATAAAGACACATGCAAACATATGTTTATTGTGGCACTATTCACAATAGCAACATTTGGGAACCAACCCAAATGTCCATCAATGATAGACTGGATTAAGAAAATGTGGCACATATATAACATGGAATACTATGCAGCCATAAAAAGGATGAGTTCATGTCCTTTGTAGGGACATGGATGAAGCTGGAAACCATCATTCTGAGCAAACTATCACAAGGACAAAAAACCAAACACCGCATGTTCTTACTCATAGGTGGGAATTGAACAATGAGAACACTTGGACAGAAGAAGGGGAACATCACACACCACGGCCTGTTGTGGGGTCAGGGAGGAGGGATAGCATTAGGAGATATAACTAATGTAAATGATGAGTTAATGGGTGCAACACACCAACATGGTACATGTATACATATGTAACAAACTTGCACATTGTGCACATGTACCCTAGAACTTAAAGTAGAAAAAAAAATTCTGCTGAATACAGAATCTTGTGTTGATACTAGGTTTTCCTACCTGAACGTAAAAATATTAATTCCATTGTCATTTGCAAGTATTACTTTTTATGACATATTATACTGCACTTAAATTATTTCTCCTTTTAGGTAATTTGTTGCTTTGTTCTGGTTGTTTTCAAGATTTTTAATTTATCTTTGGCACTACTTTTACTTCAACTAAATGGTCAGAATTTTGTATTGTAACTAAATATATCACTATAGAGTTACTCATGTCTTCAGATTAATTTCTAAGTACCATTAATTGTTTTTTGACATGGAGTCTCACTCTGTCACTCAGGCTGGAGTGCAGTGGCATGATCTTGGCTCACTGCAACTTCTGCCTCCCAAGTTCAAGCAATTCTCCTGCCTCAGCTTCCTGAGTAGCTGGGATTACAGATGTGAACCACCACGCCCAGCTAATTTTTGTATTTTTAGTAGAGATGGGGTTTTACCACATTGGTTAGGTTGGTCTCGAACTCCCAACCTTAGGTTATCCACCTGCCTCAGTCTCTCAAAACGCTGGGATTACTGGTGTGAGCCACTGCGCCTGGCCAGCACCATTAAGTTTTATGAAAACATTCTTAAAATCTATGATAACATATAACAATATTTTATAAGCTTTCAAATAAGAAAATCATATAAATTCTTACAGGAAGTATATGAAAGAAAAAAGGATTTGTAAGAGATAGAGTCTGAACTCAGAAGACATTAGATTTGTGAGAGAAAAATTCAGTGTACAATAGAGAAACTAATTTTGCTTTGAGAATTTGTGAGGTTTCTAGTTTGGTGGTAAATCAACAGTTCTCAGATTTCCTGTTGTGATCCATGATTTTCGTCTCCATTTGAAGATAGGTAAACACATGCATTTCTGCCTGTAGAGTTCTCTTACACCTTTTTCTTTCTATGTTGATACATCTGTATATTCCATTCAATATAAGTTAAAGCCAAGAAAAGTCTCTAAGTGTTCACACTGAAAAAGGGCATGTGCAAAGAAAAACACTGAACAAAATTTTATAAGCAATGATTCAGGATTGTAAAAGTATGGCTTTTAAGTATACTACCATATAATCTTTATTATAACTGTTATAGTACACCAGCAGCTACAAAAAGCAGGACAGAATATAATATAGTAACTATGAGAATGTTATCAATATTTTTTGAAGTTGAAGTCCTTCGGAAAATTGATATGAAATATATTTAGGATCTTTCAGATATGAGTTTTCACTTTTCTCTGATATCTGTGAGTTTTTTTTTTTTTAACACATCAAATAATATTCAAAGTTACTATTTCATTGTAGTATAAAGGTATGCTGGTATTTCAAATAACTGACCAGTTTTTTTCTACTTAAGGAACAATTGATGTAATAAACTCAGAATATTCTTCTTTTAGTATAGACTAATAATGCCCTAAATATGTACTATATACTTACATGCATTACTGTTTTATGATTCAAACACAAAGAGCGTCTTTTAGATTTTCTTCATGTATTCTACATTTGCCATTAAACTTCCATGAAAATAAATTGATATTAATGATGTTCATCTACTATAGAACAACCTCTCATAGCTCTGATGTAGAAAAAATAGACTATATGTTTTTATGTAAACACTAGGCATTAAGGTATAACAACTAATTTGAGAATTGAATTATTGTTTGCTTTATACAAATCTCAAATGTTTTCAATACAAATAAAGTGCTCACTGAATAATTACTTGTCCAAACATCAATGTTTTTGCTCATTTGAAACATATAACAAAATAAATAACTGCTTGGGCTTTAGAGTAATCCTCCATAATAAATATTATTATTTAATGTAAAGTCTGGGATCTGTGCTTTAGTCCTTTTTTGTGTAAGTCCTGACATATTCAGACTTGAGTTTTGATTAAATACTTCCTCCCATTTATTCAGTCTGCAAAGCCTGTTTCCCTATAAACTTTATGGTGATTTTTAAGTTCTAAATTTTGGATAAAACTCTTTCCACATTTACCACAACTATAGATATTCTCTGGTATGAATTATCTTATGTCGAGAAAGGGTTGAGCATTGATTAAATAACTTGCCACATTCTTTACATATGTGGGATTTCTCTCTAGTATGAATTATTTGATGTTGAGTAAGGCGTGAACTATAATTAAAGGCTTTGCCACATTCTTTGCATTTATTGGGTTTTTCCCCAGTATGAATTCTCTGGTGGACAAAAAGACTTGAGGAATGGGAAAAAGATTTATGTTTGTCAAGTTTTTCTCTGGTATGAATTCTGTGATGTTAATTAGGTATGACCTACAGTTAAAGGCTTTGCTGCATTCCTTACATTTGTAGGGTTTCTCTCCAGTATGAATGCTTCGATGTCAAGTAAGGCATGAACTACAATTAAAGGCTTTGCCACATTCTTTGCATTTATAGGGTTTTTATCCAGTATGAATTCTCTGGTGGATAATAAGACTTGAGGGACGAGAAAAAGATTTGCTACATGATTTACATGTGTAAGTTTTTCTCTGGTATGAATTCTCTGATGTTTAGTTAGGTACGACCTACAGTTAAAGGTTTTGCTGCATTCCTTACATTTGTAGGGCTTCTTTCCCATATGAATTCTCTTGTGCTGAGTAAGGGCTGAAGACACTTTAAATGATTTACCACATTCTTTACATTTGTAAGGTTTCTCTCCAGTGTGAATTCTCTGATGCACAAGATTTGAAGAATAAGTAAAATATTTGGTACATGCTTTACATTTGTAAAGTTTTTCTCCAGTGTGAATTCTCTGATGCATAGTAAAATGTGAACTAGAATTGAAGGCTTTGCCACATTCTTTACATTTTTATAGTTTCTCTCCAGTGTGAATTATTTGATGTTGAGTAAGGTGTGAACAATGGTTAAAGGCTTTGTCACATTCTTTACATTTGTAAGGTTTCTCTTCATTATGGATTATCTTATGTTTTCTTAGACTTGACAATTTACTAAGGATTTTCTCACCATTATTATATCTGTGTGACTTTTCTCCAACATGGATTTTCTGAGGCTGAGTATGTTTTGATGACTGCATAAAAGTTTCTACACACTTGTTACATTTGGCAGACTTCTCTTGAATATGGATACTCTGATGGATATGGTTGGTGCATTCATGAAAGACTTTCTCACATTTTTTACATTTGTAATGGTTCTGTAGAAAATGAGTTTTCTGATGTCTTCTGGGGTTTATGCCTTGGCTTAATGTTGTATCAGATTTATTGCACTGATTTTTCTCTTCAATACAAATATACTGGTAGAGACCTGCCTAAAGGCTGTCAAAATTTTATCATATGTGTGATGTTTTCCCAAATTATCTATTTCCTGACTTGATTAATCAATGATGAATGAATGAAGACCTTTCTATGTCGATCGCAAGCAGAATGAGGTGTTATTTGTTGGTGAAACAAACTTTTAACAAAGGACCCATCAAATTGATCATATTTAGAAATCACCTCTTCATTTTTAAATCTTTTCTTTTCAGAAATATTTGACTGAACATTTACTCCAATTCTATGTTTTAACTGGTTTATAAGATTATTTGAAATGTGGATTAAGTCACTATTCAGATTTTCCAAATTTTCTTTCAAAGAAAAGGTATATTTCAAAAATTGATGTTGACATTTAGTTGCAGAAACACATGGATTAGAAAAAGCAACTGACACAGATGGAGTTTTTTGTTTTTGACTCTTACAGCAGTGATGTTTTTGTTACAGGTAGTTGTGCTACATTTTGTATGTCCATCACAACATCCGTTGTGACTGCCATACTTACCCTCACTTTCCCACTCTTTCCTTAAGTGTAAATTCTGAGGGCCACAGCTCCCGTATCTATCCAATATTGAGTATCATGAGAAAACATATCTGAAAGATACCAAAAGTTTTAAAAATTCCAATTACTAAATTCAGGTGAAAATACTTTATAATGTAATATACAAAATTATACCACATTGAGGACACCATGATAGTTGAATCAAAAACTTGAGGTCCCTTTGTTTTCTCAACTGATATATGAACTTAAATATAGTAGCGTGACTAAAGCCAGTTGAGTTTTCAGTGCCTAGGTGAACACAGAACCAAGAATGGTTGCATTTAGAAGGAAGAAAATTTGTTGTATTTGTGCACCACAGCACAGCGCAGTTACACAGAAATTTTTCACATTCTGTTTTGCCCTCAGCTAAGAAAAAAAAAGGATAAAACATATGTCCAAAGTTCTGGGTTATTCTGGGGCTAAAGGTTGTTCATTGCTTCCTTTAATATGTGGTGCTGAAGAAAATGGTGATAGAGTTGAAATGACATGTCGGGTCAACTGAGAACAAAGATGAATGCTTATTTCCACAACAGAAAGAAAGTAGTGACTATGACACTCACCAAAGGGGGAGATTAAAGGCTCTTAAGAGAAAAAAAGGCAAATCTTTTTAATAGGAAAATACACACAGTAGTCCAGAGAAGACATCCTGACAACAGTTTGAAGAATTTCCCAGAGTGACTAGAGTGCCTGATGGGTATCAGTTTTCATCTGTAAAAATGCATTCCATAAAAAATAGAATAGGTAGCTGTTTCTTACTTGATCAAAATATCAGGAAAACCACAAAACATTAAAGTAACCAAAAAACATGGCTAAATCAAAGGACCAAAATGAAAGTGAATCTAAAGAAGTAGAAATCTATTAATTAACATATTAATATCCAAGTGAAGTTAGAGAAGTAGAAATCTATTAACTAATGCTGACACCAGCTCGATTGTGGAGACCCTAACCCAGCAGTGCTAGAGGAATTAAAGACACACACACAGAAATACCGAGTGTGGAGTGGGAAATCAGGGGACTCACAGCCTTCAGAGCTGAAGCTCCAAACAGAGTTTGACCCACATATTTATTGACAGCAAGCCAGTGATAAGCATTGTTTCTATAGATTATAGATTAACTAAAAGTATTCCTTACAGGAAACAAAGGGATGGGCTCTGGCTAGTTATCTGTAGCAGGAACATGTCCTTAAGGCACAGATTGCTCATGCTATTGTTTGTGGCTTAGGAATACCGTAAGTGGTTTTCCCTCCTGGGTGGGCCAGGTGTTCCTTGCCCTCATTCCGGTAAATCTACAACCTTCAACGTGGGTATCATGGCCCTCAAGAACATGTCACAGTGCTGCAGAGATTTTGTTTATGGCCAGTTCTGGGGCCTGTTTATGGCCAGATTTGGGGACCTATTCCCAACAAACTAATTTTAAATTAATTTAAAATATCTATCTTTGCCTTATGGACAAGTTCTTACACTGTCATCAGGCCAGAGTACAATCACAGCTCAGTGGAACCTTGAATTCCTGGCCTAAAGAAGTCACCCTCCCTCACTTTCCCAAGTGGCTATGACTACAGGAATGTACCATCACATCTGAATACTTTTAAAATTCTTTGTACAGACAGGGTCTTTCTAGGTCACCGAGGCTGGTCAAGAATTCTTGACCTCAAGGAATCCTACAGCCTCAGACTCTCAAAGTGCTGGGATAAAACCAGCAATTACGCCTGGCATTCCCTGTCTTCTTTAATAAATGAGGACGTTAAGCCAACAACCATACAAAAGGACAAGGATATATTACATAACGATAAAGGGTTCAATTCAATAAGAATACTTAAATATGCTAAATACCTATGCACCAAACTTTGGAGCACCAAGATTCATAAAACAAGTGATTCTAGTCCTGAGAAAAGAATTAGCCACATAATAACAGTGGTGTACTTCAACACCCCATGGACATCATTATATCATTGAGGCAGAAAATAAACAAAGAAATTTTGGACATCAATTCCACATGACCAACTGGACCTAATAGGCATCTACAGAACACTCAACCCATCAACCATAGAACACATAAATCCTTCATATGCACACAGGACACACTTGATGATTGAACCTATATGCTCAGCCAGAAAGCAAGACTCAATAAATTTTAAAAAAATCAAAATCATACCAACCATACTCTTGGACTAAAATAGAATAAAAACAGGAAACAACAAGCAGATCTCTTAAAACTACAGAAATGCACAGAAATTAAACAACTGGCTTCTCAACAACTTTTGAGTAAACAATAAAATCAAGGAAGAAATCAAAAAGTTCTTTGAAATAAGTGAAAACAGAGAAAACACATACTAAAATCTTTGGGACACAGCTAAAGCTGCATTAAAAGAAGTTTATAACATGAAATGCCTACTTTAAAAGTTAGATCTCAAATTACTGAGGTAACATCATATGTAAAGAAACTAGAAAAAGAAAAATAAACTGAGCACAAAGCTAGCAGAAGAAAAGAAATAACTAAAATCAGATAACTGAATTAAATTGAGACCCCAAATTCCATACAAAGCATCAGCAAAACCAAAAGTTGGTTCTTTGAAAGGGTAAACAAGATTGATAGACCACTAGCGAGGTTAACAAAGAAAAACAGAAGATCCAGATAAGCACAATGAGAAACAACAAAGGGAACATTGCAATCGACCCCACAGGTATACAAAAGATTCTGAGACTTATGAAGACTTCTATGCACATAAAGTAGAACATCTAGAGGAAATGAATAAATTCCTAGAAACACACAATCTCCAAAGAGTGAATAGGGAAGAAACTGAAACCCTGAACAAACCAGTATCAAGTTCTGATATTGAATCAGTAATAAAAAATCTACCAACCAAAAAAGAGTCCTGGACAAGATGGATTCACAACTGAAATATACCACAAGTACAGGGAAGAGCTGGTATCAATTCTACTCAAACTATTTCAAAAAATGAGAATGAGGGACTCCTCCCCTCTCATTCTATGAGGCCAACATCACTCTGTTACCAAAATCTGGCAAAGACACAATGAACAAACAAAACAGCAGGACAATATATTTGATGAACATAGAAAAGTCCTCAACAAAATACTAGCAAACCAAATCGAGCAGCACAGCCAAAGTTTATTTACCACAATTAGCTAGGCTTTATTCCTGGAATGCAAGGTTGTTCCAGCATATAGAAATCATAAATGTGATTCACCACATAGAATTAAAATTTAAAAGCCGGGCACAGTGGCTCATGCTTGTAATCCCAGCACTTTGGAAGGCTGAGGCGGGCAGATCACCTGAGGCCAGGAGTTCAGGAACAGCTTGGCCAACATGGCGAAACCCTGTCTCTACTAAAAATACAAAAATTAGCTGGGTGTGTTGGTGCATGCCTGTAGTCATAGGTACTTGGGAGGCTGAGCCGTGAGAATCACTTGAAGCTGGGAGGTAGAGGTTGCAGTGAGCACTCCAGCTTTGAGGATAGAGCGGGACTCTGTCTCCGAAAAAAAAAAAAAGAAAAAAGAAAAAAGAAAAAAAAAATCACCATTTCAATAGATGTAAGATAAGCTTTTGATAAAACTTAACATCTCTTATGATAAATAAAACCCTCAA
The DNA here is from genome assembly GCF_047675955.1 of Chlorocebus sabaeus. Classification (NCBI taxonomy): domain Eukaryota; kingdom Metazoa; phylum Chordata; class Mammalia; order Primates; family Cercopithecidae; genus Chlorocebus; species Chlorocebus sabaeus. The sequence continues at coordinate 28,656,017 of NC_132908.1, forward strand.
TAAACTAAGCACTGAAGAAACATACCTCAAAATAATGAGAGCCATCTATGAGAAACCCACAGCCAACATACTGACCAGGCAAAAGCTGGAGGTATTCCCTTTAAAAACAAGAACAAGACAAGAATGCCCACTCTTACCACTTCTATTCAACATAGTAAGTACTAGCCAGAAAAATCAGTCAAGAGAATGAAATAAAAGGCATCCAAAGAGGAAAAGAGGAAAGTGACATCATCTCTGCTGATACGATTCTACATCTGGAAAGACTGTGCCAAAAGGCTCCTAAAACTGATAAGGAACTCCAGTAGTTTCAAGATGCAAAATCAAAGTACAAAAATCAGTAGCATTTCTATACACCAATAACATTCAAGCTGAGAGCCAAAACAAGAACACAATTCCATTTACAATAGCCACACACACAAAGAAAATACCAAATACCTAGAAATAGATCTAACCAACGAGGTTAAAGATCTCTACAAGGGGAACTATAAAACACTGTTGAAAAAATTATAGACAACATGAACAATTGGAAAAATATTCCATGCCCATAGAAGAATCAACATAATTAAAATGGCCATACTACCCAAAGCAATCTAGAGATTCAATACTATTCTATCGAACCACCAACGTCATTTTTCACAAAATTAGAAAAATACTATTCTAAAATTCATATGGAACTAAGAGTCCAAATAGCCAAAGCAATCCTAAACAAAAAGAACAAAGCCAAAGGCTTCACACTATCCAACTTCAAACTAAACTATAAGCCTACAGTCACCCAAACAGCAGAGTACTGGCACAAAAACAGACACACAGAAGCAGCACCAAGATGGCTGACTAGAAACAGCAGGGTTTGGAGGCTCCCATCGAAAAGAACCATAATAACTGTGTGAATCCTTCACTGGCAACCAAGGTATCCAGGTTCTCCCATCAGAATTGACTAGGAGGCTGGCATGATTCACAGAGAGGAAGTAAAAACAGTGTGGTGTGGCAGCCCATCTGAGGGCCACACGGGGCAGGAGAGCTCCCTCCTGCCAGCCAAAGCAGGTGGTGAGTGAGGATGCTACCCAGCTGGGAAAAGCATGCTTTTTCCATGGAACTATGCCACCCATGGATCGCAAGATCCCACTTGTGAACTCACACCACTGGGGCTTAGCATCCCAACCCTGGGGCTGTGCAGATTCTCAACAGCCTCTCAGCTGGAATCTGCTTAAGCCTGCCAAGCACCTGGTGGGAGGAGCAACCAGCACCACAGCGGCGGCTGCCTGCTGTCTAAGCCATTTGAGCCCCTTGGTAGAGGGGCAGCAGCCAGCACTGGGACTCACAACTGCCTAATACGCTAAGCTCAATGGGTGGGGGAAGGGCGGCATCCATCTCTATAGCTCCAGGCTGCACTTTTCCCCTTCTGGAGTCAGAGAGGCTGGTTGGCTTGGTCCCAAGATATGTTCCCCACAGCCCAACACACCGGCTGTGGCAGACTGCAGCCAGAGTGCCTCTTCAGGCCTGACCCTGACCCATCCTTCCTGATTGTGCCAGGCTTCCCTGCAGGAACTCCAATAAGTCCAGCTAGAGGCTCAGGGAAAGAACCCAGATCTCCCTGGGCCTGAGCCCCTAGGGAGAGGGGTGATGGCAGTCTCTGCGGACAAGTAGACTTAGCCTTTCCTACTGGTAGTTCTGAGGGATCCAGGCAGCCCAGACAAGTGGGTTTCCCCCCCAGCGAAGTACACCCCTCCACCAAGGGACAAAGTGCTTCATTACACAAGTTCTGTTCCATGTGCCACCCAACCGGGTGAGACCCTCCAACAGGGGTTGTCGGACACCCTATACAGGAGCAATCCTACTGGCATCAGGTTAGTGCCCCTTGAGTTCAGAGATTCCAAAAGAAGGAGCAGGCATGCATCTTTGCTGTTCTCCAGCCTCCCTGAGTGACATCTCCAGGCACAGGAGTAAACCAGATGAACAGTCTCAGGCCTCTGAGCTCAAGACCTGTACATATACATCCAGATGGCCTGAAGCAACTGAAGAACCACAAAAGAAGTGAAAATAGGCAGTTCCTGCCTTAATTGATGACATTCCACCATTGTGATTTGTTCCTACCCCACCTTAACTGATCAATCAACCTTGTGACATTCCTTCTTCTAGGCAATGAGTCTCAGAACTTCCCCACTGAGCACCTTGTAACCCCTGCCCCTGCCTGCAAGAGAATAACCCCCTTTAACTGTAATTTTCCACTACCTACTCAAATCCTATAAAACTGCCCCACCCCTATCTCCCTTTGCTGACTCCTTTTTTGGACTCAGTCTGCCTGCACCCTGGTGATTAAAAAGCATTATTACTCACAAAAAGCCTGTTTGGTGGTCTCTTCACAAGGATGCATGTGACAAATAGGGCCTGAAGTGAACCCCCAGCAAACCACAGCAGCCCTAAAGAAGTGGGACATGACCATTGAAAGAAAAACAAACAGAAAGCAACAACAACAGCATCGACAACAACAAAAAGCCCCCACAAAATCCCCATCCAAGCATCAGCAGCCTTAAAGATTGAAACCAGACAAACTCATGAAGATGAGAAAGAATCAACAACAGCAAAAAAACCCAAAAAGCCACAGTGCCTCTTCTTCAAATGATTGCAACATCTCTATCAAGGATGCAGAGCTGGATGGAGGATGAGACAGAAGAATTGACAGAAGTAGGCTTCAGAAGATGGGTAATAAAAAACTAGGCTGAGCTAAAGGAGCATGTTCTAACCCAATGCAAAAAGCTAAGAATCTCAATAAAAGGATAGAGGAGTTTCTACTAGAATAAACAGTTTAGAGAGGCGCATAAATGACCTGATGGAGCTAAAAAACAAAGCATGAGAACTTCATGAAGCATACAAGTATCAACAGCCAAACCAACCAAACAGAAGAAGGGATATCAGTGTTGAAAGACCACCTTGCTGAAATAAGGCATGCAGACAAGACTAGAGAAAAAAGAATAAAAAGGAATGAACAAAGCCTCCAAGAAATATGTGACTTCACAAAAAGACTGAATCTATGACGGATTGGAGTATCTGAAGCAGATGGGGAGAATGCAAACAAGCTGGAAAACATACTTCAGGATATTATCCAGGAGAACTTCCCCAACCTAGAAGACAAGCCAATATGCAAATTTAGGAAATGCAGGGTCTACTGCTAAGATGCTCCATGAGAACATCAACCCCAAGACACATAATCATCAGATTCTCCAAGGTCGAAATGAAGGAAACAATGTTAAGGGTAGCCAGAGAGAAAGGCCAGGTCACCTACAAAGGGAAATCTATCAGACTAACAGCAGACCTCTCAGCAGAAACTCTATAAGCCAGAAGAGATTGGGGGCCAATAGTCAACATTCTTAAAGAAAAGAATTTTCAACCCAGAATTTCATATGCAGCCAAACTAAGCTTTTAAAGTAAAGGAGAAATAAAGTCCTTTCCAGACAAGCAAATGCTGAGGGATTTCATTACCACCAGACCCGCCTTGCAAGAGCTACTGAAAGATGCTCTAAATATGGAAAGGAAAAACTGGTACCAGCCACTGCAAAAACACACCAAAATGTAAAGACCAATGACACTATGAAGAAATTGCATCAACTAGTGTGCAAAACAGCCAAACAGCATCATGATGGCAGGGTCAAATTCACACATAACAATATTAACCTTAAATGTAAATGGGCTAAATGTGTCAATTAAAAGACACAGAATGGCAAATTGGATAAAGAGTCAAGACCCATTGGTATGCTGTATTCAGGAGACCCATCTCACGTGTAAAGACACATATAGACTCAAAATAAAGGGATGGAGGAAAATTTACCAAGCAAATGGAAGAAAAAAAAAAGCAGAGGTTGCAATCCCAGTTTCTGACAAAATAGACTTTACACCAACAAATATCAAAAAAGGCAAAGAAGGTAAAGGGAACAATTCGACAAGAAGAGTGAACTATTCTAAATATATATGTATCCAATACAGGAGCACCCAGATTCACAAAATAAGTTCTTAGAGGCTTACAAAGAGACTTAGACTCCCACACAATAATAGTGGGAGACGATAATACTCTACCATCAATATTAGACAGATCAACAAGACAGAAAATTAACAAGGATATTCAGGACTTGAACTCAGCTCTGGATCAAGTGGACCTAAGAGACATCTACAGAACTCTCCACCCCAAATCAACAGAATATACATTATTCTCAGTGCCACATGGCACTTATTCTAAAATTGAACACATAATTGGAAATATAACACTCCTCAGCAAATGAGAAAGAACTGAAATCATAACAGTCTCTCAGACCACAGTGAAATCAAATTCGAACTCAGGATTTAAAAACTCACTCAAAACCACTCAATTACATGGAAATTAAAGAACCTGAGAACCTGCTCCTGAATGACTCCTGGGTAAATAATGAAATAAAGGCAGAAATCAAAAAGTTCTTTGAAACCAATGAAAACAAAGAGACAGTGTACCAGAATCTCTGGGATGCAGGTAAAGCAGTGTTAAAAGGGAAATTTACAGTACTAAATGCCCACATCAGAAAGTTAGAAAGATCTCAAGTCAATACCCTAACATTACAATTAAAAGAGCTAGAGAGGCAAGAGCAAACTAATGCATAGGTTAGCAGAAGACAAGAAATAACAAAGACCAGAACAGACTTGAAGGAGATAGAGACATGAAAAACTCTCCAAAAGATAAATGAATCCAGGAACTGGTTTTTTGAAAAAGTTAACAAAATAGACTGACCACTAGCTAGACTAATAAAGAAGAAAAGAGAGAAGAATCAAATAGACACAATAAAAAATGATAAAGGGGATATCATCACTGATCCCACAGAAATACAAACTACCACCAGAGAATACTATAAACACCTCTACACAAATAAACTAGAAAATCCAGAAGAAATGGATAAATTCCTGGACACATACACCCTCCCAAGACTAAACCAGGAAGAAGTAGAATCCCTGAATAGACCAATAACAAGTTCTGAAACTGAGGCAGTAATTAATAGCCTACCAGCTAAAAAAAGCCCAGGACTAGATGGAGTCACAGCTGAATTCTATCAGAAGTACCATGAGGAGCTGGTAGCATTCCTTCTGAAATTATTCCAAACAACTGAAAAGGAGGGACTCCTCCCTAACTCATTTTATGAAGCCAGCATCATCCTGATACCAAAACCAGGAAGAGAGACAACAAAGAAAAGAAAACTTCAGACTAATATCCCTGATGAACATTGATGCGAAAACCCTCAATGAAATACTGGCAAACCGAATCCAGCAGCACATCAAAAAACTTATCCAATGCAATCAAGTTGGCTTCATCCCTGGGATGCGAGGCTGTTTCAACATATGCAAATCAATAAACATAATCCATCACATAAACAGAACAAAAGACAAAAACCACGTGATTATCTCAATAGATGCAGAAAAGGCCTTTGATAAAATTCAACATCTCTTTGTGTCAAAAACTCTCAATAAACTAGGTATTGATGGAACATACCTCAAAATAAAAAGAGCTATTTATGACAAACCCATAGCCAACATCATATTAAATGGGCAAAGGCTGGAAGTATTCCCTTTGAAAACCAGTACAAGACAAAGATGCCCTCTCTCACCACTCCTACTCAACATAGTATTAGAAGTTCTGGCCAGGGCAATCAGGCAAGAGAAAGAAAGAAAGGGTATTCAAATAGGAAGAGAGGAAGTAAAATTATCTCTGTTTGCAGATGACATAATTTTATATTTAGAAAACCCAGTCATCTCAGCCCCAAACTCCTTAAACTGATAAACAACTTCAGCAAAGTCTCAGGAAACAAAATCAATGTGCAAAAATCACAAGCATTCCTTTACACCAACAATAGACAAGCAGAGAGTCAAATCATGAATGAACTCCCATTTACAATTGCTACAAAGAGAATAAGATACCTAGGAATACAGCTAACAAGGGATGTGAAAGACCTCTTCAAGGTGATCTACAAACCACTGCTCAAGGAAATAAGAGGGGACACAAGCAAATGGAAAAACATTCCCTCCTCATGGATAGGAAGAATGAACATTGTGAAAATGGCCATACTGCTCAAAGTAATTTATAGATTAAATGCTATTCCCATCAAATGACCATTGGCATTCTTTACAGAATTGGAAAAAACTACCTTAAATTTCATATGGCATCAAAGAAGACCCCATATAGCCAAGACAATCCTAAGTGAAAAGAACAAAGCTGGAGGCATCACACTACCTGACTTCAAACTATACTAAAAGGCTAAAGTAACCAAAACAGCATGGTACTGGTACCAAAACAGATATATAGACCAATGGAACAGAACAGAGACCTCAGGAATAACACCACACATCTACAACCATCTGATTTTCGACAAACCTGACAACAAGCAATGGGGAAAGGATTCCCTATTCAATAAATGGTGCTGGGAAAACTGGCTAGCCATATGCAGAAAACAGAAACTGGACCCCTTCCTTACACCTTAAACAAAAATTAACTCAAGATGGATTAAAGAATTAAATGTAAAACCCCAAACCATAAAAACCCTAAGAAGAAAATCTAGACAATACTATTGAGGATATTGGCATGGGCAAAGACTTCATGACTATAACACCAAAAGCAATTGCAACAAAAACCAAAATTGACAATTGGGATCTAATTAAACTAAAGGGCTGCTTCACAGCAAAATAAACTATTATTGGAGTGAATAGGCAACCTACAAAAGGGGAGAAAAATTTTACAATCTACCCATCAGACAAAGGTCTAATATCCAGAATTTACAAGAGACTTAAACAAATTTACAAGAAAAAAAAAAAAAACCCCATCAAAAAGTGGGCAAAGGATACAAGCAGACACTTCTTAAAAGAAGACATTTACAAAGCCAACAAACATGAAAAGAGGTCAACATCACTGATCATCAGAGAAATGCAAATCAAAACCATAATGAGACACCATCTCACACCAGTCAGAATGGCTATCATTAAAAAGTCAAGAAACAACAGATGCTGGTGAGGCTGTGAAGAAGTAGAATGTTTTTACACTGTTGGTGGGAATGTAAACTAATTCAACCATTGTGGAAGACAGTGTGGTGATTCCTCAAGGATCGGGAACCAGAAATACCATTTGACCCAGCAATCCCATTACTGGGTATATACCCAAAGGAATATAAATCTTTCTAATATAAAGACACATGCACACGCAAGTTTATTGCAGCATTATTTACAATAGCAAAGACATGAAACCAACCCAAATACCCACCCATGATAGACTGGATAAAGAAAATGTGGTACATATATACCATGGAATACTATGCAGCCGTAAAAAGGAATGAGATAATGTCCTTTGCAAGGACATGGATGAAACTGGAAGCCATCATCCTCAGCAAACTAACACAGGAACAGAAAACTAAACACCATATGTTCTCACTCATAATTGGGAGTTGAACAATGAGAACACATGAACACAGGGAGGGGAACATCACACACCAGTGCCTGTTGGGGGTTTTAGGGGTGAGGGGAGGGAACATAGAAGAAGGGTCAATAGGTGCAGCAAATCACCATGGTACACATACACTTATGTAACAAACCTGCACGTTTTGCAAACCTTTTTTCTGTTTTCTGCATGTAACAAACCTGCACATTTTGCAACACCCCCCACATCTTTTTTTTTTTTTTTTAGAGGAAACAAAGAAAAACAAAATTAAAAAAAAAAACAACAACACATAGACCAATGGAACAGAATAGAGTACCCAGAAATAAATAGAGGCACACACTTACAATCATCGGATGTTCCACAAAGTCAACAAAAACAAGCAATAGTGAAAGGACTCCCTATTTAATAAATGGTTCTGGGATAACTGACTAACCATATGCAGAAGAATGAACATAGACTCCTACCTTTCACCGTATAAAAAAATTAACTCAACATGATTAAAGATTTAAATTCAGATTCTCAAAAATAAACATACTAGAAGAAAACCTGGCAAATACCATTCTAGACATTGACTTTGGCAAAGAATTTATGGCTAAGTTTTCAACAGCAATTGTAACTAAAACAAAAATGGACAAATGGGACCTAATTAAAGAGTTTCTGCACAGCAAAAGAAACTGTGAACAGAATCAACAACCTACAGAACTGGAGAAGATACTCACAAACTACGCACCTGACAAAGGCCTAATTCTAGAATCCATATGAAATTTAAATTAACAAGAAAAAAAACCATTAAAAAGTAGGCAAAGGGTAAGAGCAGACACTTCTCAAAAAGAAGACATACAAGCAGCCAACAAGTATACGAAAAAATGTTACACATCACTACTCATCAGAAAAATGCAAATCAAACCACACTGAGATACTATTTACACCACTCAGTGATTATTGAAAAGTCAAAAAACAGATGTTGGCAAGGGCTGTACAGAAAAGAGAATACTTATACATTGCTGATTGAAATGTAAATTAGCTCAGTGACTGTGGAAGACAGTTCGGAGATTTCTGAAACAACTTGGAACTACCATTTGACCTAGTAATCCTATTAGTTAGCATATACCTAAAGGAAAAGGAATTGTTCTACCAAAAAGTCACATGCACTCATATGTTCATTGCAGCACTATTCGCAATAGCAAAAACATGGAATCAGCCTAGGTGCCCATCAATGGTGGACTGGTTAAAGAAAATGTGGTACATATATACCATAGAATACTATGTAGCCATAAAAAAGAATAAAATCATGTCCTTTGCAGCAACATGGATGCAGCTATTGTCCTAAGTAAATTAACACAGGAACAGAAAATCAAAGACCATGTTCTTGTAACTGGGAACTAAACATTGGGTACATATGGACATAAAGATGGGAAAAAGAGACAATGGGGACTTAGAGGGGGAGTAAAGGAGGGAGGCAAGGGCTGAAAAACTTCCTACTGGGCACTATGCTCATTATCTGGGTGACGGGATTATTCATACCCCAAACCAGTGTCATGCAATATACCCATGTAATAAATCAGCACATATACACATTGAATGTAAAATAGAAGTCTAAAGTACATCAAAAAAAAAAAAAAAAAAAAATGGAAAAGAAAAAAATGGAGTCTTACTCTGTCACTCAGACTGGAGTACACTGGTACAATCATAGCTCAATGTAGCCTAGCCTCAAATTCCTGGGGTAAAGTAATCCTCCTGACACAGCCTCCGGAGTCACTGGGACTACAGTCACATGCCACAGAAACTAATAAAAAAAAAATCTTAGACGTGGGTTCTTGCAATATTGCCCAGGCTGACCTCAAGCAATCCTCCTGCCTTAGCCTCCAAACTAGCTGGGATTACATGCACACGCCACTGTGCCTTGTAAAATATCTATTTTAAAGATGTTCAACCAGTTAAAGGAGAATACAGAAAAATAAACAAAAGATGACAAAAATGCATGAAGAAAATGAACTGATGAAGAGAGATTAAAACTGTAAAAACACAAAGTGTGGAGCTGAAAAATAACTTAATTTAATGATTCACTAGAGGGTTTAATAGCAGACTTGATGTAGGAGAAAAAACCCAACAAGCTTGGTAATAGGTTATTTGAAAGTATATAGTCAAGACAGTAAAAAGAAAAACAGAAAACAATACAGCGTCTAAGGGACTAATGGGGTACTATGAAGTAGGCCAATATACTCATAACAGGCATTCTAGAATGCAAAGAGAGAGAAAAGAGTAGAAAATTTATTTGAAGAAATGATGGCTGAGAATTTTCCAAATTTGAGGGAAAAAATGGCCTAAAATTTAATGAAACTCTACCAACTCTAACTAGTAACAACACAAAGAGACCCACAACAAGACACATTATAATCAGAGATTCAAAAGTTACAAAGAGAATTTAGAAGCCAAAACAAAAACAAAAACAAAAAACAACAAAAAACCCCAGTGACTTGGTATATACAAGGCCCACTCCTATAGGATGACCAGCAGATGTCTCACCAAAAATTCTCACAGATCAGAAAGTTGAAGAATGATATATTTGAAGTGCTGAATAATGACAACTACCAATCAAGAAAATGTTATCTTCCAAAACTATCCTTTAAAAATTTGGAAATAAAGAATACTGAAAATCAACAAAAGCCAAATGAATTCATACCCACTAGATCTGTTCTAAAAGAAGTGCTAAAGACAGGCAGTTCTTCATATTGAAAAATAAAATGATGGTAAATAGTAACACAAGATTATATAAAAATATAAAGCTTTCTGGTAACAGTAATTATATATACAAGTAAAATATTATGTATTATAATGATGGTGCATAGAATACTTTTAATTTTGTTATAGATTTGAAAAGTCAAACACTTAAAAATAACCAGAAATCTGTGCTAATGGATTCACAATATAAAGCGATGTAATTTGTGATGTCACTAAAATACAATGGAGGGTTCCTAGAGAGGCAGGATTTTTGTATGCAATTAAGGTTAGCAGCTAGAGGTAGACTGTTATAACTTTAACATGTTTTACACAATATCTATGGTAACCACAAAGCAAATACCTACAATAGATACACAGATAGAAGTGGGAAAGGATTAAAACATGTCACTACAAAAATCAACAAAACACTAAGGAAGATAGCAAGAGAGGAAAACAGGACCAAAATAGATACAAGACCTAAAACAAAAAAGTGAACAAAATGCAATAGTGAGTCATTCCCTTTCAGTAATTACTTTCTATATAAATGAATAAATTCAAAAGACATAATTTGGCCGAATAAATTCAAGAAAAAAGATCCAACTCCATGCTTTCTACTGAAGGCCAACTTTAGATCTAAGAATGTACATAAGCTGAATATGAAAGAATGGAAAAAAAAATGCCAAAAGTAAAATACTGTCATATTAGTTAAAATACATGTTACATCAAAACATGTCACAAGAGACAAGGAAGAGCATTATATAATTATAAAAGGGTTCATTGTGCAGGAAGCTATAATAAATATTAACTTATATGCACCTAACATCACACCTCCCAAATACATGCAGCAACTGGCGAACTTTTACAGAATTGAAGTAGCCAGCAGTACAATAGTAGTAGGGGACTTCCATACTCCACTTTCAGTAATGGAAAGAATAAGAGAGACAGAAGATCAATAAGGAAACAGAGGACTTGAACAATACTATAGAAGATTAGACCTAACAGTCATATACAGAACTGACCATTTGACAGCAGAATACATAATATCTGTAACCATACATGACACATTATCACAGATAGACAACCTGTTAAGGTGCAAAACAGTCTTACCAAATTTAAGCAGATGACAATCACACAAAGCATCACTTCTTACTACAAACAGAATAAAACTAGAAGAACAGAAAGAAAAATGGCATGTCCACGAATATGTGGAAATTAAATAAATTCTCAAACACACTTGTGTTCAAAAATTTGAAGACAATATTGTTAAGATGCCAATACTACCCAGAGTGATCTACAGATTCAATGTGCTCTCCATCAAAATATTAATGTAACTTTTTGTACAAGTATTAAAATAGTCCAAAATGTCTGTGGAATCTCAAAAGACCACAGATGGATAAACAATCTTCCACAGATGGATAAACAATCTTGGGAAAGAAAAACAAAGGGGCATCATACTTTCTGATTTCAAAACATACTACAAAGCTATTGTACTGAAAACAGTGTGCTACTGACATAAAGATAAATAAAAGATGAAAGAGACTGGAAAGTCCAGAAATAAACACTCATGTATATAGTAAATTTATTTTCAACAAGGGTTTCAAGAATTCACAATGAGAAAAGGACAGTCTTCTCAACAAACAGGGTTGGGAATACTGGAAATCCACAGGGAAAAAATAAAGTTGGACCTTACAAACATGAACTCAAAATGGACTGACTTACGTTTTGTAGCTACTATAACTTGCATGTTTTATTTTCTTTTTCAGATGGTTTTCTATCAGCACACAGAGAAGCTATTGATATTTGTATGTTGATTTTGTATCCTGCAACTTTACAGAACTTGTTTATTAGTTCTGACAGGTTTTTGGTGACACGTTTATGTATTTTTAATATACAAGGTCATTTTGTCTGTAAACAAGGACGATTTCATTTTTCCATTCCAATCTGAATGCCTTTTATTTCTTTCTCTTGACTAATTACTCTGGCTAGGACTTCTAGTACTATGTTGAATAGGAGTGGTGAAACTGGATATCCTTATCATGTTACAGATCTCAGAGAAAAAGCTTTCTTCTTTTCCCTCTTTGGTATATTAACACTAGTTTGTCATATTTACTGTGTTGAGATACATACCTTCTATACATAATCTGCTTAGAGTTTTCACTATAAACAAAGTTAAATTTTGTCAAATACTTTTTCTGTGTATACAAATAACTACAAACAAGATACCCAGCAATAAATGTAAATAAAAAGGTGAAAGATATCTACACTGATAATCATAAAACATGGATGAAAAAATGAAATACACGTGAATAAATGAAAATATATTGTGTTTACATATTGGAAGAATATTATTTAAATGGGCATGCTACCCAAAGTGACCTATAGATTTAATGCAATTTCTATTAGAATACCAATGACATTCTTCACAAAAAATAGAAAAAAACCTCCACAAATGGAAGTAAAGCACTCCTCAGCAAATGTAAAAGAACAGAAATTATAACAAACTGTCTCTCAGACCACAGTGCAATCAAACTAGAACTCAGGACTAAGAAACTCAATCAAAACCGCTCAACTACATGGAAACTGAACAACCTGCTCCTGAATGACTACTGGGTACATAACAAAATGAAGGCAGAAATAAAGATGTTCTTGGAAACCAATGAGAACAAAGATACAACATACCAGAATCTCTGGGACACATTTAAAGCAGTGTGTAGAGGGAAATTTATAGCACTAAATGCCCACAAGAGAAAGTAGGAAAGATCTAAAATTGACACCCTAACATCACAATTAAAAGAACGAGAGAAGCAAGAGCAAACACATTCAAAAGCTAGCAGAAGGCAAGAAATAACTAAGATCAGAGCAGGACTGAAGGAGATGGAGACACAAAAAACCCTCCAAAAAATGAATGAATCCAGGAGCTGGATTTTTGAAAAGATCAACAAAATTGATAGACTGCTAGCAAGACTAATAAAGAAGAAAAGAGAGAAGAATCAAATAGATGCAATAAAAAAAATGATAAAGGGGATATCACCACCGATCCCACAGAAATACAAACTACCATCAGAGAATACTATAAACACCACTATGCAAATAAACTAGAAAACCTAGAAGAAATGAATAATTTCCTGGACACTTACACTCTCCCAAGACTAAACCAGGAAGAAGTTGAATCCCTGAATAGACCAATAGCAGGCTCTGAAATTGAGGCAATAATTAAGAGCCTACCAAACAAAAAAAGTCCAGGACCAGATGGATTCACAGCCGAATTCTACCAGAGGTACAAGGAGGAGTTGGTACCATTCCTTCTGAAACTATTCCAACCAATAGAAAAAGAGGGAATCCTCCCTAACTCATTTTACGAGGCCAACATCACCCTGATACCAAAGCCTGGCAGAGATACAACAAAAAAAAGAGAATTTTAGACCAATATCCCTGATGAACATCGATGCAAAAATCCTCAGTAAAATACTGGCAAACTGAATCCAGCAGCACATCAAAAAGTTTATCCACCATGATCAAGTGGGCTTCATCCTTGGGATGCAAGGCTGGTTCAACATACGCAAATCAATAAACGAAATCCAGCATATAAACAGAACCAAAGACAACAACCACATGATTATCTCAATAGATGCAGAAAAGGCCTTTGACAAAATTCAACAGCCCTTCATGCTAAAAACTCTCAATATATTCGGTATTGATGGAACGTATCTCAAAATAATAAGAGCTATTAATGACAAACCCACAGCCAATATCATACTGAATGGGCAAAAACTGGAAGCATTCCCTTTGAAAACTGGCACAAGACAGGGATGCCCTCTCTCACCACTCCTATTCAACATACTGTTGGAAGTTCTGGCTAGGGCAATCAGGCAAGAGAAAGAAATCAAAGGTATTCAGTTAGGAAAAGAGGAAGTCAAATTGTCCCTGTTTGCAGATGACGTGATTGTATATTTCGAAAACCCCATCATCTCAGCCCTAAATCTCCTTAAGCTGATAAGAAACTTCAGCAAAGTCTCAGGATACAAAATCAATGTGCAAAAATCACAAGCATTCTTAAACATCAATAACAGACAAACAGAGAGCCAAATCATCAATGAACTCCCACTCACAATTGCTTCAAAGAGAATAAAATACCTAGGAATCCAACTTCAAGGAGAACTACAAACCACTGCTCAGTGAAATAAAAGAGGACACAAACAAAGGAAGAACATACCATGCTCATGGATAGGAAGAATCAATGTTGTGAAAATGGTCATACTGCCCAAGGCAATTTATAGATTCAATGCCATCCCCGTTAAGCTACCAATGACTTTCTTCACAGAATTGGAGAAAACTGCTTTAAAGTTCATATGGAACCAAAAAAGAGCCCGCATTGCCAAGACAATCCTAAGCCAAAAGAACAAAGTTGGAGGCATCATGCTACCTGACTTCAAGCTATACTACAAGGCTACAGTAACCAAAACAGCATGGCACTGGTACCAAAACAGAGATATAGACCAATGGAACAGAACAGAGCCCTCAGAAATAATACCACACATCTACAGCCATCTGATCTTTGACAAACCTGACAAAAACAAGAAATGGGGAAAGGATTCCCTATTTAATAAATGGTGTTGGGAAAATTGGCTAGCCATAAGTAGAAAGCTGAAAGTGGATCCTTTCCTTACTCCTTATACGAAAATTAATTCAAGATGGATTAGAGACTTAAATGTTAGAGCTAAAACCATAAAAACCCTAGAAGAAAACCTAGGTAATACCATTCAGGACATAGGCATGGGCAAAGACTTCATGTCTAAAACACCAAAAGCAACGGCAGCAAAAGCCAAAATTGACAAATGGGATCTAATTAAACTAAAGAGCTTCTGCACAGCAAAAGAAACTACCATCAGAGTGAACAGGCAACCTACAGAATGGGAGAAAATTTTTGCAATCTACTCATTTGACAAAGGGCTAATATCCAGAACCTATAAGGAACTCAATCAAATTTACAAGAATAAAACAAACAACCCCATCAAAAAGTGGGCAAAGGATATGAACAGACACTTCTCAAAAGAAGACATTCATACAGCCAACAGACACTTGAAAAAATGCTCATCATCACTCGCCATCAGAGAAATGTAAATCAAAATCGCAATGAGATACCATCTCACACCAGTCAGAATGGCCATCATTAAAAAATCAGGAAACAACAGGTGCTGGAGAGGATGTGGAGAAATAGGAACACTTTTACACTGTCAGTGGGACTGTAAACTAGTTCAACCATTGTGGAAAACAGTGTGGCGATTCCTCAAGGATCTAGAACTAGAAATACCATTTGACCCAGCCATCCCATTACTGGGGATATACTCAAAGTATTATAAGTCATGCTGCTATAAAGACACATGCACACGTATGTTTATTGCGGCACTATTCACAATAGCAAAGACCTGGAATCAACCCAAATGTCCATCAATGACAGACTGGATTAAGAAAATGGGGCACATATACACCATGGAATACTATGCAGCCATAAAAAAGGATGAGTTTGTGTCCTTTGTAGGGACATGGATGCAGCTGGAAACCATCGTTCTCAGCAAACTATCACAAGAATAGAAAACCAAATACCGCATGTTCTCACTCATAGGTGGGAACTGAACAATGAGATCACTTGGACACAGGAAGGGGAACATCACACACTGGGGCCTATTGTAGGGAGGGGGGAGGGGGGAGGCGGGAGGGATAGCATTAGGAGATATACCTAATGTAAATGACGAGTTAATGGGTGCAGCACACCAACATGGCACATATATACATATGTAACAAACCTGCACGTTGCGCACATGTACCCTAGAACTTAAAGTATATTAAAAAAAACCCACAAAAACTAAACGTACACGGAATCACAAAATACCCAGAATTGCCAAAGCAATCCTGAGCAAAAGGAACAAGGCTGAAGGCATCACACCACCTGACTTCAAAATTTACTACAAAGCTATAGTATCCCAAACAACATTGTACTGGCATTAAAACAAACACATAGACGAATATGCCGAATGAGTCCATAAATAAATTCATGCACCTAAAGCTGACTGATTTTCAACAAAGATGCCGAGAATACACTTTGGGGAAAAGACAATCTCTTTAATAAATAGTGCAGGAAAAATTGAATATCCATAAGCAGAAGAATAAGACTAGATCCCTAACCCTTATCATATACAAAAACAAACTCAAAATGGATTATAGACTTAAATGTAATGCCCTAAACTATGAAACTATTAGATGAAAACCGGGCAAATACTTTACAACATTGGACTTGGAAAGACGTCAAAGCAAAGACAACCTAAGCAAAAATAGGCAAACGAGATTACATCAACCTAAAACACTTTTGCATATCAGATGAAATAACAGAGTGAAGAGACAACATAGACAATGGAAGAAAATATTCGCAAACTATATATATGACAAGAGGTTAATACCAAGTACATAAGAAATTTGAAATCGGATCAAAATAAGACAAACATATAATCCAGTTTAAAAATGTGCCAAAGACCTTAATAGACATTAGTGAAAAGAAGACATACGAATGGCCAACAGGTACATAAAAAGACGCTTATCATAATTAATCATCAAGGGAATGCAAATCCAAATCACAATGAGATACCACCACACTCTAATTAAAATGACTATAATCAAAAAGACAAAAAATACAACTAAAACAAGTATTGGTGAGGTTGTGAAGAAAAGGGAACACGTGTATACTGTCGATGGGATAAGTAGTATGGCCACTACAGAAGAGTATGGAAGTTCCTGAAAAATTAAAAATACAGCTGTCATATGATTTAACAATTTCACCATTGGGTATATATCCAAAAGAAAGGAAATCAATGTGCCAGAAACATAGCTGCATTCCCATATTTATGGCAGCACTCTTTATAACAGCCAAGATATGAAATCAATCCAAATGGAGAGATAAATGGATAAAGAAAATGTGGTGTACATGCACAATGAAATACTATTCAGCCATTAAAAAAGAATAAAATCCTGTCCTTTGCAATAACATGGATGAACTGTGAGATATCATGTTAAGTGAAGAGGCCATATACAGAAAGATAAACCCTTTGTGATCTTACTCAAATGAGTAACCTAAAAAAAAAAAGAAAAAAGAAAAGAAAAAAAGGGTTGGGTATGGTGGCTCACGCTTCTAATCCCAGCACTTTGGGAGGCTATAGCGGGTGGATCACTTTAGGTCAAGAGTTCAAGACCAGCATGGCCAACATGGTGAAACCCCGTCTCTACTAAAAATACAAAAAGCTAGCTGAGCATGGCGGTGTGTGCCTGTAGTCCCAGCTACTCGGAGGCTGAGGCAGGAGAATAGCTTGAACCCAGGAGGCAGAGATTGCCGTGAGCTGAGATCATGCCACTGCACTCCAGCCTGGGTGACAGAGCTAGACTCTGTCCAAAAAAAAAAAAAAAAAGGAAAAAAAGTTGATAATAAGCAGAGAGTGTAATAGTGGTTACCAGAGACTGAAGGGGCAGAAATAGAAAGAGGTTGGTTAACAGGTATAAAACTACAATTACATAGGAGAAATAAGTTCTGGTGTTCTCTTACACAGCAGGATAACAATGGTTAATAGGAGGGTATTGAATATTACAAAATAGCTAGAAGAGACCCGTCACAGTGTTACATCCTTGTAATCTCTGCATTTCGGGAGGCTGAAGCAGGAGGACCACTTGAGGTCAGGAGTTCAAGGCCAGCCTGGACAATGTACTGAGACCCTATATGCAAAATTTTTAAAAAATTAGCTGGACATGGTGGCACATGCCTGTAGTCCTAGCTACTTGGGGAGCTGAGGCCAGAGGATCACTTAAGCCCAAGAGTTTGAAGTTACAGTGAACTACAATTGTGCCACTGCACTTCAGTCTGGGTGACAGAGTGAGATCCTGTCTTTACAAACAATAAAAATTAAAACAGCTAGAAGAGAGACTTTTGAATGTTCTCACTACAAAGAATTACCAAATACACGAGGTAATGCACTAAATATCCTGATATGATCATTATATAACACATACACATATATAAAATTGTACCCCATAAATATGTACAATTTTGTATCAATTGAAAAAGCAAACTAAAAGTTAAACGTAAAACCTACAAATGTAAAACTCCTAGAAGAATACATAAGGGGAAAGCTTGGTCATGAAAACTGATCTTGGCATTGAATTTTTGGATATAATAGCAAAGGATGAGGCAACAAAAAGCAAGAACATACATATGGGACTATATCCGTGTATCCAAAATATTCTAAACATATTCAAAACAGAACATGGAAGAGATGTTTGCACATCCATGTACCCTGCAGCATTACTCCCAAAAGACAATACCTGGAAGCAATCAAAATGTCCCTTATTGGATGAGCCGATTAAACAAATGTGGCAAACGTACACAACAGAACACTACTGAGCCTTAAAAATCAGAGACATTTTGACAAGTATTCTAATACGGACAAATTTGAGGACATTACGCCAGGTGAAATAAGATAGTTAAAAAGAAAGAGATGCTGTTTGATTACACCTACATAAAGTATCTACAGTAGCCAAACTCATAGAAACATTAAGCAGAATGGTGCTCTTCAGGAGCTGGAGAGAAGTGTGGAAAGGACAATTTGTAGTTTAATGGGTATTCACTTTGACTTCTGTAAGATAAAAATGATCTACAAACCTCTTGTAAAACAATATGACTATACTTAACACTAATAAACTGTACACTTAAAAATGTTTGAGATGACAATTGTTATGTTTTCACCATAAAAAATTTGACTACCTAAAAGAGATAGTCATCAAATGTTTCAAAAATCAGCTTCAAAGAACAAAAGTGTTCCTCTCACATAATTACATAGATCCAAACAACGGATTGTGAATTTAAGATTATTTCAAGCCGGGCGCGGTGGCTCACGCCTGTAATCCCAGTACTTTGGGAGGCCATGGTGGGAGGATCACGAGGTCGGGAGGATCACGAGGTCAGGAGATTGAGACCATCCTGGTTAACACGGTGAAATCCAGTCTCTACTAAAAATACAAAAAATTACCCCAGCGTGGTGGCGGGTGCCTGTAGTCCCAGCTACTCGGGATACCGAGGCAGGAGAATGGCGTGAATCCGGGAGGCGGAGCTAGCAGTGAGCTGAGATTGCGCCATTGCACTCCGGTCTGGGCAACAGAGCTAGACTCCGTCTCAAAAAAAAAAAAAAAAAAAGATTATTTCCTTAACTACTCATCTAGACAGAATAAAGCAATCATTAACAGCTAAGAAAAACAATATATACAAGATAAGTCATGAACAAAGTAGAGGCAATATTTATACAGGTGAAAAACACATAGATTTTTAAATTAGCAACAGACATATAGCTAATTCATACATAAATTAAGCATCATATTGTCTTAAAGTCTTACAGAGTTGAAAATTATCATCCAACTCATAATATCAAGGTTGAAAAACAAAAATACAATTAACTGATCTAAGGAAACATATCTGAAAAAAAACACAATCATATAGATTAACAAGAATAAGAGAAATTTTAGTGCATAAAATAATGAATACAACATAGTCTATTAATAATAATCCTTTAGATATTTGCAATTATCAACTGTGTGCACCCATGAAGAAAAGGCATTTTGAAACATTGCCATTCAATGAATGGCAGTAAAATGTCACAGAAAATGCATTATAATCACTAATAATTAGCTCTAATGAGAAAATTTTAATGAGTAAATATTTAAAAGACACTAGGAAGACTTCTTTATCATGTTATCAATATATTGGTGCTATTCTTACACAAAATATAATGGCTATAATAAAGTCTTTAGAAGCTAAGAAAAGTTTTATATTTCCAAATCAAGGAACAACATAAATGTTGCAAAATACAGTGAGAATTGCTAAAATATAATGTCAGTATTTGGAATTAAATTATACATCAGTTAAATATAAAATGGATATCAATCTTAATAATTCTTTTTTGCTTGCAGTAAACGTAAACTTACAATCAAACATATTAATAAATATGTGGTGCCCACTAGTAATCTAATTTACATCTTATACAATGTGTACATTCGAGTATTTTGTTTCTGAATTTTTGAATCCAAAAAATCACAAATTTGATACATTTTCTTTTATTTATTTATTTTTAAATTTATTTATTATTATTAAACTTCAAGTTGTAGGGTACATGTGCACAACGTGCAGGTTTGCTACATATGTATACTTGTGCCATGTTGGTGTGCTGCACCCATCAACTCGTCATTTACATCAGGTATAACTCCCAATGCAATCCCTCCCCCCTCCCCCCTCCCCATGATAGGCCCCGGTGTGTGATGTTCCCCTTCCCGAGTCCAAGTGATCTCATTGTTCAGTTCCCACCTACGAGTGAGAACATGCGGTGTTTGGTTTTCTGTTCTTGTGATAGTTTGCTAAGAATGATGGTTTCCAGCTGCATCCATGTCCCTACAAAAGACACAAACTCATCCTTTTTTATGGCTGCATAGTATTCCATGGTGTATATGTGCCACATTTTCTTAATCCAATCTGTCACTGATGGACATTTGGGTTGATTCCAAGTCTTTGCTATTGTGAATAGAGCTGCAATAAACATACGTGTGCATGTGTCCTTATAGCAGCATAATTTATAATCCTTTGGGTATATACCCAGTAATGGGATGGCTGGGTCATACGGTACATCTAGTTCTAGATCCTTGAGGAATCGCCATACTGTTTTCCATAATGGTTGAACTAGTTTACAATCCCACCAACAGTGTAAAAGTGTTCCTATTTCTCCACATCCTCTCCAGCACCTGTTGTTTCCTGACTTTTTAATGATCGCCATTCTAACTGGTGTGAGATGGTATCTCATTGTGGTTTTGATTTGCATTTCTCTGATGGCCAGTGATGATGAGCATTTTTTCATGTGTCTGTTGGCTGTATGAATGTCTTCTTTTGAGAAATGTCTGTTCATATCCTTTGCCCACTTTTTGATGGGGTTGTTTGTTTTTTTCTTGTAAATTTGTTTGAGTTCTTT
The DNA here is from genome assembly GCF_047675955.1 of Chlorocebus sabaeus. Taxonomy (NCBI): domain Eukaryota; kingdom Metazoa; phylum Chordata; class Mammalia; order Primates; family Cercopithecidae; genus Chlorocebus; species Chlorocebus sabaeus. Next base: position 28,677,218 of record NC_132908.1, read on the forward strand.
GTAGGTTCTGGATATTAGCCCTTTGTCAGATGAGTAGATTGCAAAAATTTTCTCCCATTCTGTAGGTTGCCTGCTCACTCTGATGGTAGTTTCTTTTGCTGTGCAGAAGCTCTTTAGTTTGATGAGATCCCATTTGTCAATTTTGGCTTTTGCTGCCGTTGCTTTTGGTGTTTTAGACATGAAGTATTTGCCCATGCCTATGTCCTGAATGGTACTACCTAGGTTTTCCTCTAGGATTTTTATGGTATTAGGTCTAACATTTAAGTCTCTAATCCATCTTGAATTAATTTTCGTATAAGGAGTAAGGAAAGGATCCAGTTTCAGCTTTCTACTTATGGCTAGCCAGTTTTCCCAGCACCATTTATTAAATAGGGAATCCTTTCCCATTTCTTGTTTCTCTCAGGTTTGTCAAAGATCAGATGGCTGTAGATGTGTGGTATTATTTCTGAGGACTCTGTTCTGTTCCATTGGTCTATATCTCTGTTTTGGTACCAGTACCATGCTGTTTTGGTTACTGTAGCCTTGTAGTATAGTTTGAAGTCAGGTAGCGTGATGCCTCCAGCTTTGTTCTTTTGACTTAGGATTGTCTTGGAGATGCGGGCTCTTTTTTGGTTCCATATGAACTTTAAAGCAGTTTTTTCCAATTCTGTGAAGAAGCTCATTGGTAGCTTGATGGGGATGGCATTGAATCTATAAATTACCTTGGGCAGTATGGCCATTTTCACGATATTGATTCTTCCTATCCATGAGCATGGTATGTTCTTCCATTTGTTTGTGTCCTCTTTGATTTCACTGAGCAGTGGTTTGTAGTTCTCCTTGAAGAGGTCCTTTACATCCCTTGTAAGTTGGATTCCTAGGTATTTTATTCTCTTTGAAGCAATTGTGAATGGAAGTTCATTCCTGATTTGGCTCTCTGTTTGACTGTCACTGGTGTATAAGAATGCTTGTGATTTTTGCACATTAATTTTGTATCCTGAGACTTTGCTGAAGTTGCTGATCAGCTTAAGGAGATTTTGGGCTGAGACAATGGGGTTTTCTAAATATACAATCATGTCGTCTGCAAACAGGGACAATTTGACTTCTTCTTTTCCTAACTGAATACCCTTGATTTCTTTCTCTTGCCTGATTGCCCTAGCCAGAACTTCCAACACTATGTTGAATAGGAGTGGTGAGAGAGGGCATCCCTGTCTTGTGCCAGTTTTCAAAGGGAATTTTTCCAGTTTTTGCCCATTCAGTATGATATTGGCTGTGGGTTTGTCATAAATAGCTCTTATTATTTTGAGGTAAGTTCCATCAATACCGAATTTATTGAGCGTTTTTAGCATGAAGGGTTGTTGAATTTTGTCAAAAGCCTTTTCTGCATCTATTGAGATAATCATGTGGTTCTTGTCTTTGGTTCTGTTTATATGCTGGATTATGTTTATTGATTTGCGAATGTTGAACCAGCCTTGCATCCCAGGGATGAAGCCCACTTGATCATGGTGGATAAGCTTTTTGATGTGCTGCTGAATCCGGTTTGCCAGTATTTTATTGAGGATTTTTGCATCGATGTTCATCAGGGATATTGGTCTAAAATTCTCTTTTTTTGTTGTGTCTCTGCCAGGCTTTGGTATCAGGATGATGTTGGCCTCATAAAATGAGTTAGGGAGGATTCCCTCTTTTTCTATTGATTGGAATAGTTTCAGAAGGAATGGTACCAGCTCCTCCTTGTACCTCTGGTAGAATTCAGCTGTGAATCCATCTGGTCCTGGACTTTTTTTGGTTGGTAGGCTATTAATTATTGCCTCAATTTCAGAGCCTACTATTGGTCTATTCAGGGATTCAACTTCTTCCTGGTTTAGTCTTGGAAGAGTGTAAGTGTCCAGGAAATTATCCATTTCTTCTAGATTTTCCAGTTTATTTGCGTAGAGGTGTTTACAGTATTCTCTGATGGTAGTTTGTATTTCTGTGGGGTCGGTGGTGATATCCCCTTTATCATTTTTAATTGCGTCGATTTGATTCTTCTCTCTTTTCTTCTTTATTATTCTTGCTAGTGGTCTGTCAATTTTGTTGATCTTTTCAAAAAACCAACTCCTGGATTCATTGATTTTTTGGAGGGTTTTTTGTGTCTCTATCTCCTTCAGTTCTGCTCTGATCTTAGTTATTTCTTGCCTTCTGCTAGCTTTCGAATGTGTTTGCCCTTGCTTCTCTAGTTCTTTTAATTGCGATGTTAGAGTGTGAATTTTAGATCTTTCCTGCTTTCTCTTATGGGCATTTAGTGCTATAAATTTCCCTCTACACACTGCTTTAAATGTGTCCCAGAGATTCTGGTATGTTGTATCTTTGTTCTCATTGGTTTCAAAGAACATCTTTATTTCTGCCTTCATTTCGTTATGTACCCAGTAGTCATTCAGGAGCAGGTTGTTCAGTTTCCATGTAGTTGAGCGGTTTTGATTGAGTTTCTTAGTCCTGAGTTCTAATTTGATTGCACTGTGGTCTGAGAGACAGTTTGTTATAATTTCTGTTCTTGTACATTTGCTGAGGAGTGCTTTACTTCCGATTACGTGGTCAATTTTGGAGTAAGTACGATGTGGTGCTGAGAAGAATGTATATTCTGTTGATTTGGGGTGGAGAGTTCTATAGATGTCTATTAGGTCTGCTTGCTGCAGAGATGAGTTCAATTCCTGGATATCCTTGTTAACTTTCTGTCTCGTTGATCTGTCTAATGTTGACAGTGGAGTGTTGAAGTCTCCCATTATTATTGTATGGGGGCCTAAGTCTCTTTGTAAGTCTCTAAGGACTTGCTTTATGAATCTGGGTGCTCCTGTATTGGGTGCATATATATTTAGGATAGTTAGCTCTTCCTGTTGAATTGATCCCTTTACCATTATGTAATGGCCTTCTTTGTCTCTTTTGATCTTTGATGGTTTAAAGTCTGTTTTATCAGAGACTAGTATTGCAACCCCCGCTTTTTTGTGTTCTCCATTTGCTTGGTAAATCTTCCTCCATCCCTTTATTTTGAGCCTATGTATGTCTCTGCATGTGAGATGGGTCTCCTGAATACAGCAGACTGATGGGTCTTGACTCTTTATCCAGTTTGCCAGTCTGTGTCTTTTAATTGGAGCATTTAGTCCATTTACATTTAAGGTTAAGATTGTTATGTGTGAACTTGATCCTGCCATTATGATATTAACTGGTTATTTTGCTCGTTAGTTGATGCAGTTTCTTCCTAGCCTTGATGGTCTTTACATTTTGGCATGTTTTTGCAATGGCTGGTACCGGTTGTTCCTTTCCATGTTTAGTGCTTCCTTCAGGGTCTCTTGTAAGGCAGGCCTAGTGGTGACAAAATCTCTAAGCATTTGCTTATCTGTAAAGGATTTTATTTCTCCTTCACTTATGAAACTTAGTTTGGCTGGATATAAAATTCTGGGTTTAAAATTCTTTTCTTTAAGAATGTTGAATATTGGCCCCCACTCTCTTCTGGCTTGAAGAGTTTCTGCCGAGAGATCTGCTGTTAGTCTGATGGGCTTCCCTTTGTGGGTAACCCGACCTTTCTCTCTGGCTGCCCTTAAGATTTTTTCCTTCATTTCAACTTTGGTGAATCTGGCAATTATGTGTCTTGGAGTTGCTCTTCTCGAGGAGTATCTTTGTGGCGTTCTCTGTATTTCCTGGATTTCAATGTTGGCCTGCCCTACTAGGTTGGGGAAGTTCTCCTGGATGATATCCTGAAGAGTGTTTTCCAACTTGGTTCCATTTTCCCCGTCACTTTCAGGCACCCCAATCAGACGTAGATTTGGTCTTTTTACATAATCCCATACTTCTTGCAGGCTTTGTTCATTTCTTTTTCTTCTTTTTTCTTTTGGTTTCTCTTCTCGCTTCATTTCATTCATTTGTTCCTCCATCGCTGACATTCTTTCTTCCAGTTGATCGAGACGGTTACTGAAGCTTGTGCATTTGTCACGTATTTCTCGTGCCATGGTTTTCGTCTCTTTCATTTCGTTTGTGAGCTTCTCTGCATTAATTACTCTAGCCATCAATTCTTCCACTTTTTTTTCAAGATTTTTAGTTTCTTTGCGCTGGGTACGTAATTCCTCCTTTAGCTCTGAGAAATTTGATGGACTGAAGCCTTCTTCTCTCATCTCGTCGAAGTCATTCTCCGTCCAGCTTTGATCCGTTGCTGGCGATGAGCTGCGCTCCTTTGCCGGGGGAGATGCGCTCTTATTTTTTGAATTTCCAGCTTTTCTGCCCTGCTTTTTCCCCATCTTTGTGGTTTTATCTGCCTCTGGTCTTTGATGATGGTGATGTACTGATGGGGTTTTGGTGTAGGTGTCCTTCCTGTTTGATAGCTTTCCTTCTAACAGTCAGGATCCTCAGCTGTAGGTTGTAGCTGTAGGAGATTGCTTGAGGTCCACTCCAGACCCTGTTTGCCTGGGTATCAGCAGCCAAGGCTGCAGAAGATAGAATATTTCTGAACAGCGAGTGTACCTGTCTGATTCTTGCTTTGGAAGCTTCCTCTCAGGGGTGTACTCCACCCTGTGAGGTGTGGGGTGTCAGACTGCCCCTAGTGGGGGATGTCTCCCAGTTAGGCTACTCAGGGGTCAGGGACCCACTTGAGCAGGGAGTCTGTCCCTTCTCAGATCTCAACCTCCGTGTTGGGAGATCCACTGCTCTCTTCAAAGCTGTCAGACAGAGTCGTTTGCGTCTGCAGAGCTGCTGCGTTTGTTATTTTTTACTGTGCCCTGTCCCCAGAGGTGGAGTCTACAGAGACAGGCAGGTTTCCTTGAGCTGCTGTGAGCTCCACCCAGTTCGAGCTTCCCAGCAGCTTTGTTTACCTACTTAAGCCTCAGCAATGGCGGGCGCCCCTCCCCCAGCCTCGCTGCTGCCTTGCCGGTAGATCACAGACTGCTGTGCTAGCAATGAGGGAGGCTCCGTGGGTGTGGGACCCTCCCGGCCAGGTGTGGGATATGATCTCCTGGTGTGCCTGTCTGCTTAAAGCGCAGTATTGGGGTGGGAGTTACCCGATTTTCCAGGTGTTGTGTGTCTCAGTTCCCCTGGCTAGGAAAAGGGATTCCCTTCCCCCTTGCGCTTTCCAGGTGAGGCAATGCCTCGCCCTGCTTCAGCTCTCACTGGTCGGGCTGCAGCAGCTGACCAGCACCGATCGTCTGGCACTCCCCAGTGAGATGAACCCAGTACCTCAGTTGAAAATGCAGAAATCGCCGGTCTTCTGTGTCGCTCGCGCTGGGAGTTGGAGACTGGAGCTGTTCCTATTCGGCCATCTTGCTCCGCCCCAAGAGTTTTATGATACATTTTCAAAAGTGAAACATATAGGATTAGAAAAATAAGCAAGATGACAGAATAGGAGGCCCCCATGCATATTTCTCACAACATAGTGTGGCAGCCGTGCCAAATACAACTGCCTTTATGGGAGCTTTGTGATCCAGGTCAGAATTTCTGATGCCCAGCTGGAGCCCAAGATCAAGGAGGACAATTTGAGGACAAGTCCTTAACCGAAGGGTAGGCTTGTTGATTATGGTTCTGGACACACAACAAAAAAATTGCCATATCCCACTGTAGATTTAGCTATAGCTCATTTGGCCTTGGTCCTGCCACTCAAAAAATCTTCCAAGACTCCAGGAGGATTCATTCCCACCTGAGATTCAGGTGACAGGCCTGAAGATCCTGGTCCTGTCTGTGGCCCGTGAATAGGCAAAATCCATCTCCATCACCTCTCAGTCATGATCTGGAAAAAGTTCTGTCCACACAGGGACCCTCAGGAAAAAACATCCATCTGTGCCTCTGGATGTAGAACTGCCAACACTGACTGGAATGGGAATCCTGAAGTGGCACTGAAACTTTGCTCCAGTTTCATGCAGCCACAGGGCAGGAGTTTTGCTCAACCTGGGACTTGCCTGAAAGCACACGTCTGTGCCCCTGGAGCTAGACTTGCTGACATTAGTCTCACAGTGAATCTTAAAGCAGCCCTGTAAGTTTAGCTCTACTTTCTGTCAGCCAGGGTCTGGGAGCAGTTCTGCTCAATGAGAAACCTAGAAGGAGACAAGCCGTGGGCCCAGGGCCCATATCCTGTAGCAGCCCTATGAATCAGTTCCAGACCCATTCAGCTGTGATCAGGGGTCAGTCATGTCTATCAGTGACTTATTCAATGACTGGATGAAAGCACTTCCAGAGACTCAGCAGGAGCCACACCTGTCCACATCTATTCTATCAGCACCCTGACTCTGCAGAAACAACTGCAATTCCTTATCTAAGAACCAGCCACAATGCTCAAGATCCTGAAGAAAGTTGTCTTCCAAGAGAAAAGACAGGATCCATGACAATCTATGTCCTGCTAATAGGTCTGTCAACCATATAATCCACTGCAGACCCAGTAGCAGTCATGTGACATGTCTCCAACACACTCAACTGCAATCTTAGTCAAAATCTCATCAGCTCAGGATCCAAAAGCAGAAAGTATTTATTTCCTAAAACTAGTCTATAATGACTAGAAGAGATGTTTGCTCCTTCACATTCAGGGAAATAAGCATAAGGCTACACAGATTATGAAGAATCAGGCAAACCACCACCACCACCACCAAAGGAAACTAAAGAACTGTAGTAATCATCTCCAAAGAAATGGAGATCTGAAAGTTGGCTAACGAAGAATTCAAAATAATCATCTTAAAGAATTTCAGTGAGATGCAAAAGAACACAGATAGATAACTAAAAAGTTTTATAGCACAATATTTGAATAAAATGAGACTTTTAATAGAGAATTAAAAAGAACCAAACAGAAATCTTGGCACTAAAGTGAACAATGGAAGAACTGAAAAAATGTAACAGTTTTAACAAGAGACTCAATCAGGAAAAAAAAAAAAAATCAGCAAACTCAAAGACAGGTCATTTGAAAGTAATCAATTAGAAAAAAAATGAAAGTGAGAAGGAGCATACAGGCTGTATATCATAAAGTGAACAAATATATACATTTTAGGATTTTCAGAAGAAAGACAGAGGAAAAAAAGATTATTTAAATATATAATGTCTTAAAATTCCCCAAATCTGGAAAAGGATATGAACAACCAGTTTCATAAAGCTCAAAATAACTGCGGCAAGAAGAACCTAATGAACATTCCTTTGGGATATATTATAATTAAATTCAAAGACAAAGGCAAAATTCAAAGACAAAGCAAGAATCATGAAAGCAGCATGAGATAAGAGATTATTCACATACAAGGGAAACTTTATGATGTTATCAGTAGATTTTTCAGCAGAAACCTTACAGGCCAAATAGGAGTTATACCATATATTCAAAGTGCTGAAAGAAGGAAAATTTAAAAAACAGACAACTAAGAAGGCTATATACAACAAAGCATCTTTTAGAAATAAGAGAGATGAAGACATTTCAAGACCCCCCGCCAAAAAAAAATGTTAAGGGAATTCATCACCACTAGACCTGTCTAGAAATGCTAAAGGACTAAAGGAATTACTCAAGTTGAAATGATGAAATGCTAACTAAATATGAAAGCATTAAAACTACTAATATCACTGGAAATGGTAAATAATGAAATTCAGAATATTCAAATATTGTAATGGTGGGTACATTTATCACTTTTAATTCTAGTATAAGAACTATAAAACAAAAGTATTTTTAAGAAGTATAGTTTTGATAATTTAATGAATACACAATATAAGAAGTTTTAAAATGTGTGAAGGAGAGGAAAACTGTAGAGTTTTCTATGTATAAAGGTTGAATTATTATCAACTTAAATTAGACTGTTATATGATGTTTATGTAAGTCTTATAACCACTGGGGAAAAAAATTGTAGTAGATACATACAATAAAAAGAGAAAGTAATCAAAGTATATAAAAACAACAAAAACAAGACAAAAAATTAACAAAACCAAAGGGAAGACAGCATAAGAGGAGAAAAGAAACAAATGAAGTATAAAATAGAAAACAAAATTATAATAGTTACCTATCAATAATTACATATAAAGAGATTAAATTATCCAATAAACAGACACTGATATAGACTGAATGTCACTTGCAAAAATTTAGGTTAAAATTTAATAGCCACTGTGACAGAATTAAGAAGTGGGAGTTTTAAGAAGTGATTAGGGCATGAGAGCTCTGCCTGTAATGAATGTATTTATGTCCTTATCACAGCAGTGGGATAGTCATCACAAGTATGTATTTGTTATATGCTCTCTCCCCGTCATGCCTTTGGCTATGTTATTATGCAGCATAAAGGTCTTCACCAGATGCCAGTGTCATGCTCTCTGCCTTCCCTGCCTTCAGAATCATAAGCTAAATTAACTTGTATTCCTTATAAATCACCCATTTCCTTATAAAATACCCTGTGATATTCGGATATAGCAGTCACAAAACAAATTTAAAACAGAGAGAGAGTGGCTGAATGGATTTTTAAAAATCCAGTGACAAGATGCTTACAAGAGACTCACTTTTGATTTAAGGACAAACATAGGCTAAAAGTGAAAGAAATGGAAATGTTATTCCATACAAATGATAAACAAAAGAGTGCAGGCAGGGGTAGTTATACTTACATTAGATAAAACAGACTGACAAAATCTGTCACAAGAGACAAAGGAGTTAACTATATAATAATAGAGAGGTTAATTTGTCCAGAGGATAGAACAATTAAATAGATATATGCATCCAACACTGGAATACCTAAATATATAAAGCAAACATTAAGAGAACTGGAAAGAGAAATATACAGAAATACAATAAAAGAAAATGTTAGTATCCTACTTAAAACGGATAGATCACTCAAGCACAAAATTAAGAAAACAGTGCACTATAACACTATAGACTAAATATACGTATATGTCCCACCCAACAATATGAGAATACACATTCTTCTAAGAATACATGAAATATTCTCCAGGATAGATCACATGTTAAACCAAAAGTAAAAAACAGTAAGTCTTTTCAAATTTATAAAGATTAAAATTATATCTTTTTTTTCTGATTGTACTGATATAAAACTGAAAATCAATAGCAGAAAGAAAACTGGAAACTCACAAATATGTAAATATTAAACAACACACTCCGGAAAAATCAATGGGTTAAAGAAGAAATCAAAAGAAAAATCTAAACATATCCTGAGACAAATGAAATTAGAAACACAAGAAACCAAAACTTTTGGGATGCAACCAAAACAGTTCTAATACAGAAGTTTATAATAATAAAGTCCTACATTAAGAAGAAAAAGATGTAGAAAAGCAGTCTAACTCAATTCCTCAAGAAACTTGAACAAGAACAAAATAATCCCAATGTTAGCATACTTATGGAAATGATAAGAATTAGAACAAAAAGAGACTAAATAGGAAGATAATAGAAAAGATCAAAGAAACTGAGTTGAATTTTTTAAAGAAAACAAAATTGAGAAACTTTTGGCCAGATTAAGCAAAGGAATAAAAAGAGAGAGGAGTTGAAAAATTATAAATGGGCTGCGTGCACTTCCTCGTGCTTGTAGTCCCAGAGCTTTGGGAGGCCATAGCAGGTAAATCACCTGAGCTTAGGAGTTGGAGACTAGCCTGGGCAACATGGTGAAACCCCTCTCTTCAAAAAATACAAAAATTAGCTGAGTGTGGTGGTACACACCTATAGTCCCAGCTACTTGTGAGGTGGGAGAATTACCTGAGCCTGGGAGGTTGAGGCTGCAGTGAGTCATGATCATGCCACTGCACTTTGGCCTGGGCATTGGAGTGAGACCTCCCAGCGCGAGCGACACAGAAGACCGGTGATTTCTGCATTTTCAACTGAGGTACTGGGTTCATCTCACTGGGGAGTGCCAGATGATCGGTGCTGGTCAGCTGCTGCAGCCCGACCAGTGAGAGCTGAAGCAGGGCGAGGCATTGCCTCACCTGGAAAGCGCAAGGGGGAAGGGAATCCCTTTTCCTAGCCAGGGGAACTGAGACACACAACACCTGGAAAATCGGGTAACTCCCACCCCAATACTGCGCTTTAAGCAGACAGGCACACCAGGAGATCATATCCCACACCTGGCCGGGAGGGTCCCACACCCACGGAGCCTCCCTCATTGCTAGCACAGCAGTCTGTGATCTACCGGCAAGGCAGCAGCGAGGCTGGGGGAGGGGCGCCCGCCATTGCTGAGGCTTAAGTAGGTAAACAAAGCTGCTGGGAAGCTCGAACTGGGTGGAGCTCACAGCAGCTCAAGGAAACCTGCCTGTCTCTGTAGACTCCACCTCTGGGGACAGGGCACAGTAAAAAATAACAAACGCAGCAGCTCTGCAGACGCAAACGACTCTGTCTGACAGCTTTGAAGAGAGCAGTGGATCTCCCAACACGGAGGTTGAGATCTGAGAAGGGACAGACTCCCTGCTCAAGTGGGTCCCTGACCCCTGAGTAGCCTAACTGGGAGACATCCCCCACTAGGGGCAGTCTGACACCCCACACCTCACAGGGTGGAGTACACCCCTGAGAGGAAGCTTCCAAAGCAAGAATCAGACAGGTACACTCGCTGTTCAGAAATATTCTATCTTCTGCAGCCTTGGCTGCTGATACCCAGGCAAACAGGGTCTGGAGTGGACCTCAAGCAATCTCCTACAGCTACAACCTACAGCTGAGGATCCTGACTGTTAGAAGGAAAGCTATCAAACAGGAAGGACACCTACACCAAAACCCCATCAGTACATCACCATCATCAAAGACCAGAGGCAGATAAAACCACAAAGATGGGGAAAAAGCAGGGCAGAAAAGCTGGAAATTCAAAAAATAAGAGCGCATCTCCCCCGGCAAAGGAGCGCAGCTCATCGCCAGCAACGGATCAAAGCTGGACGGAGAATGACTTCGACGAGATGAGAGAAGAAGGCTTCAGTCCATCAAATTTCTCAGAGCTAAAGGAGGAATTACGTACCCAGCGCAAAGAAACTAAAAATCTTGAAAAAAAAGTGGAAGAATTGATGGCTAGAGTAATTAATGCAGAGAAGCTCACAAACGAAATGAAAGAGACGAAAACCATGGCACGAGAAATACGTGACAAATGCACAAGCTTCAGTAACCAACTCGATCAACTGGAAGAAAGAATGTCAGCGATGGAGGAACAAATGAATGAAATGAAGCGAGAAGAGAAACCAAAAGAAAAAAGAAGAAAAAGAAATGAACAAAGCCTGCAAGAAGTATGGGATTATGTAAAAAGACCAAATCTACGTCTGATTGGGGTGCCTGAAAGTGACGGGGAAAATGGAACCAAGTTGGAAAACACTCTTCAGGATATCATCCAGGAGAACTTCCCCAACCTAGTAGGGCAGGCCAACATTGAAATCCAGGAAATACAGAGAACGCCACAAAGATACTCCTCGAGAAGAGCAACTCCAAGACACATAATTGCCAGATTCACCAAAGTTGAAATGAAGGAAAAAATCTTAAGGGCAGCCAGAGAGAAAGGTCGGGTTACCCACAAAGGGAAGCCCATCAGACTAACAGCAGATCTCTCGGCAGAAACTCTTCAAGCCAGAAGAGAGTGGGGGCCAATATTCAACATTCTTAAAGAAAAGAATTTTAAACCCAGAATTTTATATCCAGCCAAACTAAGTTTCATAAGTGAAGGAGAAATAAAATCCTTTACAGATGAGCAAATGCTTAGAGATTTTGTCACCACTAGGCCTGCCTTACAAGAGACCCTGAAGGAAGCACTAAACATGGAAAGGAACAACCGGTACCAGCCATTGCAAAAACATGCCAAAATGTAAAGACCATCAAGGCTAGGAAGAAACTGCATCAACTAACGAGCAAAATAACCAGTTAATATCATAATGGCAGGATCAAGTTCACACATAACAATCTTAACCTTAAATGTAAATGGACTAAATGCTCCAATTAAAAGACACAGACTGGCAAACTGGATAAAGAGTCAAGACCCATCAGTCTGCTGTATTCAGGAGACCCATCTCACATGCAGAGACATACATAGGCTCAAAATAAAGGGATGGAGGAAGATTTACCAAGCAAATGGAGAACACAAAAAAGCGGGGGTTGCAATACTAGTCTCTGATAAAACAGACTTTAAACCATCAAAGATCAAAAGAGACAAAGAAGGCCATTACATAATGGTAAAGGGATCAATTCAACAGGAAGAGCTAACTATCCTAAATATATATGCACCCAATACAGGAGCACCCAGATTCATAAAGCAAGTCCTTAGAGACTTACAAAGAGACTTAGACTCCCATACAATAATAATGGGAGACTTCAACACTCCACTGTCAACATTAGACAGATCAACGAGACAGAAAGTTAACAAGGATATCCAGGAATTGAACTCATCTCTGCAGCAAGCAGACCTAATAGACATCTATAGAACTCTCCACCCCAAATCAACAGAATATACATTCTTCTCAGCACCACATCGTACTTACTCCAAAATTGACCACGTAATTGGAAGTAAAGCACTCCTCAGCAAATGTACAAGAACAGAAATTATAACAAACTGTCTCTCAGACCACAGTGCAATCAAACTAGAACTCAGGACTAAGAAACTCAATCAAAACCGCTCAACTACATGGAAACTGAACAACCTGCTCCTGAATGACTACTGGGTACATAACGAAATGAAGGCAGAAATAAAGATGTTCTTTGAAACCAATGAGAACAAAGATACAACATACCAGAATCTCTGGGACACATTTAAAGCAGTGTGTAGAGGGAAATTTATAGCACTAAATGCCCACAAGAGAAAGCAGGAAAGATCTAAAATTGACACTCTAACATCACAATTAAAAGAACTAGAGAAGCAAGGGCAAACACATTCGAAAGCTAGCAGAAGGCAAGAAATAACTAAGATCAGAGCAGAACTGAAGGAGATAGAGACACAAAAAACCCTCCAAAAAATCAATGAATCCAGGAGTTGGTTTTTTGAAAAGATCAACAAAATTGACAGACCACTAGCAAGACTAATAAAGAAGAAAAGAGAGAAGAATCAAATCGACGCAATTAAAAATGATAAAGGGGATATCACCACCGACCCCACAGAAATACAAACTACCATCAGAGAATGCTATAAACACCTCTACGCAAATAAACTGGAAAATCTAGAAGAAATGGATAATTTCCTGGACACTTACACTCTTCCAAGACTAAACCAGGAAGAAGTTGAATCCCTGAATAGACCAATAGTAGGCTCTGAAATTGAGGCAATAATTAATAGCCTACCAACCAAAAAAAGTCCAGGACCAGATGGATTCACAGCTGAATTCTACCAGAGGTACAAGGAGGAGCTGGTACCATTCCTTCTGAAACTATTCCAATCAATAGAAAAAGAGGGAATCCTCCCTAACTCATTTTATGAGGCCAACATCATCCTGATACCAAAGCCTGGCAGAGACACAACAAAAAAAGAGAATTTTAGACCAATATCCCTGATGAACATCGATGCAAAAATCCTCAATAAAATACTGGCAAACCGGATTCAGCAGCACATCAAAAAGCTTATCCACCATGATCAAGTGGGCTTCATCCCTGGGATGCAAGGCTGGTTCAACATTCGCAAATCAATAAACATAATCCAGCATATAAACAGAACCAAAGACAAGAACCACATCATTATCTCAATAGATGCAGAAAAGGCTTTTGACAAAATTCAACAGCCCTTCATGCTAAAAACGCTCAATAAATTCGGTATTGATGGAACGTACCTCAAAATAATAAGAGCTATTTATGACAAACCCACAGCTGCTCAGTGAAATAAAAGAGGACACAAACAAATGGAAGAACATACCATGCTCATGGATAGGAAGAATCAATATCGTGAAAATGGCCATACTGCACAAGGTAATTTATAGATTCAATGCCATCCCCATCAAGCTACCAATGAGCTTCTTCACAGAATTGGAAAAAACTGCTTTAAAGTTCATATGGAACCAAAAAAGAGCCCGCATCTCCAAGACAATCCTAAGTCAAAAGAACAAAGCTGGAGGCATCACGCTACCTGACTTCAAACTATACTACAAGGCTACAGTAACCAAAACAGCATGGTACTGGTACCAAAACAGAGATATAGACCAATGGAACAGAACAGAGTCCTCAGAAATAATACCACACATCTACAGCCATCTGGTCTTTGACAAACCTGAGAGAAACAAGAAATGGGGAAAGGATTCCCTATTTAATAAATGGTGCTGGGAAAATTGGCTAGCCATAAGTAGAAAGCTGAAACTGGATCCTTTCCTTACTCCTTATATGAAAATTAATTCAAGATGGATTAGAGACTTAAATGTTAGACCTAATACCATAAAAATCCTATAGCAAAACCTAGGTAGTACCATTCAGGACATAGGCATGGGCAAAGACTTCATGTCTAAAACACCAAAAGCAACAGCAGCAAAAGCCAAAATTGACAAATGGGATCTCATTAAACTAAAGAGCTTCTGCACAGCAAAAGAAACTACCATCAGAGTGAACAGGCAACCTACAGAATGGGAGAAAATTTTTGCAATCTACTCATCTGACAAAGGGCTAATATCCAGAACCTACAAAGAACTCAAACAAATTTACAAGAAAAAAACAAACAACCCCATCAAAAAGTGGGCAAAGGATATGAACAGACATTTCTCAAAAGAAGACATTCATACAGCCAACAGACACATGAAAAAATGCTCATCATCACTGGCCATCAGAGAAATGCAAATCAAAACCACAATGAGATACCATCTCACACCAGTTAGAATGGCGATCATTAAAAAGTCAGGAAACAACAGGTGCTGGAGAGGATGTGGAGAAATAGGAACACTTTTACACTGTTGGTGGGATTGTAAACTAGTTCAACCATTATGGAAAACAGTATGGCGATTCCTCAAGGATCTAGAACTAGATGTACCGTATGACCCAGCCATCCCATTACTAGGTATATACCCAAAGGATTATAAATTATGCTGCTATAAAGACACATGCACACGTATGTTTATTGCAGCACTATTCACAATAGCAAAGACTTGGAATCAACCCAAATGTCCATCAGTGACAGATTGGATTAAGAAAATGTGGCACATATACACCATGGAATACTATGCAGCCATAAAAAAGGATGAGTTTGTGTCCCTTGTAGGGACATGGATGCAGCTGGAAACCATCATTCTCAGCAAACTATCACAAGAACAGAAAACCAAACACCGCATGTTCTCACTCATAGGCGGGAACTGAACAATGAGATCACTTGGACTCGGGAAGGGGAACATCACACACCAGGGCCTATCATGGGGAGGGGGGAGGGGGGAGGGATTGCATTGGGAGTTATACCTGATGTAAATGACGAGTTGATGGGTGCAGCACACCAACATGGCACAAGTATACATATGTAGCAAACCTGCACGTTGTGCACATGTACCCTACAACTTGAAGTTTAATAATAATAAATAAATTAAAAAAAAAAAAAAAAGGAAAAAAAAGAGAAACCACCAGAGAACATTAGTATAAAGATGTAAAAAGATTAAAAAAAAAAAATACAAAGAATAATAAGAGACTACTATGAACAATCATATGACAACAAATTGGATAACTTAGAAATAGGCTCTTAGAAATGAATGACTCACCAAGATTAAATCATGAAGAAACAGAAATACCAAGCAGATGAATAATAAGAAAGGAGATTGAAGCGTAATAAAAAAAATCCAATGAGAAAAATCCCATGACTAAATGACTTCATATATAAATTGTATTACACATTTAAGGATGAATGAATGTCCATCCTTCTCAAATTCTTCCAAACAATTGAAGGGAAAAAACACTGCCCCTTAGTTTGCATGTAATGAAAAGTGGGTATGTAAGTAAGTGACTGCAGAACTGCTCCTCTCAGCACACTGCCTACAGGGGAGCCTCACTCCACAGGAGCAGTCATAGAGCTGCAACACTGCCAGCTCAATAAAGCTGTTTTCTTCTACCACTACCCTGCATTTGAATTCTTCCTGAGTGAAGCTATGAACCTTCCCAGGATAAGCCCCAATCTGGGGGCTCACCTGCCCTGCAACAAGAGCAATTAGGTAAGAAAAAGAAATAAAAAGCACTCACATCAGCAACAAAGAATTATAATTCTCTCTGCTTGCAGATTAGGTGATTTTATATATAGAAAATCCTGAAGAGTATACAAAAAGAGTTAGAGCTAATAAACTCATTCAGTAAAGCTGAGGTCACAAAATTAACATACAAAAATTAGTTGCATTTCTATATACTAACAATAAACGATCTGAGAAAAAAAGTTAAGCAAACAATCCAATTTATAATAGCATCAAAAAGTGTAAAATTATTATGACTCCATTTAATAAAGGAGGTAAAAGATCTGCTTATTAAAATCCATAAGACACTGATGAATGTAATTGAAAAAGACACAAATAAATGGAAAGATAGCCCTTGTTCATTGACTGGAAAAATTAATACTGATAAAATGTCCACACTCCACAAAGTGATATACAGATACAAAGTAATCCCTATTAAAATTCCAATGTCAGTTTTCACAGAAATAAAAATAAATTCTAAAATTTATTTTATTTTATTATATATATATTTTTTGAGACAGAGTGTCACGGTTGCTCAGGCTGGAGTGCAGTGGCATGATCTTGGCTCACTGCAACCTTGGCCTCCTGGGTTCAAGCAATTCTCTTGCCTCAGCCTTTCCAGTAGCTGGGATTACAGGTATGCGCCACCACACTTGCCTAATTTTTGTATTTTTAGTAGAGACGGGGTTTCGCCATGTTGGCCAGGCTGGTCTTGAACTCCCGGCCTCAAGTGATCCGCCTGCTTCAGGTCTCCCAAAGTGCTGGGATTACAGGTGTGAGCCACTGCATCTGACCTCCAAATTTCTATAAAACCACAAATGACCACAAATAGCCAACACAATCTTAAGAAAGAATAAAGCTGAAGGCATCACACTTCTTCATTCCAAACTATTACAAAGCTATACTAATAGTATTACACTGACCTACAAAGACACATAGACCAATGGGACAGAATGAGGAAAGCAAAAATAACCCCATGTGTATACAGTTAGCAATCACTGACAAGGGCACCAAGATACACAAAGGGTAAAGGATGTTCTCTTCAATAAATGATGCTGGAAAAGGTGGATATTTATGAGCAAAAGGATGAAATTGAACATTTATACCATATACAAAAATGAACTCAAAAAGAATTAACACTTAAATATAAAACCAGAAATTGTGTAACTTTTAGAAGAAACACAGGGAACAAACTCTTCGACATCAGCCTTGGTACTGATTTTTTAGATTTCGCACCAAAAAAGCACAATCAACAAAATCAAAAAACAAAAACAAGTGGGCCTACATCAAACTAAAAAGTGTCTGCACAGCAAAGGAAACAAAGAACAACATGAAAAGGCAACCTAAGGACTGACCTAAGGACTGGGAGAAAATATATCTGATAAGAGTTTCATATCCAAAAGATTGAAGAATCTCACACAACTCAACTGCCAATAAAAGTAAATCTGATTTAAAAACATGCAAAGGACTTGACTAGAAATTTTTCCAGGGATGACATAAAAGTAGCAAACAGGTTTAAGAAAAGGTGCTCAACATAATTAATCATCAGGGAAATGCACATCAAACCTCAATGAGCCATCACCTCACATTCACAGAGAGATACCACAATGAGATTATCAAATCATGAGATATCACCTCATACTGTTAGAATAGCTATTATCAAAGAGAAAAGAGACCACAAATAGTGACAGTGTAGAGAAAAGGGAACATTGTACACCATTGGTGGAAATGTAAATTGATCCAGCCATTATGGGAAAAAGCATGGAGGCTCCTCAAAAAATTAAAAATAGAAGTACCATATGAACCTCAATCCCAATTCTAAGTATATACCTAAAAGAAATACAATCTGGTGAGCGCAATGGCTCATGCCTGTAATCCCAGCACTTTGGGAGGCTGAGGCAGGTGGATCACTTGAGGACAGGAATTCAAGACCAGCCTGGCCAACATGGCGAAACCCTGTCTCTACTAAAAATACAAAAAAATTAGCCAGGCAGGGTGGCACAAGCATGTAATCGCAGCTACTTGGGAGGCTGAGGCGGGAGAATCGCTTGAACCTGGGAAGCAGAGGTTGTAGTGAGCCAAGATGGCGCCACTGCACTCCAGCCTGGGCGACAAAGTGAGACTCCGTCTTAAAAATCAATCAATCAATCAATTAATCAATATCAGTATGTTAAAGAGATATCTGCACCCCTATGTTCATAGCTGATTATTCACATTATATAGTGGAATATTATTCAGCATAATGAAGAAGGTAATCCTGCCATTTCAGACAACGTGGATGAATAAACCAGGTGGATATTATGGTAACTGAATAAGACAGAGAAATACAAATACTGTATAATATCGGTTATTTGTGGAATCTAAAATAGTTGAGCTCATAGAAGTAAAGTGTAGAACAATGGGTCTCAACAGCTGAGAAGTGGTAAAAATGGGGAGATACCGGTCAGAGTACATACTTCCATTGAAAAGATAAATTCTGGGGATCTAATGTACAGCACTGTGAATATAGTTTACAACACGCTTGTATACTTGAGATTTGCTAACACAGTAGATCTTAAATGCTCTCTCCACAAATCCTGGCAACTATGTGAGATGATTAATATGCTAATTAATTTCATTGTATTAATCATTATACAATGTATACATATGTAAAATCAAATTATCAGGATGTATGCCTTAAATATATACAATTTACAAGTGTGGGAAAAAAATCCATATGAAAGAAGGAAGGAAAAGAAAAAAGAAAAGGAAAAGAAAGAAAATGAACATAAAGACCACATTAAACTTCACAATTATCCAGACAAAATTATAAAATCGTATTAACATATAAGGTAAAAGTTGAGAGTTTAGCCATATAATGGGCAATGTTCTAAACTCCCCATAGACAATCATTTAGTTAAGAATTCTATGTAGTAAGTAATATATTAAATGATTTTAAATCTGTGGAATTTGTGCATAGAGCTTATATTTTAGTTTAGGCTAGGAAAGATGAAAAGTTGAAGTGAAAATACGGAATCAGATTTTTTTTTTTTTTTACATTTAGGAAGATACTTTGTGCTCTGATGAAATTACTGAGTCTCAATTTTTGTAGGATCATCTTGGAAACCACCATAGGATTAGAAATTAACATACCAGAAAATATGTGGCATCTATCCACAGAATTCCTGGGACTTCTGAAAAAAATTCCACTGTCCATCACTCCCCTCATACATTTCTGACATGAGGCAAAACCAGAACTTTAAAAGGGGTTCCACATAGAGGTAGAAACATGCCCAGACTTTCCCAGAGCCCCCAAATCAATGGAAGAACAGTCAGATCACACAGGCCCTCACAGGCCAAGGGGAGCACTTTGGCTGTCACTTTGAATATGATGGCAGATCACAGAAGGGGAAGGAGAATCATCAGATAATTTAAGGGAATGAGACAGAAGATGTCCCTCTGTGACAGCAAGAGAAAGAAATAAACCCAAGTGTCTCAAAAATCATTTCCCTTGGAGAACTTCCCAATCCACACTCCAAGGTCTGGTTCTTTCTTGACCGCTGGACCTCTCACCCATGTCATCTACTTCATCTGCTCCCACCTACCTGGCTGGATGGCTACTGTCTCCTCACTCTTCACATTCCAGGGCTCTTTCCTTTGCTCCAAAAAGGTGATCAGGTCTGGCTTAGAGACAGCGTGACCTGTTTTATTAGAAAAAGTCACATGACTCTTGCTGGGAGTTCTTTAATTGCCAGCTCAGTAGGATACTCAGTAAAGAGGGAACATTATAGAGGATCCTAGAAAATTACTTCCCCAAACACTGTTTCCTGTCAGCTTCTTTACAATATTTAGGAAGCATTTTAAACACAGGAATCCTGAGCTTCACTTCCAAGTATGACTGAGTCAAAAATAAGGAAAAGGAACTGGATTTTAAAGTGTAGGCAATGATCGTTTATGTCACTCCATTTCTAGAATCACCACTAAACTACAGTGAACCTTCTACATCACCTCAAGAAAGAAGGCAAATGTCAAGATCAAACATCAGGAAGTTTTTTCTGCAATGAACCCACAATTTTTTTTTCCTGGAAGCAGGAACCTGAATTCATTCATATAAAGCATAAGCTCCCAAGTGACATTCTACAAAGGATAGAAATAAAACCCTTAGTTATTAGATATTAGATAATCTGAAGGCAAGTTATCCTCACCCAGACAGACCAGGTTTCTGTAGTTCTCTAACATCACATCCCCATATAAAAGTTTCTGATCTGAGTCCAGGTGTCCACTCCTCCCAAGAGAATTCTATGGCCACATCCCTGAATGTCAACAATCCCTGAAATAAAAATAAATAGCACATTGACCATGTGGCCATAGGCAGAGTTCATCATTTGACAAACCAAGATGAAATAAGAAAGTTAAGAAAACTGACTCTGACTTATATGAGTGACCTGAAATATTCAATAAGATACTTTTAAACACAATAATATTTTCTAATGTATTCTCTAACTCCGTGGAAAGAGAATGACATAAGATCCACAAAACCAGTGTAGGTACTATGCCTATATAGAATATAAAATATAAAACGAAGGCATAAAGGCCGGGTGCGGTGGCTCATGCCTGTAATCTCAGAACTTTGGGATGCCAAGGTGGGTGGATCACCTGACATCAGGAGTTCAAGACCAGCCTGTCCAAAATGAGGAAACCCCATCTGTACTAAAAATACAAAAAATTAGCCGGACATGGTGGTGCTTGCCTGTAATCCCAGCTACTCAGGAACCTAAGGCAGGAGAATTGCTTGAACCGGGAGGTGGAGGTTGCAGTGAGAAAAGATTGCGCCATTGCACTCTAGTCTGAGCAACAAGAGCGAAATTCCGTCTCAAAAAACAAAAACAAACAAAAAACCAAAAAACCAAAAAACGAAGGCGTCAACATAGGAATATACATTTTTGAGTCTATATTTACATCATCTACAATTAGTTGTGTATAATTGTCAGGTGGAAAAGTCATGGTGACTTAGAGGCATACTTTTCAAATTGTATTGTATTCAACAATAAACTGCAGAACTGGTTCAAATGCAGATTCTGATTCAGGAGATCTGGGGTTGGGGCTGAGTTTTTGCATTTTTAACAAGCTCATCAGTGATGCCAATGCCTCAGGTCACAGGCCACACTTTTGAATAGCAGAGAGGTAGAACACTGAGGGAAGAATGCAGGGATGATGTCGAATTGAGAGTTTTATGAAATTTACAGGTTATAACATAATAGCAAGAATAGAAGAATCCTTTTTGAACATCTACTATTTCCTAGATGCCATCCTAGCAGTTTTTCATGTATTGATAAAACCATAAAAATAATCTATGTGAGAAATAATACTATTCTTCCTCTTTAATAAAAATATTTTGTCAACCCTCCCCATCTGTCTCAAGCCTGAAAATTTTTTTTTTGCCAAATATCTAGTATACAGTAGAGCTTGTATTTTACTCCAGTATCTAACTTAGAATTCATTTTAAAGGGACATACAGGCCAATATGCAGAGATAACCATAAAAGAATGTTCAGAGCAGGTGTCACAACTGAGAAGATGATGAAAACAGGAAGGCAGCAACACAAAACTGATCAAATGATGCTTATGTCACACACACACACATACATAGAAATGGTAACTATACGTACATGAAAAGTGACAGAACATTTCTTAAGAAAATTAAGAAATATTTTAAGTTGTGTTAAAACTATAAAACTCTTTGTGGATAATGCCTTTTTCTGTTTTTTAAACAAACTATGGAGACTAATATATACAATGATATAAATTAAAATAAGAGCTTGTGCTTCTGAGTCTCCTTTTTTCCCCCAACTTTTTGTTTTATTTATTCTAAGTGCTGTGTTATATTTTAGAATTTTAAGACAATGGGTATATAAACTATATGTAAATTGTTATCTTTCTCTGAAAATACAGAGAATAAAGGAGTGTATGCTTGTGACATGAATAAATTGAAGTAGAAACCTACAGAAGTGAGGCTTGTTTCAGAACTTCCAGTTTCAAAAACCAGTATTTACAGTCAACAAACGTGAGAGCCTTCACTCTCCAAAGCAACCCACAAGCAAAAGGAAACTAGAAAGCAATGGGAGTCTCTGAATTAAACGAGATGGTTTATACACATCACTCAGTAAATCCTCCCTCCTAGATATTCATTAACAACAAAGAGAAAAATAACTAGTGAAGGAATCCGGCAGAGAGCACCCGAACCAGGGGAATGAAGTTAGCATCGGCTGTAATGAGACGAACTGGTATCCGTGCTGACGCACAGATGGACCCATAATCATTACTGTGATATCAGTGACAGAAAAAAGTAAATCATGATCTGAGTATAATAATAAAATCTGTGGAGGAACATACAGGTGGCCATATTTCTTCAAACTGGCCATGTGACCCTACTTAGAAGCCTGGGCTGAGAACCACTTAGCTAAGCATTCCTCTCAAGCTTCAATATGCATACACATCATTTGGTATTCTGGGGCCTGTGCTAAGTACTGTGATTCTGCAGGTTTGGAAAAGTTCCATGAATCGGCTTAAGACCCATTATCATTAGCACACAGCTAGAGGAAGCGGGCACAGCACACAGAGTCCCTTACACTCAATACTCTAATCACAACACAAATACTTTTCATTCACAGCGAGGACTACCAACCACTGTCCTGAAAAATCACATCCTTTGCCAGCCGTTTAAAGTCTACAGAGGCTGGTGAGGACAGTAACATCTAAGTCAGCATTTGGAAAACAGCATGGATACATGCATGAAAGCAGTGTTTACTGAGCTTGTACTATGTGCTCACAGTACGCACTGTGCTGGCAACATCACATAGTGAGAGTTAAGCCACATAAACCCCTGGGATGTGGGTCCTGAGTATCCCATAATTCCCTGCAAGATTTAGAGGATGGCCCAGCCTTTCTCTCTCTTCTTCTGTTTCCCTGTCACTATAAAAGCTAACTATAGACAGATGGGAGGGATACGGAAAAGGAGGCTGAAGTTTAGTTCATAAGGATTTCTCACTGTAGTCTTTACATTGACTTTGTTACTACTTGCGGAGCAACTACTGGACCTGCAGGAATGGAAAAAAGGTTGCCAGGTGGGATGTCTCTAGAAGCACTGTTTCAATGAAGAAAAAAATTCAGGCCCCCATATTGTCCTTTGCTCCCATTTAACTGCTTTTGGGTTTGGGGAAATTGTGAGCACTGGCTCTGGAGAACCAGCAAGAGCAACCACTCAGGAGTCTGATCTCCAACAAACAGTTCTGTGAAGGTAGGCTCCCAGGTGGGGCCAGACCGGAACCAAGCTCAGAAGAGGGTGGATTTGGACAGGGTTGGGGCAGAGCAAGGCTAGGGGCAGGGGGCAGGCCCTAGGCTTCTCATCTCTGTGTTGCTGATTTATTTTCAGTCCTGTGTTTCCTAAGCCTGACCACAAGAACTTGACTCCCGGAGTTTTTCTAATTTTGTTTCATCTTTAACTATTTTATAAATCTATTAACAAGCAATGCAATCAAAATATGTAGGGCTTTCTGGGTGTTGGGGTGATCAGACCCAACACCAGGTTGTGGGGGTGACAAAGCCTGGCGGAGTCAAAGGATTGAGAAAAAGACAGTGGAAGAGAAAAGATTGGGACACCAGGGGGCCATCGCTATTGTATAGAACCTGCAAAGGCCCCGAGCTCTGACAGCACACGCTATTTATTGGTAATCCAACAAAGAAACAGGTGGTGAGAATGTGGCGGTCAAAAGGATACATTGCATTAGGCACATGATTTATAGTTGTGATGGTTTAGCATTTATATGGAACATGTTCTGCTACTTGAGATAATGGGAATACAATCGATCGAGGAGCCTAAGAGGGCTAGAAGCAAGGAGCCAGCAAGTCTAGACACATTCCACAGGACATTATGTAAGCCCTGCCTCAGTTTCCCTCCCAACACTCGGCTTTTTCCCAACACTGGGAAAATATTAAAAACCGAATCAAGAGAAAATCAATAGAAATAACAACTCTTCTGTCCATGGGTGGTCCTTCAGGTGGTGACATCAGAACTCACAATGTCAACATAAGAGCAGTGTCCCAAATCAAGTCCAAGTTCCCTGTATACCTCTGTGCTTGCACAGGACCACATGATGCTGAATTTGGCCATTATCCATTTGCTCTAGACTGAAAGTTCCTGGATGGTAGGGACTATGGCTGCTACAAGTGTTGATCTAATGGCCACATGAAATGGAAGCAATTGGTTTACCTATCAGTATGAGTCTCCAGAACTCCTCTTCGTTCTTCGTCCACGTAGTAGAAAACTGGAGCAACTCCCATTTGGATACCAAATAAACAGATTCCTTCTGAGAGTGGAGGAACAAATCCTGGATAATGCATTCCTTTCCCTCTGAGATGGAAAGAAATTAGACCCTGTTGTCAGCCTGACCTCAGTCTGCACAGGACATCACCAGATGTCTCAAGGACCCCCAGGTGCTGGTGAGGGAGTCCCTGGTGATCCTGTGCTGATGCCCCGGTAGTGATTTGGGCAGGACAGACTCAGGCTGACTCTGTGGGGCCAGGACACAAAGTGGAACTGCCCCAGTGGAGCCACAGATTCTGGAGCCAGGTGTAATATTACCTATACCTGATCAGCCAACTCTTGGGTACAAGAAAGAACAAGATTACCCTACTCCAGTAACGCAGCTCACAGGTAGCTGTAGTTTTATTCATGGCTCTGGACAGTGGTGACCCTGCCCTCCCTCTGCTAAGATGCTGCTTTACACTAACAGATTCTGCCACCATATTCTGCTTAGACCAGAAGGCCCTCACAGAACTACAGCAGCTCACTGGACAAGATCTGGAAAACTTGAAGGACCCCACACAAAAAGTCGGGCTTTACAAGGTCTACATCAGTCTCTCGTAATGCAGAAACTGTCCCCTGGATTTTCTATACATCCTCAGTCCAAAGTCTGGCCCTGTCTTGTGGATCCCAGGTGGAGACCAGCCTTTATGTGCAGACCCCAGATGGAATCAACCTGGCTCTGCATTCTTGGGTGTGGCTGTGGAGAGGAAAACTAGAGGAGACAGCCCTTCAGGAAGGCTGCTCTCACACATCCTGGAGAACCCCAGGACCTGGGTTCAGAATTCACAGCTGCAGATTTAGGTGTGGGAGGGGCAGGGAAGTGGCATGCGCCTTCTGCACATTCATGGGCATTTGGGCAAGAGGATGAAGGGAATGTTGAGATTCTCAGGCCTACTCCATGCATGTGTGTGTGCCTGGTTGGTTTCCAGCCCCCATGGTTTCTGAATCAGTTTCAGGTCTGAAGATGCCAGGGGCATGACAGAGCCGGAATGGCTAACTGATGCCCTGTGAACTTACTTTTGTAGAAATCTGGCCAACTGTTCTAGCAGGGATTAAAGATTCCAGATAAGCAGAGAGACCATTCTGCCTGCAGATTTTTGGGGCAATGGGCACTTTGCTGCACAACTGTGGGTTGTGATGGGAAGTCTTCGAGGGAACATCCCCTCTAGAGTGAGGCCTGTGGAACCTTACATTTCTCAGTGTTTGGGAAATATAATTAAAAACAGAATCATGAGAAAAATGATCCACAATGGTAGAAAAGAAAGCAAACTGTTTTATGACACAATCAGACCAGAATGTGAAGGACATTACAGGCAATCTGCTAAGAGAATGGAAAACACTCACTCATGAAAAAGTCACCATAATTAGTCCTCAACAGAAGACCTGATAGCACCATTCGTCAGATAGAGTTCATCCTAAATTCACCTGGGAACTGGGAGGTCATCTGTGTTTTTTAATTGGCTACAGTCAAAGGAAAAATAAACTTCATGTCTTCGTGACACGTAGATTTGCAACTTAGAGCCAGATGCCTGAAGGAAGATGCCTGCTCTCCTAGAGAAACTGTGAGATATGGCTCTCTCTTCTTTGCTATTTACATTTCAAATCAGTGATTCCCAGTTCCTAGAGAAAGAATGCCCCGAATCAAAAAGACTGACGGCCAGGCACAGTGGTTCCTGCCTATAATCCCAGCATTTTGGGAGGCCACGGCAGGCAGATCACCTGAGGTCAGGAGTTTGACCCCAGCCTGGACAACATGGTGAAACCCCATCTCTACTAAAAATACAAAAATTAGCCCGGCATAGTGGTGGGCACCTATAATTGCAGCTATTTGGGAGGCTGAGGTAGGAGAACCGCTAGAACCTGGGAGGCGGAGGTTGCTGTGAGCTGAGATTGCACCACAGCACTCCAGGCTGGGCAACACAGCAAGACTCAGAAAAAGAAAAAAAAAAAAAAAAGACTGACAGAAGACAAAAGGTCTGTTTAGCTGTTAGAATGATTTAAACATATTTGCAAAAGGTAGGAAAAAAATTTACATATATTCTCTAATTCTCTACAAGAAAAGGAAGGAGAAACATGTCCTCCCTTATTTTCAAGAAGGGCTATTTCTAATTTGTATTTGTTCTCACAACTGTGAGATCTAGGGCCACAATCTTGAATTCATGGACATCTGAATTCCAGCAGGTGCTGGATTCAGGCACCTGAGGATTGGCCTGGGACACGCTACGTGCATGTAAAAAGGGGTTTGTGGGCTTGTAATCCCAGCACTTTGGGAGGCAGGGGCAGGTGGATCACTTGAGCCCAGGAGTTCGTGATGAGCTGGGCAACATAGTAAGACCCTGTCTCTACAAAAATTAGCCAGATGTGGGGGGCACATGCCTCTAGTCCCAGTGATTCGGGAGGCTGAGGTGGGAGGATCACCTGAACCCAAGGAGGTCGAGGCTGCATGATCATGCCGCTGCATGATCATGCCACTGCACTCCAGCCTGGGCGACAGAGTGAGACCCTGTCAGGGTCTGTGGGGAAGTAAAAGGCAGAAGGGAAGGTGCTACTAAGAACTCTCGCATGGGGGGCAGTGCAGAATTGGTGGAAGGACTGGTTTGTGCTACAGATACTGGCCTAGACAGGGTTCTGACTTATTCCTGTGTCCATGCAGGCAGATGAGACTATGATCGGGTAGTCCACAAGCCTAGGTTGATGGAGGGACTGGGTTGCTGCTGCAGTTTCAGGGTCTGGGGACAGGGATGAGCCAGGAGTCCTTTAGGCACTTGTATGGGAATTTTGGCAGGAAACTCTGGGAGCAAAGGTGCTACGGGCACAATTCCTGAGGGTCATGTCTTGTCCTGAAAGGGGCGTGGCCACGTCAGTGCCTAGTGGGTGTGTTCAGAGTGGGTGGGAATTATGTGGTGGCAGCACAGTGGGGGCAGGGGTCTGTTCTCAGAACTTCTTCCCTTTCTATCCTCAGTCGCTTCTCTCCCTGGGAGGAGATGTCAATAACAGGACAATGTATAGGGTGACAGCTTGTGTGTAGGAGAATACAGCCTCTCTTCCTGGAGACACCCAGAGTCTCTCTCCAGCCCAGGTCCCTGTGCTGCCTTTTTTCCGACAATAAATATGTGGAGTTTGCTGAACACCAGTCAATTCTCCAACACCAACTGGTTGTCCAACAACTCAGTTCTGACACCACCCAGAGGCAGCACAGACCCCACAAGTTCAGAGTTCAGTGCCACAACACTGCCCCCTCTACAGATGCCAGTCACAATTCCCCAGGGTCCATCTACACTTCTGAGCTATTGTCTATAAATTGGGGTCTCCCATAATACGCTACTCAAGTTCATTAATTTTATACAAAAACTCAGAGAACTCAGCAAAGACTGTAATTGCATTGACCATATTATAAAAGATACAACTCAGCCTAATGGAAGAGATGTGTAGGGCAAGAGAAAGGAGTCAGGGAAAGATAAAGTAGGTAGTTAACCCTGGGAAGCAGCTGTGATGAAAGAAATCACCCTTCCTTTGTGTTCTCCAAGAGCAGCTTACTGCAAAGAATCCTCTTCCTGTTATGACTTAGATGATGCTCCCTGTTTTAGGCATCACAAAGCCACAGACTCTCCTGTTTCATTTTTCCCCCAAAATAAGCAATTAAATAAAGAATTCTGTCTTTGGTGGTCAGAACAAAATATGTGTTAACCAAACTTGCTGAAGTTACTCCCCTTCTCCAGGTCCCTGGGCTTTGTCCCACCCATAGCCTGAGCCAATGTTCAACCCCTCTTCATGCCCCTCCCAAGAACAGGCTGACTTCAGGGTGAAACATTCTCTGATCAGGGATCTGATTTTGCCCCAGAGTCGTGCCCTTCCTCTCCCACCTTGAATCACATTTGCTCCTATGAAATAAAGGCCTTTTCTGCCTCAACTGTGAGATCCACAAAAATCTTACAGTTGGTGTTTTCCTCCTCTTGCAATATTCCTTTAAAATTAAGGAACTTCTTACCTATATCCAGATGTCTTATTTGACAACGTCAAGAAACAGTCCCAGGACACTAACAATTCTACCCTCAGAAAGAGCCTCTTAACCTCCCTTCCAGCCTAACCTCGACCACATCTGCCTGTGAATCCCCTGCTTTCCAGAACTCTGCAGCTTCTCCCAGTACAAAGGGCTCCCTCCATGGCTGCTGTGAACCTCAGGGACAGCTGAAGGGGGCGCTCCCCAGGAAGAACTATCTGGGCCTTCAATGACCTCCTTTTGCAGACTCAAAGAAGGCTGAGGTCTTCTACTGCTCAGTCAGGGTTATTCCACACACCTGCTTCTCACTTCGCAGGCTCTGCCCCTTAGGTCCATCAAGGTGGGATGCCTTCTTCTCATCCCATCAGCTCTCCACAAGCATGGAGCGAGCTCTAAAACCTACCCCAGGATAGCAAACGTCAGACTCTCCTCCACTCTCCTGGCACTGCACACCTTCTGGGGAGTGCTGCCAATCCTACTTCAACTGAAGGGACAGGGGCAGGTGCCCAGCCAGTCAGATGTTCAGTGACCTAACAGGTTTCAGGAAAACAGCAAAATCACTCAAACACCGTTTTTATAGAAAGGAAGGAAACGGCAAGGCACTTACACTTTATACTTCAACAGGTCAGGCCACAATACCTCTTTCGGGCAAGAAACATGTCATTTAATTATTTCCATAACAGCAGATAATTTAGTATATGTGAACACTTCTAGGAGGTGCCAAGTTCTGTCTCATAAAATTTGGCATTAAACTCGGACATCCAGATAGCAGTAGAATATGGAACAGAGATATCCACTGTCACAAATCCTCCACTGCAAAAGAGAGGCCCTGACGTTTTAATGAATGTTTGTAATTGACCAATTTAATCTAGCACACTTTCTGTGGAAATGTATTCGTCTTCTACAGCCATAGTGGAAGACAGATTGTCCCTATTTCTTTTCCCCAACAGCATTTCCAAGTTAAGCCCTGGGATTTTGAAATCGCCGCTCCAGAGGACCCTAAACCACAAACCACGGCGGCAGGCTTCCCATTTCACCAATCGCTGTTTGCCCAAATAAGCCCTTCTAAGCTTTAAGGGTGAGCCCCTTTAATTTGTAGGAGGAAAAAGGAGACTGGGGATCCCACAGGGCACAGTTTCTTCCCACATAAGAATCACACGCGGAGCCGGGGTTTCCCCTGATATACTCCCGTTCTCACCGCACAATCTGGGGAGACTCCGGGATGTGGCGCGGAGCTGCCTAGAGACGGCTCGGGTCAGGGCCGAGGTGGCCCCGGGGGATCGGGACAGGGCGCGGGAGCCTGGCGGCCGACCCGGTCACCACCTTGTGGCGGAGGGGATCGAGGGCCGAGTTGTGCCCGCAGGGACTTGGGGCCCAGACCCGAGGGCTGACCGCGGGCAGGCCTGGGTGTCCCCAAAGCGGGTTCCCGCCGCTTCCGAACGCCCCTCTCCCTCCTCTGGGGACCCCAGACCCGGCACATTCACCATTTCCCAGCTTCAGGGATGTCCTGGCGTCTTAGCTACGGATCTCCCAGTGCCTGCAGGTCACAGATCAACAAAGGTTCTGTCTATTCCCAGAACGCGAAGCCGCCTTCGCCTCCCAGATGGAAGGACTGGCAGCGCTGGTGAAGAGACCCAGCTCTCACTGCAGTCAACAAAGGCCCCCCGCCCCCATCCCGGAAGCAGCCCCTGCTCTCCAGCTGCTCCCGATTGGACGATTTCCACTCCGACGCCCCTGACTGGGTAAAGCTCCAGGCCCCGTCCCCACATTAGTTCTTATTTTTTCTTAAATGGGAGAGGGGCTCATTGAGGTGGGGCCACCTGCTGCGGGTATTACAGCTAATTTAAGGGGTGAGCTGGGGCTTGAAATGCACTTGCTTTCCCTTACCTGGTTCTGCTTGTATAAGGCAACTAATTAGCTAATTAAGTTTAAGAAGGAGGACATTTGGACACCTTTAAAACAACTTTTTAACAATAAAGACCCTCAACCTATCCCTTAGCACCTCTCTCACGACTCCATACCCCACTGCTCAGGACATAACTGTGGGACTGCAGAGGGAACTGCTGGGGGTTTTGGGGAGCACACAGGAGGCTTCAATGGCCAATGCACTGGTGGCTTTCCTTGGGTGTCACTTAAAATCTCGAGGTCTGGGACATCTTTTTTTCCAGTTGGCTCAAGGAAACTAACAGAAATGAGGATTGGATTTTTTTTTTCTTTTCTGAATTTCCAGAGATAAAGGACTATCCAAGCATCCCAAAAGGCATTCAATTATACCTGAGGCCGAGGGCCTCCGTGCTCTGGAGAGGGATGGCCTGGCATCAGCCACCAGCTGCAGTGAGCTGAGATGGTGCCACTACAATGAGCCTCAAACTTCCCTCTTGTAGACAGGCCACCTCCACACACCCGCTTCTCACATCGCAGGCTCTATCCCTACGGCCCATCAAGGCAGGCTGCCTTCTTCTCATGTCATTAGCTCTCCACAAGCGTCTAGTGAGCTCTAAAAACTACCACAGGATGGCAAACGTCAGACCCTCCTCCACTCTCCCAGCACTGCATGCCTTCTGGGGAGTGCTGCCAACCTCACTTCAACTGAAGGGGACAGGAGCAGGTGCCCAGATGCTCAGTGACCTAACAGGTCCAGCATGCCCAGGGTCTGACCCCACATCCTGGCACCCCTCCCCCACCCGCCCTGCACTCCAGCCTTTTTTCTTCTGTCTCCAATGACAGGGGATGTTCACCTGTGCCACAATCCCATGAGTCTAGTGACTGGGCCAGGTAAATCCCAGCTGAGTGCCTGTGACTCCACCCTCTTACCATCCACTCAGACGACATTGTAAGCATAACCTTGAATTTGACCTAATTTATACATTATCCTCTCCTAGTAACCTGACAACAGCCCTCACAATCCAGAGACTGGGGCAGCGGGTTTCAAAACCTCACTTTATTCCAATGTGAAATGAAGACATGATGGTTTAAAAATGAGAAAAAGTTCCTGAGAAGCTGTGGGGGTGCTTCACTTGCTAGCTCATGCCCACTCCCTCTGAAACAAGGTGTCTGGTGACACCATATCCATAAGCGGCTCTCTGCAAAGCCCCACGTAGTGGTCACAGCCAGACAGGCTCCCTCAGGCTCACAGGGCAGCAATGTTCTCCCCCAGTCCAGGCTCCCACAGCAGGCACAGACAGGGGCAGAGAGGCGGCAGCCATGGCCCGTGGGGTCCCCTGCCACCCTCAGAGCTAGTCTCCGCAGAAGGTGCTGTGTGATAAGCAGCGGGGCTCCACAGAGAGGTGACAAGCCCTCCTGTGTCTGTAACCTTTCCCCAGGATCCATGTCAACCCTGGTTCCCCACGCTCTTTACCAACCCCACCCTCCCTGTGTCAGGCAGCTCGGGTAAAAATGGGGAGAATGATACATTCCAACTGTAGATCCCAAGGTTCTGTCCATCTGGGGTACAGGGAGTAGGGAGGCCAGTCAGAGCCTGTGGCAGCACCTCCTGCTGGGCCTGAGGGCAGACAGGCCAGGGCTGGGCACAGGGACATCTGGGGGACCACCACTGACAAACCTGTCCCTCTCAGCCTGGA
Organism: Chlorocebus sabaeus; assembly: GCF_047675955.1. Taxonomy (NCBI): domain Eukaryota; kingdom Metazoa; phylum Chordata; class Mammalia; order Primates; family Cercopithecidae; genus Chlorocebus; species Chlorocebus sabaeus. The sequence goes on from NC_132908.1 coordinate 28,709,147, forward strand.
GCTATGGCCAGGCCAATCATGACTAATAAAACCACTGCAGCCTTCATCCTGCCACAAAACTAAAGTGCACCCCAACCCCCAGCCCTGCCACAAAGCTCTGGCTCCCCATCTTTTTTGGCTTAAAACTTAGACATTAAGGCAGGTTGGGCCTGGGAATTGTGGCAGTAAAAGCAGCAGCCATAACGTCAGCCATGCAAATGAGCTGAGGAATCCCATCTGCATGTCATCCACTCAGAACTGCCTCAGGGCGATGTACAGGCTGGGAGGGAGAGATCAATACTGGTGGCCATGGACGCACTCCACACCCCTAATGTAAGATGGGGAGGCTGAGGGGAATATGGGAGCCTGAGGGGCCCCACAGCTGGGAACTGAGGACCGTACATGCCATTCACAGGTCTTCAATTAGGCCTTTGCATCATATATTCACTGAACCAGTGCAAAAGCATCTTCTAGAGGGGCATGTAGGCTGGAGACCCAGGAGGATGGTGGGGGTGGAACATGGAAGAGGGGCTCACTTCCTCTAATCTGTGAGCATGCCCCCTTCTCCTGGAATCTGCAACATGGATAACAGGGCCACTGACTGTCTGACTCTCCCTTTTGATCCCTACAAGCTCGAGGAATAAGGATCCTTGGCAGCCACAGGGCCGGGAGCTCAGTGCCTCTGGCCCCAGTGGCTCAGGCTCAGTGGCCATAGGCTCCTCAGCCCTAGCTCTGTTTTTTTTTTTTTTTTCCTGTTGTTTGTTTTTTGAGGCAGGGTCTCACTCTATCACCCAGACTGGAGTGCAGTGGTACAATCATGGCTCACTGCAGCCTGGACCTCTCAGGCTCAAGCAATCCCCCCACCTCAGCCTGCCGAGTAGCTGGGACTATAGGTTGCGCCACCACACCAGGCTAATTTTTGCATTTTTTTGTAGATGGGGTTTCGTCATGTTTCCTAGGCTGGTCTCCAACTCTTGAGCTCATGGGATCTGCCTGCGTTGACCTTCCAGAATGCCCTATCCCTGTTTTTCTGGACTCCTACAGCTAGTGGCACTGCACCACCTCTGCTTTCAGATTCTCCTAGTCTTCTGGGGGAGTAGAAGGTGGGAGAAGAGGTAGGTGTCAGACTGGGCCAGGACACCGGGCCCCCTCTAGGCTGGTTAAACTCCCACTTGGGACAGATCAAGCTCCGTGCCATATTCAGTGAGACGCGTGGAACAAGTACTTCCCTCCCAAAAGCAGAAAGATCCCTGATTGCTGACAGTCAGGATTCCATGCACTTGACTTGGCCTAGGGCCCAGCTGCCTCTCACCCTCACACCCGGTTCCAGTCGCTGTACTCTGTGGCCTCCCTGCCACCAGATTAGGTGTAGACAATGGGCATGGGACAGGGTTGCTGACACCCCTGGCTGACCAAACCCCTTTCCCACACTGAGGGGAGAAAAGGCAGGAGGTTAGGGGCTCCTGAAGGCAGCACTGCTTGTGACAGCGCTGAGGGAGTCCTTAGGGCCTGCTCCTAAGGCACACTTAGCACTGGAACCAGAGGCAGCCGGGGAAGGAATAAAGCCACTCCTTAGGAACTGAAATGCAAGATCACCAAGATATATTGTTAAATGAAGTAAACAATAATAACCTTCATCCGTGGCATGCCACAATTCCAAAGAAAGAAAAGAGGGGGAAAAAGATCACATGGAGTATTTCTGGAAGGATTCACAAAGAACTTCTCATCACTGGCTACACTTTTCAATTTTGAGCCATGTCAGCCTATTACATATCTTAAAAAACTAAAGGCCAACTTCTAAGTAGGGAGCCATGGAGGGGCCTCAGCTAAGAAGAATGAAGAGGACATCACTGATGACCTGGAGCTGCTCCAAGACGCTGGCCAGGCTGGGGGCTGTGAACTGAGGGGCCGTGGGGAGGATGAGCTGTGAGTGAGACTCATCCTACCCGGGCCGGGTCGGGGCCTGGCTCCACCCAGGCACACATGTGGAGGACAGGATGCTGGCGCTGCAGCCGACCGGTATCAACCGTTCACAGAGCGCTGCTGGGCCGGGCACTTGAGGTTCTTGGAGCTTTCCTTCTCATGGTTCTCACCCAAAAACGGGAGAGAGCAGAGGCAGGAAATGATCAGCCGCCCACAGCCTACAGGCGCAGCTCAGCCTGCCAGCCCTGCCACAGCCCACCTGGGTGTTGGCATCCTTCTCCTGCGGCAAGGCTGACCAGAACTCAGCTTTGCTCTCACAGACCCAAGCAACAAGGTGGTGGCTGCCAGATCTCCCCAGACAGGAGGAAGACAGCCAGAGTATGGAGGTGGAGGAGAAGGGGTCCACATTCAGACCAGGACTCTCAACAGAGACAGGAATGCCACTGGCTTCTGGAAAAGAGTTACTCATGGTATGGGAAATGTAACATGGCCAACTCCTAAGCACTAAAAACCAGCAGCACTAACACTCAGGGACTGTGACCTTCACAAACCACCCAGCAACTTCCAAACCCTCCTTAGGAGAACAGCACAGCTCAGCTGGGTCACTGGTTTCACTGCTCACTGGCTTACAACCAATACAAAGCTCCAGATTCTGCATCTGGGAGCCTGATAGCAGGTGGGTGGGGGATGGGAAAGGGGCTCTAGTGAGTGTGGCCAGAACAAGCTCTTCTTCACTGTCCAGAGCTTCTTTCTTCAATGATCCAGCCCCAGAACAACCCAGGTGCCCCATGCCCGCAGCAGGGTGCAGCTGGCTGTAGCCCCAGCCTCAAAGGGCTGCTCCTCAACTGTGCTCCACGAAGGCGTCCACCAGCTCCTGGCACAGGCGACAGAACCTATGCCTATGGGTGCAGGGGAAGCTGGCATGGGAGCACTCCTCTGGCAGCTCCTTGTGGGGCACAGGCAGGGAGCTGAGGTCGGGGCAGTGGGCTCAGCAGGTAGAGAACATAGCAGCACCTGTCGTTGCCAGTGATGCCCATGCCCTCAACCGAGAAGAGCTCCGCCTCCGCGTCGCAGTGGTTGAGCGTGCAGTGGCGCAGGGTCTTGAGCAGCCAACTCGTGCTCCAGCAGATCCAGGCAACACAGGGGCCACACCATTGTCTTGCAAAGTCAGTGGAGCCACAGATGACACTCTGCTCCTGGTCCCACTCCAGGATGCCAGGGACGAGGACTGGAACCTGACCCAGTGGCCGCGGTCATCCACCTCTGCCGTGTCCAGCGTGTACAGACCCTCCATGTCCACTGCATTGTGCCAGTGCTAACCGTTCAGGTCACTGGTGAATGCTGTGGAGGCTGCCACGTCCCCAGCAAAGTCCTTGTAGTGGCCACTAACAACAAAGCCCAGGCTGAAGATGACGCAGCTCCACGTGAACATCTGCAGCTTGGTCTCCTCACTGGGGCTGATGGCCATGACGATGCCTCCCTGACCAACGCCCCATGTGGCTGCCACTCTGAAGTTGCTGTGTACCTGGGAGGGACCAAGGCTGGGAGGGTGAGAGGCCACGCCCACAAAAGCCTCAGGCTAAATCCACCTGGCCCAGCTCACCAAGATGGGGGAGGCAACCAGGCCTGCCTTGGGAGCCAGAGACCCTTGCCTCAGTTTCCTTATATTTACAGAAGGGCAAGAAAATCATTTTTTGAAAAAATGAAACACTTATGCTTAAGGAGGCTCAGAGTTTAGTGGTCAACAAGGAGCCTGAGGGCTGGGGCAGGTTCAAGATCCACCAGTTGTGTGCCAGGCAAACCTGGGCAGTAACTTCAGTCCCAGTTTCTTGTCTATACAATGATGACAAAAAGTATTGACATTTACAAGGGGTCCAAAAGATTGTAGGAAATAATGCTTATAAAGCACTTGGAATTATCCTGGTAAAGTTAGTACCCAGGAAATTATGGCTGTTACTTCTTCCATGATCACCTCTAGGCAGTAAGTTTAGGAGAGATTTTCTTTTTAAACAATTATTCTTTCCTCATTTCTCTCAGTAACAACACTAATGACTTTTAAGCCCCAGCAAGCTGCAAGTGCTATGTCAGTGAGCCCCTGCCCTAGAAGGGCCATGGCTGGGCACCACGTGCTCAGGGGAGGGCCCCATGGCAGTCAGTTGAGGGTGGGAAGCTGGATGGCCCTGGCCACTCAGCCCAGATAGCAGGGAGGACCTTCTCCTCCCAGGGACTCAAAGTCTCAAAGAAGTCAGGGAAAGGTGCTGGGATGGTCTCCCAGGAAGCAGAAGGCTAGAAGGCCTTGCAGGGCAAACCTGATGGGCCTTCAGGGCACCTGACAGGGCTGGGACTGCCGGCTTCCCTCACTTCCCTCCTGTACAGAAGAAAACGTTCCAGCAGGAGACAGGTGGGCCTGAGGCTGTGAGGCTGTCACTAACTCACCAGGGGCTTCGGAACCTTGAACATGGCTTTTTCTTGAAGCAGCTGCTCAGGTTGGTTCCTGTAGGGCAGGTCCCTCATCATCTGCAGCTCCTCGTTCCAGTACTGGGGCTGCAGAGGGACCAGGGACGGAGACATGGGCTCAGCCTATGCACTGCAACCTGCCCTGGGAAGTCCCTTCTCCTCTCTCCCCAGACACAGTCCCAGACTTCCCAATGAACAGAACCGCGGGGAGCCTCAGGGAAGTGCAGAGAACCCCACCTGGCACCCAGGAAGGAAGGGGGTTCCCAGTGAGGACCGGGCCAGGTCACAGGCCCCTGTGCAGGAATGTGCTCCTCACAGCCCAGGCCCGAGGTGCAGGCGCCTCTCCACACATCCAGTCCACAGTGTGCTCCGTCACAGGGGCCATCCAGCTGCACACCTGGAATGAGGTGGCCTCTCTCGAATGGGTGGTACTGGACCCCATGGCAGGCAGGGGAAAGGCAGATGGGGCCGCCCACCAATCTCAGGTCCCTGCCACAGGCGCCTTCTTCATCAAGGCCCTCACCTGCTCCGGGTTTTCCTGGCCCTGAGATGCTGCCCTGAAAGGTGAGTCAGAAGCACATGGGCGCCGCTCCCAGGGCTGCTCTCGCCAGAGCTGGCTCACAGCTCCCTAGAGGGAGACTTGGAATCTTTTGCAATTCCCAGGAGACAGGTGCCAGCCGCTCAAGGTGAGCACTTTCAGGGGCTACAGGAATGGCCAAGCATGAATGGGCCAAGCCTCCTGGTGTGTGGCCCTCCACCCACCCGGGGATCCTCTTCCTTGCTCCTCCCTGGAGTCCCACCTTTTAGTTACTGTTCTGGGGCTACAGGAGACACAGTGGCTGTTCCAGGTTTCCGAGCAGGATGTGCTTGGGTAATGTGCAGTCGGTGGGGTCCATCTCCAAGCCTTTCTGCTCCTGCTGCCTGTGGGACCCGAGGCTGGTGGTCGGCACACAAGCACCCAGGGCCAGCTGCCTCTAACTGTGGCCCTGGTCTGGGTTCCTCAGGCCCAGGCTCCTCCAGGTGGAAAGGTCTGGCCTTGAGCCCCCTTCGTCAGCCTCTGACCTCCTTGCTCCTGCCCCTCTGCCCCCGTCCAATCTCTGGCCCCAATGCCTCCGCACCTCCCAGGCCACTGTCAGTGAAGACGCTCAGGAAGGACAAGGAGCTGCATCACCTGGGTCCAGGCTCCTGAGCGGTCTCAGATGTGGCACTCGTCACCGCAGGCCTCATGCACTGCGCAGGGCTCTGTCAGGAACAGGAGAGGGGCAGGTGCTCCCAGGGTCCTGCATCCTGGAACAACCCACCCAGCTCAGAAAATAGTTGGCAAGGAAGCTTCATGGATGATTTTAATTTTCAACTTTAGGCTTCCATTTTCAAATTCCGCTATGGACACATAAGCTAGAGTTTTGGTTTCAACACACACATGTGCATGCACGCACGTACACACACACACACACACACACACACACACACACCCTGGCTGGCTGAGGGCAAGAATCCTTGCTTGCAAAGCACCTCCTGCCAGTTGCTTCTGAAGCACACACAGGCCTTGGGGAGCCCACAAGGCCTCCTGCTTTTTGTGCGCTAGTGTGTCGGGCGGGCAGGGCTTTTGGCACTGTGAGACCTCTGCAGCCTCGCCCAGCTCTCCTGGGGCAGCCTTCATGCAGGGGTGGCCTGAGAACTTTCTAGGGCTGCCAAATTCAACGCCCACATTGAGTTTCATGGGATTTTAATGGTCATTTTTTGGGGGGGAGGGGAGAGGTTGTGATGAACTGTGGGCCCCCTTGAGCTAGAGACCTTTTCCACAAATAGTCTTAATAAGTAGTCAGGCCCCGGGAACCTGAGTGCTTCGCCCAGGGAATGAGTCTACGGAAGCTTTTATTTGGCAACCAAGCCAGGCTCACCACACCAGCCCATGGTGCTGCTTGGAGCCGATTTCCCCACTCAAGGACTGTAAAACTTTTTAGTTTCTTTAGGAGACTAAGTGCTCATCTTTTCAGAATTTAATTGTGCTGATTCCAAGCCCTAGCTTCGTACTGCTTGCCTTTCTTTTCAGAATTTCAACTGTTTTTTCACCCCAGGCCATGAAGTTAGAGATGCGGGTATGATGCCCTGAAAAGCAGACCTGTGCTCCAGTCCCACCTCCACAAGCTCGTCTGTGACACACAGGCCCCAGCTGGGGCAGTGAAGTGTTGCCTGGCCCTGCTCACAGGGGCCCTCCCTGTGCAGACAGCCCAACTTCTGGGCCAACCTTCCACCACATGGAGCACCAAGCCCGCCTGCGGCCCCGCCATGCTGCGCAGCTCTGAGAGGTGGTCCAGCGTGCTGCCACCCGGGTGCAGTGAGAAGTGAGGCGGGGACATGGGTATTCATGGTCCATGAACACCCGGTGGATCTCCAGCACCATCTCCTGCAGGGACACCTGCCAGGGAGAAGGCCTGGACCACCCTGGTGAGAGGCCACATGGTAGGGAGCAGGGACACACCCCTTTCCCCAGCCCCAAACACCTGGGTCCTGAGAATATATGTCTGAAATACTCAGTTTCCCACTTTTGGCTTTTACATTTCAGGCCATCCATATACAGCCTGCCCATTGGCACCTGTGTGCCCAAGTGCAGGACAGAGCCTGGCCCCACTGACTCTTCCTGCAGCCTAAGAGCAACCCCGGAGCAGAGGCGAGGGAGTTGGAAGAAAGCGGGGAGGGAGAAAGACAGGCTTGCTCTTGCCCTTGCCTAGTGCCAAGGGCCGGGCACGCTAGGGGAAATGGCCTTTTCCTTCCTGAAGGGGTGCTCCAGGGCCCAAGCCTGGGAGCAGAGAGGACATGAGAGGGCCTTGCCCGGCTCCCCACCAAGTTACCAGCCTGCAAGTCCTCCAGGTTTGCTCTGTCCTTGGAGAACACCCGATACCACCCCCCAGGCCCCTGTGACAGATGGTAAAGTCATGGCCCAGAGAGAGGTGACTTGCCTGAGGGCACAGAGCAAGAAACTAGGGTGTCCTGGGACCTGACATTACCTACCTGCTCCCACTCCTCTCCCTGAACAGGGCTAGTAGGCCCAGCTGGTAGCTGTCCTCTAGCGATAAGGCAGTAACTGAACCCGGACTCCATTCCCAGGTCCACCATGCTAGCACGGGGTTAGGAGGAGCTAGGGCAAAGCTGGGCTTTCCAGCCTCATCCTCCCCAGCAGGTTCAAGCCCTGGTCCCCAGCTCCACTCCTCCATCATACCTGCAGGGAGAAGAGCTAGATCTCGGGGCTGGGATCTCCACAGAAAAGCCCGAATCCTGAGTGGTGACTTCTATTTAGTGGTGTCATCTCCTGGCTTGGACTTATCCAGCCTATGTTCCCAGGGTGGCTCAGCCTCCTCCTTCCTCTTTCACGCTCCTCCTTTTTCAGGCTCTCCAGGTGGTTCCCATTCAAGAACATGAGTGATGGTGGCTCTGGGGGTGACAAGTAAGGCACCGAGTCGGATGGGCCTTGCTGGTGAGGGAGGACTGTCCGCCTCATACCACCTGGATGGGCACAAGTCTTATAGAACTGTGTCCGCATGCCCCCCCTCCCCCCCCCGAGCCTCGGCTCCACAGTCCCAGATCACCCTTGGTGCAACTGCAGGCCTCCACCTTCTTCCTTCCACATCCCGTGCATCCCTCCTCGACTGCTCCTGGGCCAACTACAGTTTAGCTTCCACCTGAGCTCACGTCCAAACCACTCTCCCCACATCACCAAGGCCACCCTCGGGGCCAACTCCCAGGGGTTTCTCCAGCCCAGGTGCATCCATCCACTCAGCAGCACCCAGGCCACCGCTCATTTCCTCCTCTTCCTCCCTGACCAATACCACACCTTCATCCCTCCCTCTCCAGCTCCATCCTCTTCCTCCAGTCCTGAGCTAGGTGTGTTGGGCTGCAGCCTCTCCTTATTCTCACCTCACCCTCTCCCATGGTTTCAAAGATACTCCCATTTTCCAGCTCTCGTAGCCAATCCTGGCCTCAATCAGGTTTTTCAGACTGAGGAGACAGCTGTCTCCTGGGCATCACATGTGGCTCTCCCTTCAGTATCATGGAAGACCCATCCTGCAGGGATGAAATTCTTCTTCCTCCACAAACTGGTCACTGCTCTGTGAAGGCCCCCCACCCTTTACCTACTCACCCACCCTCAATCTCCCACCTCCTGTTTCAAGAGTGCCACTTGCAACCCTTCTAAGAAGAGCACTGCTCACAAAACCAAGCTGCTTTTTTTTTTTTTTTTTCCCCCGAGATGGAGTAGTCTTGCTCTGTTTCCTAGGCTGGAGTGTAGTGGTGCGATCTCCGCTCGCTCACTGAAACCTCCGCCTCCTGGGTTCAACAGATTTTCCTGTCTCAGCCTCCCAAGTAGCTGGGATAGGTACAGCCACCATGCCTGGCTAGTTTTTGTATTTTTTGTAGAGATGGGGTTTTGCCATGTTGGCCAGGCTGGTCTTGAACTCCTGACCTCAGGTGATCCACCTGCCTTGGCCTCCCAAAGTGGTGGGATCACAGGCGTGAGCCACCACATCCACCCAAAATCAAGCTTCTTAAGCCAGTGCTCTCAGGTATCTGCCTAAAGGCAACCCCAGCTCCTGCCGGCTCTTCCACTGCCTATATTCCCCAAACCAGAGAGGACTGACAACACCCGAAACCTACCCTTCCACCTCTGTGCTTTTCCATGCTGCCCCTGACATCTCAGTCTGTGGGGCAAACACTGACTCATCCTTCAAGGCCTAGGTGAACCTGTCTACAGGTAGACTATTGCTGCCCACCTGCCACCCACCAGCTGCCCATCCTCCTTCCCAGAGATCAGTGAATGAAAGATGTGGAGCCCCAGGAGGAGGGAACTACATCTTCCGATCTGTCCACAGCCTTGACCTCCAAAGTTTAGACGTGGATGGAGTAGAATAAAGGCAAACTTTTTATTTTGCAATTTGGCCTTGGCCCTAATGGTCAGGCTGCATCTGCTTGAAATCTACAATACAGAGCAAATAGTTGATAACGTTGTGAATTGCAGAGGGGAAGCTGACAGCTGAGAATCAGGGGAAGGAAGTGAAAATTTAGAATTTTACTGCAAGCCTTAGAAGAATTAGGTTGGGGGAACAGGGTGGTGGATTTGAGACCCTGCTTGCCATACATTTGGAAAATGCAGGGAAAATCAGTCCCCCTGTGGAGTGTTAAAATAATTAAATGGGAGGCAATTGACTGAAGTGGCTGTAGGGCCCTGAGTTTCTACCTAAGAAAACCAAAACGTAACTCATGCATTTCTCAGAAATAATTTAAAGGAAAACAAAACAGTCTTAACCAACCACAAACCACCAATTAACCTTTAATTACATAATCAGGGAATTTCCGCCTGGACAGTTCAAATAAGGGGACTACATAACTGTAGCCAGTTACTGAATTGGCTTTGCCTCCTCATGCACCTTATAAAACCCTTTCCTTCAAGCCCCTCCGGTAGACCCCAAACCACAATCCATGGTTGTGGCTTCCTGATTCACGAGTCCTTATTTGATCAAATAAAACCGCTAACTTTTAACCAAACTTCAGTTTAATTTTTAACACAAGAAAGAAAGGACTAGGGACCCCATGGACCACAGCTCCTCCCACGCCCGAACCCTGCACCCCAAGCCGGGGTTCGCCCTTAAGGACCCTTCCTTCGTCACCGCACAACGTGGGAAGACTCAGGGCTGAGGGGGCGGAACTGCCTGGAGAGGGCTCCGGGCAGGGCCGAGGTTGCCGCGCAGGGACGGGACGCCCGGGGTTCCAGCTGCCGGCCCAGCTGCACCATGCGACCGAGGAAACTCCGGGCTCCGACTCCGGAGCCGCCAGTGGGGAGGCCTGGTCCCTGCCGATTGCCGCCGGCTCTCTGCCGCGTCTCGGGAAGCTCCGCCCCGCAGACTCAACATCTCGCGGCTTCAGGAGTCTCCCATAAGGTATCCTCTCTAGGGGCCTTCCAGTACCTGCAGGTCACAGGACAAAGGAGGCTACGGAACAAAGGAGAAAGAGCAGCGGAAGCGGACCGAGCAGGGAAGCACACCTGGCCGAGGAAAAAGCCAGCACAGACCAAAGGAAGTGCTCCCCTTTTTCGGCTGTGCGCCTGATTGGACAGGCTCGACCACGGTGCCGCTGATTGGATAGGGCTCCAGGCCCCGCCCCCTTGCCCCTGAGTGACAGGAGATGCGATCACAGGTGTGGCTGGATGATGCCTGAATGAATGACTGTTGTCTGCAGACTCCCTGTGCTGGGACCTGGGGCTGCCCAGGGCATTGGCATTTAACCGTGCCCGTAAGGTTATATCAATTTATGAGTAATATATGTAATATTTAACATTGGAAATTATATAATAACGATTCTTTTAAAATTTCAGATTTCATAACCTTCATGGCCTCTGGTCCCTTGAGCAGGCAGCATGAGATTTGAAAAGAGATGGAGTCCTCTAAGTCAGAAATGTCCGATAGGAATAAAAATGTGAGCCGCATGTGTCATTTACAGTAGTCTGGTGGCATCATGAAAGGAAAACAGGTGAAATTGATGGTGATACTTTAACCCAATATATCCAAAATATTGTCACTTAAATATGTAAGAAATATGAAATTATTAATGAAGGTGTTTGGGGTACTCAATTTTTTTAAGTGACTCTGTATTTAAACTTCTAGCACCTTTCAATTCCAACCAGCTCTATCCAAAGAGCTCAGCAACCTCACGTGGGCAGCGGCTGACGCATTCAAGAGCCACTCTGAGGCGGCTCCGTCTAACCTCAGGGAAGTTGAGGGCCTGGACCCCCTTTCCTGCCAGAGGTGAGGGAAACATTCATCCTGCCCATCTCTCTACTCGCGCCCAAGGGTGGGAGAGGCAGTGCCCAGTGAGAGAGCCAGGGCTACAGGAAGGAGGTGTCCACAGGTCGACCACTGCTGCCCTCCTTTGCTGAGCAGGGTTCCCTCACCCTTCCAAAGGTCAGACAGTGAACAAAGAGTGTCAGGCTTCAGGAAGCGGCAACCCCTGTTTTCAGATCTGTCCACAGCCTTGACACCCAAAGTTTGGATGTGGAGGGAATAAAGGCAAACTTTTTGTTATGCAATTTGCCCTTGGCCCTGATGGTTAGGCTATGGCCTGCTGTTTCCTCCTGTGGTGTGGGGACTGTGTGAGTTTAAGCACCAAGCATGTCAACATGCATTTCTATATAACTTATCCCCATCTAACAAGAGGCCCCACTTTAAATAAAGGAAAAGGAAATCACTACCGATACAGTGCCTTCTGTTTGCCAAGTAACTAGCAGTAAGCAACCTGTTATTTGAATCCTGGCATCCTGACTGCACGGATGTATGTATCATTTAGCTATTGCTGCATAACAATCACTCTAAGCCTTATTAGCTATGATTGGGATGGTCAGTCATTTACGCTGGACTCAACTGGGCCATTCTTCTGGTCTCAGCTTGGCTCCTTCAGGCGTGTGTGGTCAGTTGCTGGTTGACTAAGTGGCTCTGCTTCTGGGCATGAGCTGGCTGTCAACTGGGGCACCTTTGTTTTCCTCCCCATTGGGATCTCATCCTCCAGCAGGGTAACATGTGGTTATTCTCATGGAGATGGCAGGTTTCTAAAATAAAAAGCAGAAACATTCAAGGCCTTTTGTCCCTAGACCTAAAACTGTCATACTGCCATATTCATAGCTTTCTATTGCCCAGAGCAAATAAGGCCAGTCCAGATCCAAGTGTCAGGAAACAGATTCTGTCTCTATGTTGGAGCAACTGTAAAAGCATGTTCCAAAGGGCATGGACACCAGAGGGGATGCAGAATTGCTGCCATTTTGGCAATCAGTATCATTCTGCCTTTTCTTACAACAAGGTTTATATAACTGTTCCAAGTCAAGGAACTTGTTCAAAGTGCTACAGCTACTAAGTAGCTGGACTGGGACTCAGGATCAACTTTGCCTGACTCCAAAGCCCATGTACCTCCATAGACCTCACAACACAAGCAGCTTCCCTAGGCCTTTGAGATCCTGAAGACTGACTCTTCTGCAATAGAATAAAGGTTCTTTTGAGATGCTAATCCTTCTAGTAGGATTCTTCACAATTAGGAGTAATCCCCACCAGAGAATGCTTCTGAAATGTCTTGGAAACATTTAGAATAATTTGGGAAAATGGCTGATGGCTGAGTTTAAAAAATCAAGGCATAACTTTTTCATTTCTTATCATAAGAGAGATCTGAAAGCACATATAATGGACTGAACAGGTGTGGAAATTATTTTCATCCCCATTCATTATTTGTAGGTTGTTTATGATTTTTAACACAGACTAAATTAAACTACTGTTCCTGAAACAACGTTTTACACCGAAAGCAAGAGACACAAAGGTAGATCTGCCTCAATTTAGCCAAACTGCTGAGTACATCTTAAAGTCAGCCTTTGATTTCTAACAAGTTAAGTTATTTGTGAAGACCCCAATCAGATCATATGACTGCTTCAGCTACTTCATCATCCCAGAAGGTTGACCAGACAGATCGAAGCTCTAGGGGTGGAGTGGTGAGAGGACCCGCACTACAGGTGGGCAGCCATAGGTCCATAGGTGAGAATCATTCATTAGGTGGGGTGTTTTGGGGTCCTGACATTTATGACACAATTAACGTCTATATTACTAAAAGTAAATTATAGAATATTACAAATAATAAATCTACATATAAATTGAACACATCAGCAATTACAATTGTTGTTATTCATCATTATTCTAAGTGTGATCATTATTACCATGAGTAGAAATAGTGGTTGTGATTGTTGTTGCTGCTGCTGCTGCTGTTGCTGTAGGGATTGTGATAAAAGCACCAAGTAAGGCTCTGCTGCCTCCTCCACCTGTGTCATCAGGGGCTGCTGGCTCACTAGTTTGGTGCACACTCTGGACGTCTTTCTTGAAGCTGCAGCTGAAGAGTCTTCAGGCTCTGCTATGGCAGAGAAAGAGCCTGAGTCAAGGCCAAGGGCAGAATCCTATGAATTTGAAGGTGGTAGGTAGGATGGTCCTGGGGTGCAGTTGATGGTGAAGAGGTGCACACTACTTAGTGAATGAGTGGAAGCCTTTGGTGAAAGGCAGAGTTTGTTCATGACACAGATCAGATTGCACTTTGGGGCCAATCAGTGAAAAAGATACATCTGCAGAACTGGAAATGGAGGACAAAGATTCAGTTGATGTGTTCCAGAAGCAGATGGGAGTGTCCACTGAGAGCATACTCACTGTTTTACCCCAGAACTCTGTTCCTACAGACCAAACAGACATTCTCATGTAGAAAACTGCAACGTGGTTCCACCACGTCTGACTGGTCCAGTATCCCTTTCTCTGTTCTTCACTTTCTCCTTCTTCATTCCTTTACTGTACAGAAATTATCAAGTGCAACTGCACAAGCATATGGATGATTTTGTTTGCTTGCTTTTTGATTGTACTGAATCACCAGTGGCTTGTGTTGAGTGATTTCCAGTGGACACAAGGAGAGGGAAAACACTGATTCCAATTAAACAAAACATTGTTCAATTGGAGAATTTTATTTTTAAAATATTCCATTGTGAAACTAAAGACGATTTCATAACTTTTTAAAATTTAGCTGTTACACCTAGGGCAAATATGTGCTTACACAGGACTAAGTGACACTTACAAGAACAGAATGAATCCCAGATATGTTCCTTTTCAAATTCAGCATCTGGTTGTTTAAATACACATCTCATGTAAAAATATATATATATGTGTGTGTATATATATATTTTAAAATGTATATAAATAGAAACATGAAGTTTCTCTAGCCACCAAGTAAGTTGGTTGGACTGAAAATGAGAAAGAAGGGGTTTCTGTCTGCAATACATTTGAAGTCCTCTCAGGAACCAGGGAACTGTCCACACCCTCTGAAGCTAAGCCCCCTCTTCTTCTGCCTGGGGCAGGGTGCCCTGTGAGATTCCCATGTCCTGGCCCAGCAGGTATATGGAGGTGGGAGGTTGTCTGTCTTACACACAGGCAGACATCTCTGGTCCAAGTCCCTCTGGAAGGTCTTCCCAGAGTCCCCATAAGCTGCTAGAGTGACACCCTTCCAGAAAAGTTATACAGGTAAATTGTTCTTGGGCGTCAGTCCATGGGTGATACCAAGCCACACTGCGCCCTGGATAGAGGGCAACCCATCTAATGCAATTGCAAACTACAGTAAAGCTCTTTTTTTTTTTTCCCCTGAGACAGAGTCTTGCTCCACTGCCCAGGCTAGAGTGCAGTGGCATAATCTCAGTTCACTGCAACCTCCACTTCCCAGGTTTAAGTCATTCTCCTGCCTCAGCCTCCCAAGTGGCTGGGATTATGGGCACCCACAATGATGCCCAGCTAATTTTTGTATTTTTAGTAGAGATGGGGTTTTGCCATGTTGGCCAGGCTGGTCTTGAACTCCTGACCTCAGGTGATCCTCCCACCTCGGCCTCCCAAAGTGCTGGGATTATAGGCCTGAGCCACTGTGCCCGGCCCAAACTACAGTAAAGCTCTATCTGCTGACAAAATTTTAGAGCCAGGAAATGAGATGTCCTCTTTATGCTTCGAAGGAAAGGAGAACAGGCTAGAAGTGGTTAGTGCATGTGTTCATGACTGCCATTGTGAGGGTGAGCTGAGAAGTGCGTGAGTTCAGAAAAGGACTGTGCTGCATGACAAGCTGGAGGGGGTGTGACAGGGGAAGACTATAAACAAAACGTATAAAGTAAAATGGAAGTTCCACTCATGGAAACATAGAACATTCTTTCCTCACAGTGAAGAAAACAGAAAGAAAAAAGAAACCTGAAAACTGACTTTATTTCAAGAAGAACAAAATCTATAATCAAGCCCTAATTATGCTGTGGAAGGCACATCTCTGCTTTCATGCAATAATTGGATGAAACCTGCTATGAGCACATAGTCCCAGCTGGCTACAGCAAGCTTGTCCAACCCACAGCCCATAGGCTGCATGGGACCCAGGATGGCTTTGAATGTAGCCCAACACAAATTCATAAACTTTCTTAAAACATTATGATTTTTTTTTGCTATTTTTATTTTTAGCTCATTAGCTATCATCAGTGTTAGTATATTTTATATGTGGTCCAAGACAATTCTTCTTCCAATGTGGCCCAGGGAAGTCAGAAGATTAGACACCCCTGTGCTACAGAGTTCTAGAAAAATAAGTGATGTGGTTTGGTTCTGTGTCCCTACCCAAATCTCATTTCGAATTGTAATCCTCATTTGTCAAGGGAAGGACCTGGTGGGAGGTGATTGGATCGTGGGGGCATTTTCCTCCATGCTGTTCTCATGATAGTGAGTGAGTTCTCAGGAGAGTTGATAGTTTGAAAGTGTGGTGCCTCCCATGTCTCTGGTAAGATTCAATGAATTTCTCTTCAAAAATTTAGCGGTTAATTTCCTTGTCTCTGATTCTCAAACTCAACTTTCCTGTTCCTCCTTGCCCCTGGTTACTGTAAAACAGCCTACCCCTTTACCAAGTCAGCTCTAATCAATAACTCACATCTGTTCCCTTGGTTACCTGTACCCATTGTCCCCCTGAAACTGCACGTCTCACACATTCCATCTCTGTACCTCACGTCCCCTTCCTCTTCTATATTTAGAAAAATATGTACAAGTAGCCAATCAGGTCAGCTCAGTTTGTGCGATCTGACCCCAGCCCATCAGGGAGGGACACAGAAGTAGGGATTGTGTTAAAGATACAAAAACCCCGTAGTCTCCTTTGTTCCCTGCGCTCTTGCGATCTTGATTGATGCAAGTGGCACCCTTCTGCAGAAGTAAATTTCTTTGCTAAGAGAATTAAACTTTTGCCTGAGTGCTGGTTTTACATCACGGCACCGAGCATTTATTCCTGGAGCATTTTATATCCAACAATTCTGGGGGCTCATCTGGGATCCCCTTCTCCTTCGAGAAGGGGTCTTCCGTCACTCTATCCAGGGGAGACGCGTCCCACTGTCCTGTTGCAGTGGCCTCAGGGACAGGAGATCAAGACCCATCCATTGTGATGAAAAAACCTGAATTCTCAGCAACGTGGGGAAGAAAGGCTTGCAATACCGTAGCGACCAGGTAACTCTGTGCCAAGGTAGGAAATGTCGCAGGGGTGATAAAGTACTTCCTTGGTGGTCGGGGGTGGGGTCGGGGCATTCTGGAGGTTGAAAGAGCGTGAATGGTAACAAGCACTGCTGCTGTGCGGAGTGAGTCCAATCTGGGGTTCCGTGGCCACCTCATGCTGCTTAGGGTGGCCCTTCGGAGGTCCAGTCAGGGGTTTATACTGACCGGCCATCAATGCTAAGAGGAATCTGAAATATTCCGGTGAGGGAAGCGGCCAGAGTGGACAAAGTGAAAGAAGGATGCAAGGAGCCTCCAGCAGGTGGAGCTAAAGGATAGGGGAATTGAACCTTAACAAAGTTTCTAGTGAAGGAGGGGCAAGAGAACGCCTAATATGAGGGGCTGAGCCACAAGGAACCCCCCAAATAGGCAAGATATTCCTAATATGAGGGATTGAGCCTAGCCAGGACCCAATATGGGAAATATTACAAGCAAAAAAGATAAAGTTAGCAACAAAGATATCTCCCCTGATCTCTCATGTTAAACACTGGAAAGATGATGAAAAGACTAAACATAAGAAAAAACAACAAATGATAAAATATTGCTGTTCCATTTGGACTCAAGAACCAATCCTTGAACCCTTAGTTTTCTGGCTAGAATTTGGGTCAAATGAGGAATGGAATTGTGAACTTCTAATGGAAAATGTTGCTAGTAGACCCGCCTCCCAAGATGAAATAGATTATGCCCTATGTTGGTGGCAAGGACTTGTCCTTTCCCCTCCTCCAAGAATTGAAAGGAGCAAGTCAAAAACTAATATTTGGAGGAAAGGTAGTTGCACACACACCCCATTAAAATAGAACTATCTTAAATGAAAAAAACAGTGAAGGAAGGGGCTGGCTCGGGGGATCCTAGCAAAAAGAACAGCACACAGGATCCCCTAGACCATCCCCCACCTAATACACCCAGCCCTTCCCCTCAGGCAGCCAGTCCCCGCCCCTTGCAAGGACTCCAAGCTCCTAAGTTTCCAGGTGGCTTTTGTCCAGCTGACAACATCAAGGATGGGCTGCAACATGTTGTCAGCATCTTCCAGGTTCCCGGCACCATATTAATGGCAACTCTGTGGGACACGCGGGTCGGGCCCCTGCCTATGCCCCAAGCAGGTAATCTTTCAGCTGATATATCCACTAGCATTTATTGTGGTCAGGCCAGTGTTAAAAGCGAAAATATCCAACAGAAAAAAACTTTGATTCTTTAAAGTCACTTATATTAAAATATGCCACCAGAAAAAAATTACATATGTATAAGCATGAGGCTACTCTGTTAAAAAAGATGGTTTACATTAAGGGAGGAGACCACCCCTCATATCATCTTATGCCCAATTTCTGCCTCCAAAGAAAGAAGAAGTAAAAACTAAAAGGCAGAAATGAAATCCACAGGCAGACAGCCCAGCACCGCACCCTGGGCCTGGTAGTTAAAGATCGACCCCTGACCTAATCGGTTGTTATCTATAGATTACAGACACTGTATAGAAAAGCACTGTGAAAATCCCTATCTTGTTTTGTTCTGATCTAATTACCGGTGCATGCAGCCCCCAGTCACGTAACCCCTGCTTGCCCAATCAATCACAACCCTCTCACATGCACCCCCTTAGAGTCGTGAGCCCTTAAAAGGGACAGGAATTGCTCACTTGGGGAGCTCGGCTCTTGAGACAGGAGTCTTGCCAATGCCCCCGGTCAAATAAACCCCTTCCTTCTTTCACTCGGTGTCTGAGGAGTTTTGTCTACGGCTTGTCCTGCTACAACATTAACTACTGATAATTCAGTTAACTTAGCCAGTTTCTTGATGAGAGATCCAAATCTAAAAAGAAAGCACACATGTTTAGATTTAACTGATCACCATACAAACGTCTGGCCAAACTTAAGAGAAACCGCCTTCAAAAGTGATTAAGAGAAAAAGGACGCAATGGGTGTTCAGTAATTAATAAAGAAGTTCCTAGAGAAATAAAGTAAAAAAATTGTTTAATAATTAGTGTGCCCAAATTTGTAAGCTGTTTGCACTTAGTCAAGCTTTAAAGTACCTGCAGAAGAACCATCTATGCTAATCTATACTGATTCTAAATACGCCTTTACAGTAGCTTATATGTTTAGAAAATTTCAAACTGAATTAATAGTAAAAGTCAAAGCCTTGTTCATGAGGAGTTAATCACCCAAGTGTTAAATAACCTTCAGTTACCAGAAAAGAAAAAAATAGCTACTGTCCGTATCCCCAGGCACCAAAAAAGCCTGTTTTTCAAGAGTTAAGAAAATAACCTACCAAATCAGATAAGCCAAACTTCTCCTGTAGGTGCTAAAAGGGAACTCAGAGAACTGCTATTCAAACCTGTTATGAAGGAAGTCCTATCCTACCTACGTTAGAGGACCCATTAAAGACCCCAAGCCATGTATAGCACAAAGTTTATATGTGTATAGGAATTTATACCTTTAGCCAAACAAGTCTAGAGACTTGGTTGCCATAAATCAAATGTCTTCTGTCTTCCTAGTACCCTAGTAAGAATCCAAACTACCTCTCAAAACAATCCACTGCCAACATTCTTATACACTTGGTTTATCTTCCACCTTCTCTTCCCTCAGAACTCAAAATTTTCCAGTACAAGCGCTGCCCCTAGAGTTCCCAGTACATCAACACCAGCCTAAGGAGCCAGCCTAGTACTTCCCACCACTGAAACTGCAGTCCAGACAGCAGAGAAAGGATGGACCCATCACACCTGAGTCAAGAAAGCACCACTACCCTTGAAGTCTTGGGTCATTATTCCAGGGGAAAACTTCCTCAAACTAAAGCTAAGAAAAATTGAACTCTCTTCCATCTATTCTATTCGTCTTCCTTCTTTTCCCCTTCCAATGCTGACCACCTTGTCATTAATGTAACTAAATCAAGCTCACTCCAAGTTATCACATTTAATGCTTGTCCAGTCATACCCTATAGAGATCTCCAAAGTCAGAGGCAGCTCTCAGCCTCAGAAAGGTATCTCTGCCCCATTAAGGTGAAAGGCTCTCCCTACCAAGACTCTTGTTCCTTAACAAATGTAGGAAAACAAGTCTGTCATAGCTGAAATGATGTCCTATGGACAACCAGATATCAAGGCTGGACCTCATCAGTGGGTGGTTGTACATCCTTAAACCCATACATACGTTTCACTAAAGAGAGCACCTCCCCCAATTGCCAGTATAACCAATGTAATGCTGTACAAATTTCTACTCTCATTCCCACCTCTACTGACCCTAAACCTACTTTAAGTCGCTTCTATGGCATAGGAGTCAACTTGGCTGGGACAGACCTCATAGGGTCTTTTGTAATGCATTTTATTAATCCTTCATTCTCTTCACCCCCTTCCTTCTCTTTTCCTTTTGAGCTTTCTTCTAATCAGACTGCCACCTCTTCTATACCTAATGATAATACTAAAGTAGATATTGTAGAAGTAGATGACCTAAGGAAAACTTTAGAAACTGAAACACGATATCAAGCTGTAAGTGCCTGCTTGGAATGGATCAAATATTTTGTCTGCACATTAAATAAAAGCAATTGTTATTCTTGTGCACAAGGCTGGCCAGAAGCCCAGATCATCCCCTTTCCACTCAGATAGTCTCCCAGTCGACTGGGCATGGGCTGTATAGTAGCTCTCTTTCAGGATTCTACAGCTTGGGGCAACAAATCATGCCAAGCTCTCTCTCAACTATATCCCAAAGTCCAACACCCAGCAGGTCAGCCCTTGAGGGCCATTCAGTTTCTGTTTCCCGATGTCAGTTTCACCTCGTGTCTGTCACCACAGGGGGAGAATTTGGCATTTATCGGAAGCTTAACAGGATGCAGTGAGCTTAAGCCTTTCCAAGAGCTTACCCATCAGTCTGCCCTTAGTCATCCTTGAGCAGATGTATGATGATATTGTGGTGGACCCTTCCTGGACACTCTGCCAGGTAACTAGAGCAGTACTTGCGCTCTTGTCCAATTGGCTATCCCTTTCACCCTGGGATTTCATCAACCAGAAAAAGAAAAACCACAACACCAAAAAAATAAGAAAAGCCTCTTATGGGTCTTTTGACTCTCAAGTTTACATAGACGTCATTAGAGTCCCACGAAGAGTGCCTAAAATGTTCAAAGCTTGTGACCAAATAGCTACAAGATTTAAATCCGTATTTTCTCAAGTAACTATTAATAAAAATGTAACTTGGATAAATTACATCTATTAGAATCAGCAACTGTTTATTAGTTACACCAAGCATGCTAGCAAATGAATAGTCAACAAATTAGGGCCTAGCCAAATGACTTGAGAAAATAGAATAGCTCTGGACATATTATTAGCCGAAAAAGGTGGGGTTTGCATTATAATTAAAACCCAGTGTTCACTTTGGGAGGCCAAGACGGGCAGATCACGAGGTCAGGAGATGGAGACCATCCTGGCTAACATGGTGAAACCTCGTCTCTACTAAAAACACAAAAAATTAGCCGGGCATTGTGGTGGATGCCTATAGTCCCAGCTACTCAGGAGGCTGAGGCAGGAGAATGGCGTGAACCTGGGGGGGGGGCGGAGTTTGTAGTGAGCCGAGATCGCGCTACTGCAGTCCAGCCTGGGCAACAGAGCAAGACTCTGTCTCAAAAAACAAACCAATGTTGCACCTTTATCCCAAACAACACTGCCCCCAATGGGAGCATAAAAAAGGCCTTACAAAGACTTACCGCTTTATCTAATGAATTAGCTAAAAACTCTGGAGTCAATGACCCTATTTCAGGATGGCTAGGAAGTAGTTCAGTAAATAGAAAGGAATCATAGCCTCAATTCTTATTTCTCTTGCAATCGTAATAGGTATACTCATTCTTGTTAGGTGATGTGACATACTATGCATCCGTGGGCTAATACAAAAGATTGTACAAACATCACTTACTAAAGCCTTACTTAGTTCTCCTCCACCTTATTCAAGTAAGCTTTTCCTTTTAGAAGGTCACATCCAACGGCAAAGCCAAGACATGTTAAAAAAGTTTTAAGAGAAAAATCATAAGAAAATTTAAAAGGGAGGAATTGTGAAATGCAATGAATTTCTCTAAGTTTCTTTTCAAAAATTTAGCTGCTAACTTCCTTTTGTTCTCAAACTCAACTTCCCTGTTCCTCCTTGCCTCTAGTTACTGTATAACAACCTACCCCTTTCCCATCAGCTCTAATCAGTAACTCACCTCTGTTCCCTTGGTTACCTGCACCCATTGTTCCTCCAAAACTACACATCTCACACGCTCCACCTCTGTACCTCATGTCCCCCTCCTCTTCTATATTTAGAAAAATATATACAAGTAGCCAATGAGGTCAGCTCAGTCTGTGCGATCCGACCCCAGCCCATGGGGGAGGGACACAGAAGTAGGGATTGTGTTAAAGATATAAAAACCCCGTAGTCTCCTTTGTTCCCTGTGCTCTTGCGATCTTGATTGATGCAAGTGGCACCCTTCTGCAGAAGTAAATTGCCTTGCTAAGAGAATTAAACTTTTGCCTGAGTGCTGGTTTTACTTCATGGCATCAAGCATTTATTCCTGGAGCATTTTATATTCAACACTCTCCTGCTGCTTTATGAAAAAGGTGCTTACTTCTCCTTTACCTTCCGCCATGATTGTAAGTTTCCTGAGGCCTCCCCAGGAAACAATTAATTGAATGAGTCAATTAAACCTCTTTTATTTATAAATTACCCAGTCTCAGGTAGTATCTTTGTAATAGTGTGGAAATGGACTAATACAATAAGAAAAAATACGTAGTGTGTGCTCTTGCCAGGCACATGAAACTCAATTTCCATGTATTACCATGAGAAGAAAACAAATTAACCAGATTGAATCAGGGATGGGACTGATCACTCCTGGGGTGAAATACACTCAAATAGATTAAAATATTGCTTGCAGTGTGTGTGTGTGTACGTGTAGTGTGTATGTGCAAGCTGGTGTGTAGTTTGTGCATCCATGTGTGTAGTGTGTATGTGGTGTGTGTGTAGTTTGTGTGTGTGTAGTGTGTGTGGTGTGTGATGTGTGTACTGTGGTGTGTATGTGGTGGTTGTGGTGTGTGTGCATGTATGAGGTATGTTTAGTGTATGGGTGTGTGCATGTGTGCATGTGTGTAGTGTGTGTGGGTTTTTGTGTGTGTGTTGTGTGTGGTGTGAGTGCGTGTGTGTATGTGGTGTGCGTGTGTGTTTGTGTGCCTATGTGTGTGTGGTGTGTGAGGTGGGTTTGTGTGCATGTGTGTGTGTGGTGTGTGTGGTGTGTTTATGTGCATGTGTGTGTAGTGTGTGTGCATGTGTTTGTGGTGTGTGGTTTGTGTGGAAGGTGTGTGGGGGTGTGCATGCATGTGTGTGGGGTGTGTGTATGGTGTTTGTGTATGTGTAATGTGTGTGCGTGTGTGTACTGTGGTGTGTTTGCCACTGAGAACCAGAAACGCTGCCTGCTTGAACTAAAGAAAATGCTCTGAGTTTTTAAAAAAAGTACCACCCTATGGAACCCAGAATCTTCCCACCTAGTAGGTGGCTCTTCAACCTCAGGTTTCAGTCTCAGCTCCTTCGAGAGCAGCCACGAAGCAGACCGAGTGCAGTGGGTGGGGAACTTGGTGGGGGATGCCAAGGTTTTTCTAGAGGGCCAGGCCCTAATTTAGGGAGAATTCTGTGAAAGAACACATTCCCACCCACAGCCAGGAGCTGAGTCCTCATTTGGGCTCCAAAGGCAAAGTGATAGCTTCTCATCCCTTTGCTTTCTTCCTCACTCTGAAGGTGATCACCAGGTGGTGGCTGAAGATCAAAGATAAATATCACTAGATGGAACAGGCTGTCTTTTCTTTTCAATTGAAAAAAATTATTGTATATTTATGGGATACAATGTGATGTTTGATGTATGTATACATTATGGAAAGATTCAGTCAAGTCAATTAACATAGCCATCCACTCACCAATTTAGCATCTTTTTTGTTGCGAGAATATTAAAAATTTAATATTGTAATTTTGAAATGTACAGTTCATTATTAACTGTGTTCACCATGCAGTGCAATAGAACACATTTATTCCTCCAGTCTAAATAAAAGTTTGTACCCTTCCATAAACATCTTTTTCCATATTCCTCCTGTCCCCCTGGCCCAGCCTCTGGTTGCCACCTTTCTAGTCTCTATTTACTGCTTATGTGAGATCAACCTTTTTGATTCCACATGTAGGTGAGATTATACAGTATTTGTCTTTCTGTGCCTGGTTTACTTCACGTAGCAGAATACCCTCTGGTTAAATCCAAGTTATCACAAATGACATAATTTTCCTCTTTTTTTTAAGGCTAAATAGCTCTCCATTGTGTATATACATCACATTTTCTTTTCTTTTTTTTTTTTTGTTTTGTTTTGAGACAGGGTCTTTCTCTGTTGTGCAGGCTGGAGTGCAATGGCGCGATATTGGCTCACTGCAACCTCCTCCTCCTGGGTTCAAGGGATTCTCCTGACTCAACCTCCCGCTCCCGAGTAGCTGGGATTACAGGTGCCCACCACCATGCCCAGCCAATTTTTGTATTTTTAGTAGAGGTGGGTATGTTGGCCAGGCTGGTCCTGAACTCCTGACTTCAAGCCATCCGCCTGCCTTGGCCTCCCAAAGTGTGGGATTACAGGTGTGAGTCCCGGCCCACATTTTCTTTATTCATTCATCCATTGACACTTGGGTTCCTTCCATATCTTGATTATTGTCAGTAATGCCAAAATAACCATGAGGGTAAGTATCTTTCTTCAGTACACTAATTTAAATTCTTTTTGATAAATACCCAAAAGTGGAATTGATAGCTCATAGGACACTTTTATTTTTAGCTTTTTGAAGAACATCCATACCGTTTTCAGAATGGCTGTACTACTTTACATTCCCACCAAGAGGGTACAAGGGTTTCCTTTTCTCCATATCCTTGGCAACACTTGAAATCATTAGTCTTTTTGATAAGAGCCATTCTAACAGGCCTGAGGTGATATAATTAACATTGCTTTCCTTTTTTCTCAATTAGATGGTCAAAATTTTGTATTTAATGTCTTTAAATGGCCTCATGCCTGTCATCCCAGAACTTTGGGAGGCCGAGGCAGGTGGATCACCTGAGGTCAGGAGTTCAAGACCAGCCTGACCAACATGGTGAAACCCCGTCTCTACTAAAAATACAAAATTACTTGGGCATGGTGGCACTCGCCTGTAATCTCAGCTACTCAGGAGGCTGAGGCAGGAGAATCACTTGAACCCAGGATGGGGAGGTTGCAGTGAACCGAGATTGTGCCACTTCACTCAAGCCTGGGCAATAAGAGGGAAACTCTGTTTCAAAAAAAAAAAGCCTCAAACTCCCACTCAAAATAGTTTATCATGGTATTAGCATAATTTCAGACTACTCATCAGAATGATAAAGTCCCATGTGAGATGACCTGGAGTGGGAAGGGCAGGGAGAAAGCTGCAGCCAGAACAGACAAAGGAGAAGGGCTGGGATACCTGTGGAGCTGGTGGTGAAACTTGTGAATGTTAGGCAGGAATCTAGACCCAACATAGCAGTATCACCCAGCATGGCAGGCCCTTTGTTAGGTCTTCCTGCAGGCCCTTTGTTAGGACTTCCCACCCTTCACTTTCTGCTAAGACTCTCAGAGTGTGAAAAAAGCCCCCGTCCGCCAAAGAATCCCCGCTCTGGGCAAGCTCCTGGACACATCATTCCCCAGAAATCGAAACCTAACTCAGGAAATCCGAAACCTACAAACCCCGCCTACCTCACCCTATAAAAGGCCCCCAATACCCGCCCAAGCAAGACTTCCTCGGCCCTCCCCATAGAGGATCGGTGAACCTCGCCCACGAGCCCAATAAAGGCTACCTTTGTTCTCATCTGCCTCGTGTCTTCTTGCTCGGCTCCCCATTTTCATTACATTGGTGTTGAAAACCTGGGAGGAGACCCCTCCCCGACCCCTGCCAGTCTGGGTAGGCTCTCCTCTCCTCTGAGCCGGGACCTCCTCTCCGTGCGGGGAGCCATTTTCACCAAAATCAGGCCTTGATTCGATCACTGCTGGGTAAGTTTTCCCCCATCCTGCAGGCCCCAGGAATCCCTGCCCCAAACGCGCGGCCACGTTAGGGCTTCCCCCGGTCCCTCACTTGTGACCCTGGCACCGGGGACTAGGAGACGTCTGACCTCCCTGGAAGCCACCGTACCCCACACTCCGCGTGGCAGTGGGAGGACGCTCCCGTTGCCTCCGGACTGCCTGCCTCAGGACCATGGGGTCTGCCCAGTCCAAACCAGACCCAAAATCCCCTCTGGGGTGCCTCTTGGCTAATTTCCAGACTTTAGGTCTCAGCCAAGACCTAAAAGGAAAGCAGCTTATTTTCTTCTGCACAGTGGCATGGCTGCAGTATAAATTGGATAATCAGTCTCAGTGGCCTGCAGAGGGCACTCTAGACTTTAACATTCTCACAGATCTGACCAACTTCTGCAAGAGACTAGGCAAATGGTCCCAGGTACCCTATGTTCAGGACTTTTGGGACTTGCATTCCCGCCCAGATGTCTGCGTCTGATGTTCGTTGGCCCAGGTCTTGCTCGCGAAATCTACTTCCTCAAGCAAGGAGAAGGATGATTCTTCCTCTTTCTCTGAGCCTTCTGATACTCTTTCCCTGCCCCCTCTTCGATCCCCCACTCAACCTCCCTGTTACCCTGACCCGTCGTTGTCTCCATCCTCATCGGCACCACCCCTTCCCCCCACCCCTCATGTGTCCCCATCAAACCTGACAGACCCTGTCTCTCCTGCCTCCTCCTCCTCCTTGCTGGTCTCAGCCCATACCCGGTCCAGGACCAATCTCCTGTGCCCCTTGCAGAAAGTGGCAGGCGCTGAAGGAGTGGTCCGGGTCCATGCGCCATTTTTGCTGGCAGACCTAAGATTGAAGGATGTGTAGGCTCTTTCTTCACCAACCCCACTCTGTATATCAAAGGGTTCAGATACCTATGCCAGGCACATGACCTCACCTAGCATGATCTCCATGTCGTTATGACCTCATCCCTGTCCCCTGAGGAACGGGAGTGTATCCTAGTGGCAGCCAGGCAGCATGCAGACCAGGTTCATTTAACTGACCCCACCATGCCAGTCAGCACCGAGGTGGTGCCCTCGGCTGAGCCCAACTGGGACTATCAGGTTGGGCAGGCAGGCCGCCACCACTGAGACATGATGGTCCAGTGTCTTCTTGCCGGCATGCAGGCAGCCTCCAATAAGTCAGTCAACTTTGATAAATTAAAGGAGGTAGTCCAAGGCTCAGATGAGAATCCGGCCATTTTTCTTAACCGACTGACGGAGGCACTCATTCAGTACACCTGCCTTGACCGTGCCTACCCTGCAGGAGGAACCGTCTTGGCTACGTACTTTATTTCTCAGTCGGCTCCGGATATTCGGAAAAAATTAAAAATGGTGGAGGATGGCCCTCAAACTCCCATCCAGGATTTAGTCAAACTGGCCTTCAAGGTCTACAATTCCAGGGAGGAAGCAGCTGAGGCCCAGTGGCTGCCACAGAACTTACCAAGGAGGCCCTCAAGCTCACCCTAGGACATCCTCTCACTGTCTACTCTTCTCACCAACTGTCAGATCTCATCACATACAAGTGTCTCAGCTACCTCACCCCGTCCCGGCTTCAACAGTTCCACCTGCTATTCATTGAAAACCCTCACATCACCCTCACCACCTCACCCCCTCTAAACCCTACTACCCTCTTGCCCACTCCAGGGTGCAATTCCACCCCCGCACATTCCTGCCCGGAGGTTCTCACCACCTTGCCACCCGCCTGCCTTGGTCTTTCTGAACAGCCATTAGAACACCCAGACTGTACCTTGTTCGTGGATGGGAGTTCTGTCTTAATCTCCGATGGCCGCCGGCAGGCGGCATACGCTGTCGTAACGGCAACCCAGACGGTCGAAACCATGCCCTTGCCTTTAGGCACCACCTCCCAGAAGGCTGAACTCACTGCCCTTACTTGTGCCTTACTTCTCTCTGAAGGGCAGCGAGTTAATATCTACATGGACTCTAAATATGCCTACCTAATTGCACACACCCACTCCCTTCTCTGGCAAGAGCGTGGGTTCCCTACCACCAAAGGGACGCCAGTAGTCAATGGACCACTTATAAAGAGGTTGCGTGATGCTCTCCAGGCCCCCAAGGAGGTAGCCATCATCCACTGTAAAAGTCACCAGCATTCTAAGGATCCTGTGTCACAGGGTAACAACCTAGCTGATTCCACCGCACGGGCCACTGCCCTCACTTCCTCCCCCTACCCCAGCGCCTTTACTCTTTCTTTCCCCCACATATTCCCCTGACTACTCTCCCCAGGAGCTTCAAACCCTGATGGCCCATCCCAGTGCTACCCAGAGCGAGGATGGGTGGGTGTTCATTGACAGCCGAGTAGCGCTCCCCCAGACTCAGGCAGTGCGTATATTGACCAACATACACCGCTCTCTCCACACAGGGCCTAAGGCTATGTATAACTTCCTGGAACCCATCCTTCACCTCCCCTCACTGCAGGCCCAAATTAGGAAGGTACATCAGCAATGTGCCACCTGTTCGGCTGTTAACCCCCAAGGTAGGCTCAGGCACCCAGGGCCCACACATCAGCTAAGGAGCCACCAGCCAGGGAAAGATTAGCAACTTGATTTTACCCACATGCCCCGCCATAAAAAATCCCGCTACCTGCTGACCTTGGTTGACACCTTCTCAGGATGGATCGAGGCTTTCCCCACCACTTGAGAGACTGCAGAAGTCGCGGCAACCATTCTACTGGAGCACATCATCCCCAGGTTCTGTCTCCCCCAAACCATTCAATCAGACAATGGTCCGGCTTTCATTTCTAAACTCACCCAGCAGGTGGCGGCCGCACTCCAGATTACCTGGAAGCTCCACATTCCCTACCATCCACAGTCATCTGGAAAGGTAGAACACGCAAACAGTCTCCTTAAACTGCGTCTTACCAAGCTCACTCTAGAAACCCACCTCTCGTGGGTGACTCTCCTTCCCTTGGCTCTTACTCATCTTAGGGCAACTCCACGGGCCCCCACAGGGCTCAGCCCTTTTGAGCTGCTGTATGGATGCCCGTTTCTCTTCCAGGAGCTGCCACCCATCTCCCCTCCCTTAGGCTCCTACCTCCCTCACTTAACCCTCCTTTGCGAGCTTCTGAGAAAACACGCGGACCGGTGTCTCCCTGCACCCGTGTCCCCAAACCTCGAGAATCCCGCCGTCGTAGCACCTGGAGACCTGGTCCTGGTCAAGCAGCTGCAACCCCGAGCCTTATCTCCACAGTGGGAAGGCCCATATACCGTAATCCTCACCACTCCCACCGCTGCCAAGCTCCTTGGTCTTCCCTCCTGGTATCACTTGTCCCAGCTGAAAAAGGTGCCCACCCAACATGATTCCAATTGGACCACTCAGGTTGTTACCCCTACCAAGTTACAAGTCCAAGTTCCCGTTCCAAGTCACAGGAACAGGTAACGACCCTCTGCCTAGCCTTCCTCGGCCATCTAGTCCTCCCAAGTCTAGGTAAGACTCCTGCCCAAACTCCCCCCACCAATCAATTCCGGTGGAGGTTCTACCTTTCCGAGACCTGGACCCAAGGAAATAGCGGGGCCCAAGAAAGGAGCAGGGGCTCCCTTACCATAGCCACAGTAGACTGCCAGCCCCCAGAGTGCCAAAGCCAAGTAACCTTTAACTTCTCCTCCTTCCAAAGTATTCCCCAAAAATACCCCCCTCCGTACCCAGTCATTTGTTTCATATATGATCAGACAAACGATGCCTGTCGATCCACTTGGGTTGAGACCAATGGAAGCTGTCCTTATCACTACTGCAACATGCACTGGACCCATCCGGACAACAGAGGAACCCTCTGGCAGCAGCCCACTTCCTTTGTGCGACTGGTTAGGAGTGACACGTATGACAAGTTGACATTTCGGGACAAGTAGACATTTTTCTTCACCATCCCTGACCCTTGGGACCCGAGGTAGGCATCAGGGTTGAGGCCAGCCTTTATCGAGGGGCCTGTGACTCCTATCCCATGGCCTGACTCAAGATCTTTAGGTCCTATGTCAGGGTCATGAGCAGCCTTGTCAGCCTGGCCTCCAACATCAAACAACAGGAAAAGGCCATCTCAGCTCTAGCTGACCCAGGCAGCAAGCTCCAGGACAGGAGCAACCCTTTTTCCTGGCTAACCCTAATCGGGGAAGGAGCTCAAGTAGTGCAAATGGCTGGTATAAACAACATCTCTCGCTGTTTCCTGTGTGCAGCCTTGAATAGGCCCCCACTGGTTGCGGTACCCTTACCCAGCCCTTTTAACTCCTCTAACCTAACCCTCTCCTTTCCCCTTCCCGGCGGAACCCTGGGGGAAGTCCCCTTGTTCCAAGACCTGCTTAGACAACAACTCCCCTTTTGCTACTCCGCCCCCAATGCTTCCTGGTGCAACCGGACAGAAGCTGTGCGTCCAAATCTAACTGCCCCCCCCCCCCAGGTGGGTATTTTTGGTGCAATTCCACCCTGTCAAAAATTCTCAAGGCTTCCAACACTACCCTATGCATTCCCATCTCCCTAGTCCCCAGCCTCACCCTGTACAGTGAGGCCAAGCTATCCTCCCTTCTGCCCCTTGCCCGCCTCCACCAGGCAAGGGCAGTATTCCTTCCATTGATGATCGGGGTCTCTTTAGCCTCATCCCTCGTAGCCTCCGGCCTAGGAACTGGAGCCCTAACTTATTCTGTCCAGACCTCTCAAGACCTTTTAGCCCGATTACAGGTAGCAATCGAAGCTTCTGCGGAGTCCTTGGCCTCCCTCCAATGACAGATCACCTCGGTTGCCCAGGTGGCAGCCCAAAACCGTCGGGCACTCAACCTCCTTACAGCTGATAAAGGTGGCACCTGCATGTTCCTCAATGAAGAATGTTGCTACTACATCAGTGAGTCAGGACTAGTAGAAACCAATCTCCTCACTCTAGAAAAGATTCAGGAAGGACTCTACCAGAAAAACCTCAGATCGGGGCCCTCACTTGGGGGTTGGCAGTCGTCTATGGCCGGTTGGGTCCTACCCTTTCTAAGCCCCTTACTAATCATTGGCTTCTTGCTACTCATAACTCCCTGTGTCCCCCGCTTCATCCAGAACCGCCTGAAAGAAGTCTCCTGGGTCACTTTCAATCAGATGCCACTCCACCCCTATACCCGAGTTCTGACCTCCGAAGAACCCTACGATGGCCTGTATCAGCAGGAAGTAGTCAGACGAATACATCACCCCTTTTTCTTATTAGAAAGAGGTTGGAATGTTAGGCAGGAATCTAGATCCAACATGGCGGTATCACCTGGCATGGCAGGCCCTTTGTTAGGTCTTCCCACAGGCCCTTTGTTAGGCCCTTCACTTCCTGCTAAGACTCTCAGCGCACGAAAAAAGCCCGTGCCCGCCAAAGAACCCCTGCTCTGTGCAAGCTCCTGGACATGTCGTTCCCCAGAAATCGAAACTTAACTCAGGAAAACCGAAACCTACAAACCCTGCCTACCTCGCCCTATAAAAGGCCCCCGATACCTGCCAAGAGCGTGACTTCCTCGACCCTGCCCCTAGAGGACCAGTGAGCCTCGCCTGCGAGCCCAATAAAGGCTACCTTTGTTCTCACCTGCCTCCTGTCTTCTTGCTCGGCTCCCCATTTACATTACAGTGAACCCCAAGTACCTGGGATGGGTCTCAGTCAATTTAGAAAGTTAATTTTGCCAAGGTTAAGGATACATGCCTGTGACCCAGCTTCAGGAGGCACTGATGACATGTGCTCAAGGTGGCAAAGGCAGAGCTTGGTTTTATACATTTTTAGGGAGAAATGGGATATTAATCAATCTATGTAAGATGAACATTGGTTCAGTCCCGAGAGGTGGGACAACTCGAAGCAAAGGCATGACAAACATTTGCACTCTTTTTTTTTTTTTTTTGAGACGGAGTCTTGCTCTGCCACCTAGGCTGGAGTGCCATGGAACAATCTTGGCTCACTGCAACCTCTGCTTCCTGGGTTCAAGCGATTCTCCTGCCTCAGCCTCCCAAGTAGCTGGGATTACAGGTGCATGGCAATGTGCCCAGTTAATTTTTGTATTTTTAGTAGAGATGGGGTTTTGCCATGTGGGCCAGGCTGGTCTTGAACTCCTGACCTCAGGTGATCCACCCACCTTGGCCTCTCAGAGTGCTGGGATTACAGGTATGAGCCACTGCACCCAGCCAAGGTTGCATTCTTTTGAGTTTCTGATTAGCCTTTCCAAAGGAGGCAATCAGATACGCATTTTTCTCAGTGAGCAGAGGGATGACTTTGAATACAATGGAAGGCAGGTTTGCCCTAAGCAGTTCCCACCTTGACTTTTCCCTTTAGATGAGTGATTTTGGGGGTCCCAATATTTATTTACTTTCACTAATTTAACAGACAGAGAGGAACTGGAGAGAATTGTTAAATGAAGCCAACAGAATTCTTGCATCACAGAATCAGTGTTGCAGCCTAGGAATAGGCATCCTCTCTCCACATGTAGAAGCAATGCCACTTCTTCACCTGGATGATGCCATCTTTTGCCTGTAGATACAATTTCACTCTAACAGGACCCTTTCTTAGCCCTACCCCAACCTGTGAGGAGGCAGAGAGGCTGATAGTTAAGTTGATCACCAATAAACAATGATTTAATCAATATTGCTTATTTAGTGAAGCTTGCAGGGAAGCCCAAAATGAAGGGGTTCCTGGAGCTTCTGGATAGCTGGATACATGGCAGGTCCTGGAAGGTGGGGTGCCTACATCGACAGAGGGCCCTAAAGCTCCAGGTAAGTGGTGTCAGAATGGAATTGATTATTCAACTCCTAGCCGGTGTTTGCTGCAGAATTTGCTGTTGATGCAGTACAATCTCCATACATTTTGGTGACAGAGGTCACAGAAGTATTCTGTATTGATTGTCGAGTGAGGAAACACGCTTTGGTTGATTTATTTTTTTCTATATCTCTCTGAGTTAGAAAAGTGAAAAATAAGGTGGGGGTGTGTATATATCAATGACAAAAGTTGTTCGAGAGAAAGACGTGTCAAACTGGCATCTATAAAGAGAAGTAAAATGGTTTTGATAAACTCATCCCAAGAAATGTAGAGAAACAGGTATAAGAAATATGTTCTATTGGAGCAGGCCATCGTGTTTGTGAAAATCTCCCTGGGCAGTTCTCACATGTAGCCTGGGTTGAGATCTGCAGTCCTTGAAGAACAGGTTTCTCTTTGTTATAACTGTTCTGAGGGGAGGGGTAACCTTTGAGCTTTCTCATCTTGGTTTTTTTTTTTGTTTTTTGAGACGGAGTCTTGCCTTGTCAACCTGTCACCCAGGCTGGAGTGCAGTGGTACGATCTCAGCTCACTGCAACCTCTGTCTCCTGGGTTCAAGTGATTATCCTGTCTCAGCCTCCCGAGTAGCAGGGACAACAGGTGCATGCCACCACACCTGGCTAATTTTAGTATTTTTAGTATAGATGCGGTTTCACCATGTTGACCAGGCTGGTCTCCAACTCCTGACCTCGTGATCCACCCACCTCAGCCTCCCAAAGTGCTGGGATTACAAATGTGAGCCACCGCGCCCAGACCATTAAATGGGATTTTAAAGTGATGTTTCTTCCATAGAGCTGCAAGGTGGTAAAATTGTGACAGGGGCTGCTGTGATTTCTGGAACAAGCTCCCATCCTCTGGGGGTCCTGAGATGGATTGATCCTGGAGCCCAGCACAGGATTCAACACAGTGGATTTATCCTGGAGTTCTCTTGAAAGGAAAGCAGTGGTCCTATTGGATGGGACACCGGTGGCTGAAATCCTGGGAATAGCAGCAGGATACACTAGGGGCTGGTGGCTGGGCAATGCTCACCACAGCTGGAGGAGCCTGGGTCAGTTGCTTGCTGTGGTTGGCAGATACATCTGCTGCTGCTGCTGCAGGAGGAGGAGGAAGAGTTCCTGTTCCTGGAAGTGCTGGAATAGGACTTAGCTGGATCCCAACCTGTGGTTCTGTCTTTTTTTTCCTCTGGCTGCTTGTGATCCTCTCCATTTTACACTGAGTTTGCAGCCCTTGGCAATCAACTTATTAAAGGATTTCTCAGCAGCCACTTCTGCAGCCTGCCCTGTGCAAACCTGGATGAAAGGCCTCTTCTGTCTGGTCTGCACAATAGTGATCATCCAGATCTTCAAATAACTAGAAATTATTATTTAGATCTGTCTCAGTAATGGCATCACCCAGATCACCAACAAAGAGTGTGGTGATAACCTTGTCCTCTGGTGGATCCAGACAAGGCTTGGTAAAGTCTGCTTTAGAAGCTTATCTGCTCCAGGGTCATTGATTCTATACTATTGGAATTCAGTCTTTAATATTCTTATCAGCAAGGGGATCATCTGGATCTGTGGGCTTCTCATGTCTGTATGGACCATCCTCTTCTCCCTCACACTGTCCTCCGACCCAGAAGGAACAAATGTGCTTATTCCTTTGGTGCTAGGGTGTGGTCTGCACTAGTTTGAGTAGCATGTCACTGGTGTATGTGACTCTCCCCAGCAGGCCAACTGACCGTGTTCCATCAGAGTCCAAGATTGCTCTGTCTATATTCTACATGTAGTACTCTTAGTTGATGTCTGACTTTGGCAAGTCGTCTTTTAAAGACAATTCTGTATCATGAACATGAATGGATAGGCCATAGTCTAGGACTAAGATATTCATTTTTCAATGTCCTGCAGGCTTGGTACACTTTAGTCCTCTTGAAATGCATGTAGATCCCAGGATACCAGCAAAACACTGTGAATAGCCTAGAATAGATTTTCAATTTTTTTCTTATACTTTTCTTTGTCATTGATACATGGGTTTTCTCTGAGATGTGTCTGGCAGAGAATGGAGAAGTTTGCATCCTCCTAACTTTGCCTATTTTAGGTATTGGAATTGGGATATGTTCCCATCCTGAGAGGGTCCAGAGGCAGTGGTAGCTTTTTGGATGGGAGACAGGACCACCACCATTGTGTCAGCCCAGTGTTTCTTTCTGCCCCTGATTCTTGAGATCTTGAGGTCATGGGGAATTTCCTTTGAGAGTGTGTGATTCCTCTTTCTTGACTTGAGGTGAAACTTTCTTCTAAAGAATCTCCATTCTTGTAGGAAACTCTGGATTTCCTGGTCTCTCCAAGGACTGACCTACATGGGACAGAGAAACGTGAATGCACCTTGAAACTACTCACCGTGTACATTTGAGTGATTATCAGAGACCCTCCCTCTATGCCGCCAAGGCCTAAGCATGACCTTATGTCTTTTGGCAGGAGGATGATAAAACCTTAAACAACAAGTTTGAAAATGAGGATCATTGAGAGAAGTAATAATCCTTAAACTCATGGACATGTCAGGAAGCATTTGTGTCTGGATATATATCATGCTTACTAATGGATAAAGACACCTGAAGAGTGAATGAACAAAAGAATTTTCAGGCTAAATATTCCTTCCCTGGAAGGGTTCTTCCTTTGTTTCAGGCTTAGTGATCTGCCTTGAGAAGGGGCCTTGGGTCACCTTCTGATCACCAGGACTTGCTTGCAAGAACTCCATGTATAACAGGCCATAGACCCATCATCTCTGGAGCCACTTCTGTTGCCCAGAATAAAAACTCATGGCTGCCAAAAATGCCTGTGGTTAGAACAGAAAGATAGGAGGTTGGTGGGGGAAGAGAGCTAAATCAAAAATTAAACAAAAGGGTATTCTAACATGAGATCATCTCTTTATCATGCCTTTCCTAAAAGTTGATTAAATATGAGAAATGACAATACTGAAAATAATCATCTAAAATTCTAACTACCAAAAGTTGAGCTACAATATTTGTGTCACTGTAAAGTAATAGAGAATTTATCTCAGTCCAAAATTGATAACAAAGAATTTCAAAATCAGTTTAGAGCTTTACCGTCTATGTATGTGAAACAACAAGGTCCAGACTCCCTCCAGCATCACACAAATAGAGAGCCAGATCCCCTGTGTGACCCAAATGTGTCCAGATGCTAGAAAGTATCTGACAGGAGCACAGGACAGTGGCCTGGAGGCTGAATCCAAGGGAGGGAACCCCCTGGCTGCCCCAGTTCAGAGCCTGCAGAGAGCATCAGGAAGCAGTGCAGGGAGGGAGGATCCTGATAGAGCCCGGAAATCCCTGAGTTAAGGAAACAGGATTGAGGATGTAAGGAGAAAGGCGGCTGCAGGGCTGTCTACCAGAGAGTAGGAGGGAGTGGCTGGACTAGAGGTAAGGCTGGAGAGTAGAAGATGGGGGGTCATTGAATCATTGGCAGATACAAGAGTAATCACCGATTAAACAAATTTATCTCAGTGTAAAAGGGAAAAGGAACCCTGCCTTTTTCTTTGAGAGCATTTTTAAAAGAAAACTTGTCCCTATGAGTTTCTTCTCTGTCCCTTTGTGATATATGGAAATCTCTTCAAAAGTTAAGTAAGCGTCTTACCAGCTTCCGACAAGGACTCTTTCTCAAGGGCCTGGGAGCCATCTCTCTGAAATGGAGTCATTAAGGGAGAGAGTTCCCATGAGAGGGTAGGAGTCCAACTTCCACCAGTGCCTGGCTCTAACTTACTAACCTACTCCTGCCAGAAACTATGAGACACCGATCTTTTCTTGTCATAAATCTGATTAGCGAACACAGTGGGTACCGTTGAAGGACATGTAAAAACAGAGCTGTCAAGTCCCTTCCTTGAGGACTGCTTACTGTTTATCTCGGGAACACACATGCACTGGTTGTAACTGCCTGGCTATGCATGAGAGTGAGATTTCCTTCTTTCTCGCAATGTGCTAAGTTATTGTCTGTTTTGTGCATCACAATGCGGTTTAATTATTCTTCAATGAAACTGTTTTCTTTCTCTTCTGTCTCTCTAGAGAGATGTCCTGGGTTTGCAGGAGACTTTGTTGTTAATCATATTCCCCACCACAGACAGTGACATCACTGTGCTAGAGGGGAGCCCAAGCCTGAGTGACAGCATCTCTCCCTGCTGCCACAGCCAAGGTCCCAGTGCCCAGGACAGGATGCCACCACCTGGAGTAGGGTCTCAGATGGGGACTAATATCAGTAACTTGATATTTCTGCTTGGATAACGGGCAAATTAGAGATAGCTCAGTTTAATCCATTCACAGCCAAGCATTTCAACTCTGGGGAAGACAGACTAGACATACGTGTCTCTATTCTTCCCAATACGTACAACTAAAATCCCTGGACATTATACGTAAAACAAAATGGAGAAAGCTCTAAAAGGTGGAAGAAAGCAAGCATACTGTTCATGAACAGAAGAAAGATGTGTTAAGAGAGTGGGGTGAAACATGGGTTTCTTTGCCCATATATTGTAGTCTTGGAGCTAAAGAAACTGGCAACTCAGATACACCAATGGACAAAGGCAAAAAATCAAACCAGAAAACTTTTATCCAGGGACTGCCCTACTACAGCCAAAACCACTGAAAAACCATGCCTGTCTGCCCACATATGCCACCAAAAGTCAAACGAGAAGCTAGAGTTTCACCTCTGCCAGGGTGAAACGCAGACAGCACCATAGGCTTTCTTTCCCTTTTGTGTTTTATAAATTGTATTTGATGCTTTAAGGAAAACGGTAAGATTTTCAACTATGATAATTTCTGTATATAATGTTCTTGATCACACACTACAAATACTATTATGTAGTTATTGAGCTTTAGGCACCTCACTAGAGCCCTGAGCTCAGAACGTAGCCTGACGAGCCACAATGTCACATTTTAAGTACACATTGCATGCTTCATAGCATATTTGCTGAGTTATGCAATTATAATCTCAGTCTAATTTAAGCATATTTCTGTTCATCTCTAAAAATACTTTGTGCTATTTGTAGTCACTCTTCATTCTCTTCCCGCCCTAGACTACCATTAGTTTATACCCTATCTCTAGAGATTTGCCTTTTCTGCACATGTCTTATGATTGGGATTCTACAGTATGGGATCTCCTGCTTCTGCTTTCTTCTTAGCCTTTTGATAAGTTTGCTCCTCTTGTACCACGTGTCATTATGTGTCTCAATGTTGATTGCTGAATATATTTCATTATAAAAACATATATTATATATATATATGTTTTTTATTTTACTTTTAAGTTCTGGGATACATGTGCAGGACGTGCAAGTTTGTTACATACGTATACATGTGCCATGGTGGTTTGCTGCACCTATCAACCCGTCTTCTAGGTTTTAAGCTCTGCATGCATTAGGTATTTATTCTAATGCTCTCCCGCTTCTTGCCCCCAACCCACTGACAGGCCCTGGTGTATGATGTTCCCCTCCCTATGTCCATGTGTTCTCTTTGCTCAACTCCTACTTATGTGTGAGAACATATGGTGTTTGGTTTTCTGTTCCTGTGTTAGTTTGCTGAGGATGATGGTTTCCAGCTTCATCCATGTCCCTGAAAAGGACATGAACTCGTTCTTTTTTATGGCTGCATAGTACTCCATGGTGTATTGTTTTTCCTTATTCTCACTGGTTGATATTTGGGTTGTTTACCCATTTAGCTATCATGAATAGTGCTGCAGGGAGCCTTTGTGTGCACATAGGTTTTCATATCTTTTAGTTATACAACTGATAGTGTCAGATGAATAGTTTGCAAATATTTTCTCCCACTCAACAAGTCGTCTCATCACTGTTGAGTGCTTCCTTTGCTGTGCAGAAGCTCTGTAGTTCAATATGGACCCACTTTTCTAGTATTTGTTTGTTGCTTGTGATTTTGTGATCTTAGCTGTAAAATCTCTGGGTAGATCAGTGTACAGGAGGGTTTTTCTTATGTTTTATTCTCATAGAGTATAGTTATGGGTCTTGTGTTTCAATCTTTTATTTTGAGTTGATTTTTTATATATATAGTGAGAGATAGGAGTCTAGTTTCAAATGAATTGAATAGCTTATGCATATAGCTAACGAGCTTTTTTTCAGTGCCATTTATTGAAGAGGGTATCCTCCCAATGTATGTTGTTAGTGCCATTGCTGAAAGTCAGTTACCTGTAAATATGTGGGTTTTTTTTTTCTTCTGAATTCTCTATTCTGTTCTATTGGTCCCTGTGTCCTTTTCTATACCAACATTATGCTTTTGGGATTGCTCTGACCTTTTATTATATTTTGAAGTCAGGTGGTACAATGTCCTCAGCTTTGTTCTTTTGCTCAGGATTGCTTTGGCTATTCAGGCTCTTTTTTGGTTCCATACACATTTTAGACTTTTTTTTTTTCTGTGAAAAAAGTTGATGTTTTGATAGTGATAACATTGAATGTGTAGATTGCTTTGGTTATTTTAACAATATTAATTCTTCTAATCTATGAGCATGGAATGTCCTTTCATTTGTTTAGGTACTCTTCAATTTCTTACATCAGTGTTTTTTAGTTCTCTTTGTAGAGGTCTTTCACCACCATAGTTAAATTTATTACTAGGTACTTTAATATGTTGTAGCTATTGTAAATGAGATGGCTTCCTTGACTTCTGTTTCAGCTACTTCTTTATTATATAGAAATGCTCCTGATTCCTGTATGTTGATTTTGTATCCTGCAACTTTGCTTAACTTATTTACCAGATCTAATAGTTTTTCTGGTGGCATCTTTACGTTCATCTAAATACAAGATCATGTCATTTGCACAAAGCAACAGTTAAACTTTTGCTTTTCCAATTTGGATGCCTTTTATTTCTTTCTCTTGCCTGATTACATTGGCTAGGACTTCAAGTACATGTCAAAAAGAAATAGTGAAAATGAACATCCTTGTTCCAGATCCTAGCAGAAAAGTTTTAAGCTTTTCCTTATTTAATATAATGTTACCTGTGGATTTGTCATATATGACCTTTATTAAGTTGAGGTAAGTTCCTTTAGGACTAGTTTGTTGAGAATTTCTGTCATGAAAAGATGTTAAATTTTGTCAAATGCTTTTTCTGCATCTATTGAGGTTTTTTTTTTGTATTTCATTCTATTGATGTGATGTATTGTGTTTATGGATTTGTGTGTGAAAATCCATCCTTCCATCCCTGGGAAAAATCCTACTTGATTGTGGCATGTTATATTTTTGATATGCTGTTGCATTCAGTTTGCTAGTATTTTGTTGAAGAGTTTACCATCTTTATTCATCATATTAACTGGTAGCTTTCTATTTTCATTGTATCCTTGTATTGTTTTCATATCAGGGTAATGCTTGCTTCACAGAATGAGTTACAAAGAATTTCCTCCTCTTCTATTTTTTGAATACTTTGAAAACAATTGATATTAGTTATTCTTTATAAGTCTGGTAGAATTCAGCTGTCAAGTTATCAAGTCCTGAGCTTTTATTTGTTGAGAGACATTGTATTCTTGTATCAATCTCATTACTCATTAATGGTTTGTTTGGGTCTTCTATTTCTCCCTGATTCAATAGTGATAGTTTGTATGTGTCCAGGAATTTACATATTTTTCTCTATTTTTTTCCAGTTTGTTATATAGTTGTTCTTAGGAGTCTCTGATGGTCTTTCATCCTTTCTGCAATATCAGTTGAAATGCCTGCTTTTTCATTTCTGATTTTGCTTATTTGGGTCTTCTCTCTACTTTTTTTTTTTGGTTTAGCTAGTGCTTTATGAATGTTGTTTATCTTTTCAAAAAAAGGTTTATTTCATTGGCCCTTTGGATTTTTTTAAGTTTCTATTTTGTTTTCTCCTCCTCCTCCTCTTCCTCCTCCTCCTCCTTCTTCTTTCTCTTCTCTCCTCTCCCTTCCCTTCCCTTCCCTTCCCTGCCCTGCCCTGCCCTGCCCTGCCCTGCCCTTCCCTTCCCTTCCCTGCCCTTCCCTTCCCTTCCCTGCCCTTCCCTTCCCTTCCCTTCCCTTCCCTTCCCTTCCCTTCCCTTCCCTTCTTCCCTTCCCTTCCCTTCTTCCCTTCCCTTCCCTTCTCTTCTCCCTTTTTCTTCTTCTCCTTCTCCTTCTTCTTCCTCTTCGATGGACTCCCGCTATTTTGCCCAGGCTAGACTGCAGTGGTGCGATCTCAGCTCACTGCAGTCTCTGCCTCCCGGGTTCAAGTGATTCTCCTGCCTCAGTCCCCAAATAGCAGGGACTACAGGTGTGCTCCACCAAGCCCTGCTAATTTTTGTATTTTTTAGTAGAAACAAGGTTTCACCATGTTGGCCAGGCTGGTGATCCACCTGCCTCAGCCTCCCAAAGTGCCGGAATTACAGTCGTGAGCCACTGCCCCGGCGTGATTTTTACAGGCATGAACCACTGTGCCTGGTATGATTTTTAAAATTTCTTATGCTTATGTTGGGCTAAGTTTGTTCTTGCTTTTCTGGTTTCTTGAGGTGTATCATTAGGTTGTTTACTGTAAATATTTCTACTTTTTCAATGTAGGCATTTACTGCTGTAAACTTCCCTCAGCACTGCTTTAGCTGCATTTCATAGTTTCCAATATACT
The DNA here is from genome assembly GCF_047675955.1 of Chlorocebus sabaeus. Classification (NCBI taxonomy): domain Eukaryota; kingdom Metazoa; phylum Chordata; class Mammalia; order Primates; family Cercopithecidae; genus Chlorocebus; species Chlorocebus sabaeus. The sequence continues at coordinate 28,749,996 of NC_132908.1, forward strand.
GTGTTTTCATTTTCATTTTAAAAATATTTGTCTGGATTTCTTTCTTGATCCAGTGGTTGTTCAGGAGCATGTCATTTAATTTTCATGTATTCGTACAGTTTTCAGAGTTCCTTTTGCTATTGATTTTTGGATTTATTTCACTGTATTATGAGAAAATACTTGATATTATTTGAATTTTTAAACATTTGTTAAGATTCTTTTTTTTGGTCTAACACAAGGTCTGTCCTGAAGACTGTTCCACGTGCTTCTGAGAAGAATGTATATTTTGCAGTCGTTGGATAAGTGTTCTGCAGATGTCTGTTAGGTTCCTTTGGTCTAAAGCAGTGGTGCTTAACCTTTTTGGCACCAGGGACTGGTTTCATGGAAGAGACAATTTTTCCTTGGACTAGGGGAGGGCGATGATTTCAGGATAATTTAAGTGCATTTCATTTATCATTAGATTCTTATAAGGAGCATACAGCCTGGATTGCTGGCATGTGCAGTTCACAGTAGGGTGTGAGCTCCTATAAGAATCTAATGCTGCTGCTGATCTGACAGGACGTGGAGCTCAGCTTCCCTGGCTCACCTGTCACTCACCTCTTGCTGGGCGTCCTGGTTCCTAACAAGCCATGGTCTATGACCCGACGGTTGGGGACTCCTGGTCTAAAGTACAGTTTAAATCTGATGTTTCTTTGTTGATTTTCTGTCTAGGTAATCTGCCAGGGTTTGTCTCGTAGTGATGAATTTCTTCAGTTTTTCCTTGTCTGGGAACGTCTTTATTTCTCCTTCATTATGAAGTATGACCTTGCTCAGGCTGTGTTTGCTAGTTGAGGCTGTGGTGAGGTTTTGGTAGGAATGGAACACCAGACAGGTCAGTGCTTCAGCCCCGATGGTGGCAGTGGCCGCTGTAAGGGGTTGAGGGTGTCTGTCCCTAGGCTCCTGGCAGTGTGTGTGGGCACTGGTGTCAGTATGCCTAGATCTATTGATTCTTAGGCCTTCAGGAGGCTTGCTCTGGTGTCAGTAGTAACAGCAGTGGGCTAGGAAACGGGGCAAGTCCTTAGGCCTCTGAGCAGTGTGTACTGTGTGGATTAGGGGAGTAGTGGGGCTGTGGCAACCTCAGGCTTCCAGGCAGCACTCACAGTGTTTGTGGTGGCTGCAATGGGCTGAGCCATCCATTCCTAGGGCCTTAGGTGACACATGGGTGTGGGTGCTGGGTGTGGGTGCTGGTGGTTGTCTGGGTGGGCCCATCCTTAGGACCCCAAGTACCCAGATGACAGCAGTGGTGGACAGCACGGGGAGATTCCTAGGCCTCTAGACAGCATGCTTGAGTGCTGGCTGCACATTTTCTTGGCCTGTTTTTAGGCCCCTGGTGGACTCATGCCAGAGGCTACCACCTGTGCAGTGCCATCCCCAGGTCCACAAGTGGCATACTTGACCACTAAGGGTGGGAGAGTGGCAGGTGAGGTGGGCGTGTTCTCAAGTCCTCCCAGTGATGCTCATGAGCATAGGCTGTGGGCAGGGCAGGGGGCGTCCCAGGCCTCTGGAGCTCATGCTCGGGCACCAGTGGTGGCAGGCCTTCTGGAGTTGTCATTAGGCCCCTTGGAGATAGGTGCACCAAAATCTCAGAAATCACCACTAAAGAACTGATTCATGTACAAATAAATAAATAAATATATTCACTTATACTCTCTTATAATTATGTAATTAGTTTTGCTAGTGTGTGCTTTGTCTTTCTTATGCATTCCAATTATTGTCTGCATTTACTTGCTTTCAGCCTGAAGAACTTCTTTTAGCATTTTTTCATAAGGTCAGTTGGCTAGCAACAAAATTGTATAAGTTTTAATTGACATAAAATGTTTTTATTTAACCTTCATTTTTAATAGCTGGTTTTTGTGGGTATAGGGTTCTTATTAGACAAACTTTTTTGGTGAGTATTGTACAAAATAATTTATAGGAAGTAATTGAAAAGCTTCAAAGGCTGGGCACGGGTGGCTCACGCCTGTAATCCCAGCACTTTGGGAGCCCGAGGTGGGTGGATCCCGAGGTCAGGAGACAGAGACCATCCTGGTTAACACGGTGAAACCCTGTCTCTACCAAAAATACAAAAAATTAGCCGGGCGTGGTGGTGGACACCTGTAATCCCAGCTACTCAGGAGGCTGAGGCAGGAGAATGGCATGAACCCAGGAGGCGGAGCTTTCAGTGAGCAGAGATCGTGCCACTGCATTCCAGCCTGGGCCACAGAGCGGAAACTCCGTCTAAAAAAAAAAAAAAAAAAGAAAGGCTTCAAAGAAGGAAAATAAATCAGGACCTAAGGACACTGACTGGATTGAGCTTCAAGGTCATAGTGATGGCAGCGGGATTTAAGCTGACAGGGAGAATTGTCACTGAAGACAGTAGAAGTCTGGGGGTCAAGCCGTCCTGACTGCAGCTGAATGGAGAGTTTGTATTTTATTTTATTTTATTTTTTGAGACAGAATCTTGCTCTGTTGCCCAGGCTAAAGTGCAGTGGCCTGATCTCGGCTCACTGCAACCTCCTCCTCCTGGGTTCAAGCGATTCTCCTGCTTCAGCCTCCCGAGTTGCTGGGATTACAGGCGCTGCCACCCCTCCTGGCTAATCTTTGTATTTTTAGTTAGAGATAGGGTTTCGCCATATTGGCCAGGCTGGTCTCCAGCTGCTGACCTGAAGTGATCTGCCAACCTCAGCCTCCCAAAGTGCTGGGATTGTAGACATGAGCCACTGTGCACAGCCTGGAGAGTTTATTTGTTATAGCCTCAGATATGGCACATGCAAGGTATACCAGGGAGAACTCAAACATATTCAGATCTGGTGCCTTGGGGAAAAATCAGTGGTGAGTAGTCACCACTTCAGTATCAGATGATGTTTGATTAAGAAAGTGTACTCTAAATGCAATCATGATCAAGGTTAAAGTTAGCACTAGTTATAACAAAGGTGTCATTGGTGGTGTCTCAGAAGCAGATAAAGGTAGTCAGTTGCTAAGGATGTGTTAATCATTTTATTGTACATACTCTAATGCTGACTGTGTAGTTAAACATCCCTGTAAGCAGAAACACCTTCACTGTAAGTGCGATGTAAGCCTGGTGCGGGGGGCATTTTCTTCATTCCCAAAAAAAAGTTTTACGTAGACTACCTGTAATATTGAAACTTAGGGACCACTGGGGACCATGTGTGAAGGCCCCCAGAAATCCCTTGAGTTAGCAAGGATATGTTTGGTAAAGCAACACAGAAATTAATCAAAGTTTGAATCTATAGTTATTGCTTAACTTCTACTTTTTTGGCAATAACTGAGACCAGACAATGCTCCTGGGCAAAATTACCTAAGAAAACAAGCTCACACGCGTTAAAGTTTGAAACCCATCTGTCCTACACTGATGTTTTCCAGGAATTAAATATGTTCAGTTTTCCCTTTGGTTGCTCCCCTTTCCAATTATCTCAAGGCCAGGGCTGTCCTGCTTCTACAGGTGACAGGACAGCTATGGGCCTGGAGGGAGATGAGCTGACAGCATCCCTTCTTTATAACCAAGTCTCAGGGACCACCATCCACACACACAGACTCACTCCAGGACTCCGCTGGGCAAATGGATGTTTCTCAGCTTCAGTAAAAGTGAGTGATCAAGACTCACGTGCGTAGTGGGAGGAGGATTTTCTCAATGATGTGGATAACGCTCTCATAATTTTGTTCTTGTGTCTCACTGAATTATAACTAATAAGTATTTCCAGGTAAAAATATAAATTTTAATATTATGAGCACATAAATTTATAGATGTTTGAAAGGATATGTGTAATTTTGTAATGGTGTGTTTCAATTGAAATTTTACTTGACTATTTCTCATTATAAATTAGTACAACAATAAATTATTTTTATGGATTTATAGGAAGTTTTATCTTTTAAGGCACAATAATCTGAACTAACTCAGAATTATTTAATTATGCTCTTTTTTTTGGTTGAAGGTACTTAGTATATTTCCAATAATATAAGATTATTTAGATAAGGATGTTATAAAGTAATGATTTGCAAACTTGAATGACACAGCATTCACTTTTTATTTTAAAAATCCTCTAAATTCACTATCCCTACTTTTTTCCCTTATGGTTTCAATTATAGTTAACCCAATAAAACATGTATTCGCAAGAAGTGACAAGTAAGTTTCAAGTTGGTTGTTGAAATTTACAAGTTAACATTATCTGAGTTCAATAACGTTAGTGCCTTCTAGTGTCTGTGTGTCTTTAAAATGGAAAACAAAGGATACAATCAAGACACTCAAAAACAAAAGGAACAAAATTATAAAGACAGAAATTGCCAGTTATCTGTGGTTCATGAGGGCACTGAAACCTCGAAATACTTGATCAGTATAAAACTTCTCTGTACCTGCTCATTGGAGCAGTTTGAGTTTGTCTTAAATGTTTCTTGCATTTCAGCTAGAGAAAGGATGTCTTAGAGCATAAGTCTTGATTAATCTTGATCAGAGTTCCTGAGCACAGAGGATATGCCCTCTATTTCCTTCCTAATAAAATAATTGATGCAATTAATATGACTGTGAACTTCTCATTAATGTGTGGCACAGGGATTTGATGGTAAAAGATCTTAAAGTCTTTAGATAAAGGAAGTGTTATATTTTAATCATAACTTTTTAGTTCTGGTAGTTAGAAAAACACACCGCACCAGCCAGGATTTTAAGGCTTCCAAAAATTTCTGGCACAGGATTTTTGATCAAACTCCTGCGGTGTGTTTCTGTCCCCTACCTCTGCAGTGACATTTCTCATGCCTATGTGTTTCCTCAGTTGAGCCAAGAATAAAATGTCTTCAGGTTATGAACGTCCACGGTGAGCATTGCACTTCTAGATGCATCCTACTCTAAGTTAAATCGCTAAAGAATAGTAGACGCGTTTCAGTTTTTTGGAGGTGTCTGGACCGTAACATCGTTCTCTTGCCATTTGTACACTTCAAAATAATTTTCATGAAACTTATTTAGCTGTGAAAGGGAATTCCTTTTCCTGATGTTGCCAGCTGTGTTTTGCAGATTGCCACCTATTGCTGGTGAATAAACAAACCCTCCTTCCCACCAACCCCAGGTCATCTGCAATTCTCATAATCACTTTATTGGCTTGATAACCAGACATGTGTTTTACAATGCTGTTCATAGGATATGGTAAAATTGGGATAAGAAATATGATACTTTTTGGTTATTATAATAATAAAACACAGGTTATTTCATAATATAAATTTATACTTAAATATAGAATGTAAAAAACTATTAAAATGACATAATTTATAAAGTAATACAACTCTAAATATTGGATATTATTATAAAGAGTCAAAAATAGATATTATCAAACTTCATTTTGTCCAAAATAACGTATTAGCATTGGGTTTGTAAATGACTTCTATTATTACATGCCTTCTCTTTCTCAAACATCTGATCTAAGCCCTTAGACTTCATGAACAGTCTTTGGTTCCTGGTCAATGGTGGTGTTTTCTCTCACATTTCCATGATTTTGCATATGCTTTGTGGCTTTAAATATTAAGAATAGACTAAGATAGAAGTCAGAAATATGACGATGAACTTGATCTGCGTTGCCTGTCTTCTGAGAATTCTCAAGGGCTTCACCATCAGCCCAAGGACGACCTGGCTGCCATGTCTTATAGTGAGTGCTAAGATGTGCTTTCCAAATTATAAGTGTTTATGGTATCAGATAAGACCTAATTCTCCTTTACAATCAGATCAGACCAACCTCTTATATGTGACCTTTATGAGTTTTTCTTATATTGGGTTTCTTTCAGGTCTGAACCATGTTTTCAGATCCATGGTTATTTTACGTTGGGGTTGCCAGATTCACCAGACAAAAATATGGAACACACAGTTAAGTTTCAAATATATAAAGACAACAAATAATTTTTAGTGTAATTATATTTCAATATTTGCATGTAATGTTTCTATGTAATAGCTATATTATGTATGTAGACATAAATGTCTTTACTTGAAATTCATATTTAACTGTCTTGTACTTTACTGTCAATCTCAGTACATGGGAGCCTTAGTCCTCCCCACTCCAGGCTCAGTATCAATGTCCTCTAGAGGCTCACTAGAGGAGGAGGTCACAGGATGATCTAGCAGACACACTCTTTTTTTCATTATGTGACAGTCCTTTACAGAGTGGAACCATGAATTAGAGGCAGCGAGCTGAATATCCTTTTGAAAGAAAGAAAACAACAAAATTCCTATCTGTGTTACCTTTCCTAATATTTTTATAATGTCTTTTTGGTATATGGCCTACAGTATATACAGAAGAACAATGAAATTATTCAAATATTGTTATTAAATAATTTCATGTATAGCAGTTGTTCATGCCAACATATATTTTTACTTGGACTTGATCGTGAACTTCAGATGTGTTAACCACAGAGCCTTTAAGTCAGTCTCCTGGTGCTTCTCCTGAGCGCAAAATGACAACAGATTCCAACTGAGCTGAGGTTGCAGATGTTGAGAACTGTCAATAGTTTGGTTATGTCTGTTGAGATAAATATGTTCCTGTACTAGACTACTAATTAAGTATTTGAAGAAAGACTTAATAATTATTTAGTTAACTGCAGTTTCTTCTTTATAAATGTATGTATATATGAGGTGATTTGAGAGCAATGTTCTACCTCAGCAGTGATTTTTGGACTATGAGTAAAGAACACCCTGTCACATGATCTGCATTGCCTTACATATTTATACTTAAGGGCCAGTATAATTTTAAAATATTTTTTGCAAGTTTTAGAGTGGGAGTGAACATTTATTTAAAAAGTTTTAGAGCAGGAACAAAAGGCAGTAAAGTACACTTGGAAGAGGGCCAAGCGGGTGACTTGAGAGATCCAAGTGCTCCAGTATAGTTTTTTGTCACTGTTTTGAGACAGAGTCTCGCTCTGTCACCCAGGCTGAAGTGAAGTGGTGCGATCTTGGCTCACTGCAACCTCCACCTCCCAGGTTCAAGCAATTCTCCTGCCTCAGTCTCCTGAGTATCTGAGATTACAGGCATGCACCACCATGCCTGGCTAATTTTTGTACTTTCAGTAGAAATGGGGTTTCACCATGTTGGCCAGGTTAGTCTCGAACTCCTGACCTCAGGTGATCCACCAGCCTCAGCCTCCCAAAGTACTGGGATTATAGGAGTGAGCCACCGCGCCCGGCCTCCAGTACAGTTTTAAATGACCTTGAGAACAATTGAACACTCTTCCGTCTCAGAAAAAGAATAGAGTTAGTGCGTGGAATTGTCATTTTTTAACATTATGCAGCTGAATTGTTTTAATCTCAGAGTTGAATTAATTTGATAAAATAATGATGCCTGCATCCAGATTAAATAACATAACATAATTTCTAAATCATTCAGTGAAATTTTACAAAAGATTCTGATAGTAGAATCTCTTGATTATGACATGAAGGGAATAATATTTACTGTTGAACAATGATGTATTTTTAAAGCATTGTGAGGGCATTTCTGTATAAAGTGAAGTCCCAAGGAAAGGATTACCAAGTGAGCATTTTGATTAGATCCCATGGAAGTCATAAAGTCAAGAAATGTATTGTTTGTCCTCTTGAAAATTGAAAGCAGTCCTTTTGCAATTTCCTCCTGAAATAAAGAGATCTTACATAAGGGGTTTCTAGTAGGAAAAGGAAGCTGGGAGAGAGCCAGGGCCATTTTGAGGATATACAGTTACTATAACCATGTACAATCCTACTTCCCACACCCTGTGAGTATGTTAGGTAATACAATAAAGGGGAATTAAGATGCAGACAGCATTAAGGCCTATGAGCAGCTAACTATAATGAGAGATTATCCCCCATTATCAGGGTAGGTACCATGCCAGGGTACTTAAATGTGGAAGAGGGAGGAAGGAGAAAAAGTGTCAGAGCTATGTGAAATGAGATCAACTCAACAGAGCATTACTTTTTTTCAAAACTTTCTGGTGATTCTTTCTCCATTAGCATAAAATTTACTTCAGCTCACTTGTACAAACACCCATGATTTATTTCTATGTGCAACTCCCTAGTTCTGAGTGGTGAAACTTACGGAATGCAAAAGTAATGAAATGCTTTCTGAGGAGTAAGTCCCAGATATTAAAAAAATTTTTTTTCATTATACTTTATGTTCTAGAGTACATATGCACAACATGCAGGTTTGTTACACATGTATACATGTGTCATGTTGGTGTGCTGCACCCATTAACTCGTCATTTACATTAGGTGTATCTCCTAACGCTCTCCCTCCCCCCTCCCCCCACCCCACAAGTCCCAGGTATTATAGGAGTACAGATAATGTGCACCCTAGATAGCTGTGATTGTGGATGTGTTGGTATAAATATATCAGTTATATTTAATCAAGATAAATGGATGAAATTAAAATGATGTTGGTGATAATTTTGACTCTTGAATAAATAACATTTATGATGGAAGTTGAATCACTTTTTTCAGACATGTAAAATGTGTTTCCTCTTTCCCACTCATTTGAGTATGTACTATTTACGTTACCATTTAAAAAACGCCTTTTTGTTCCCAGCTGAAATAGTAGCCAACACCTTCCTCCTTTTTTTCTGCATCTTCACACTCCTGGATCGTGGACCTAAGCCCACTGACCTGACCACTTGTCACTTGGCCTTCATCCACATGGTGTTGCTTCTCACTGTGGTGTTTTTGGTGTCTCTAGACCTGTTTGAGTCACTGAATTTTCATAATGACTTCAAGAGTAAGGCATTTTTCTACCTGAACAGGGTGATGAGGGGCTTCTCCATCTGCACCACCTGCCTCCTGAGCGTGCTGCAGACCATCACTATCAGACCCAGCACCTCCTAATTGGCTAGATTCAAATATAAATCCACAGATTACATCATCCATGTTTTTTTCCTTCTTATGGTTTCTCAGTTTGTCCTGCAGTAGTACCCTGATCTTCTTCACTATGGCTTCTTCTAACGTAACCCAGACCAATGTGTTAAGTATTAGTAAATACTGCTCGGTTTCCTCTGAAAGGTACATCATCTGGAACCTGTTTATCATGCTGCCACTGCTTACAGATGTCTCCATTGTAGGAATCATGCTGCTGTCAAGGGCATACATGGTGACTCTCCTGTCCAAGCATCAGAGGCGATCCCAGTACCTTCACAGAACGAACATCTCTCCAAGACCTTTCCAGAGAAAAGGGCCACCCAGACCATCCTGCTGATGGTGAGATTGTTTGTGGTTAGGTACCGGGTGGACCTGAGTATCTCATCTTCCTCAACCCTCTTATGGGCATATGATCCTGTTATCCTGGGTGTCCAGAGGCTTGTGGGCAATGTCTATACCACTGTAAGCCCTTTGGTGCTAATCAGTTCCAAAAGGATAGCCAATATTCAGCGAAATATGCAACAGAAGTGCCATAGATTTTTAGCAAATTAATAACGAACATAATCTGCAGAAAAGTATGTTCTTGTCATCAGTTAAATTATTCAAGCAGCAGATTTTTTGATATTTGATTTAATGAAATTGTACAGAATTCTACTTTTATTAAATCTAAGTTCTTTTGAAACCAATGGTACCGAGAACTTCGTGGTTTCTTCAGTTCAGTATCCACCACTTTAGCCCCATGTGTTCATAAATTTCATATCTTTAATCCTGATTCCCTAAACTCCATATAAGACAACTTTTCTATCTTCTTGAGATTTGTACTTAAGAAGCTTTTATTGGTAATAAAATCTCTTAATTTTAAATTTACTTTTGAAAATAATTTAGTTTATTCTTGTTTATTAATGATTTTTTAGCTAAGAATCCAATTATAGGTTGGACAATAATTTCTCTCACCACTTTTTAATGTGTATTTCTCTGTTTTCTGGCTCCACAAAGGCTGCCTAGATTGTGCTCTGACCTTTACAGGTTATCTCTCTTTTCTCTCTCATGGTTTGTAAGTTATTTCCTTTTCTTTGGTATTATGAAGTTTGAGCATTATTCCCACTGAATATTTTTCTTTAACTATTTTTTCAGAGTGCACCTCTGAATTTAAGGATTTAGATCTCATTTTTAATTTTAGAAATTCATAAATCGCTTATTTTACTATTGTGGTTCATTATTTTTATATGTTCTGTTGGATAATTAAATGCATTTTCCTTCTCATATTCTTCATATACCTATAATTATATTTGTATTTTTATACTTTGCTTTACTTTATTTTGTGATATTCTTTCTGCTCAATATTTCAATTTACTAATCTGCTCATCAGGTCAGTCTAACTTAATATTTAACCCAAGTACTGTGTATTAAACATTTATTTTTTCAATTTCTCATTGGCTCATTTCCAAATATGCCTGTTTAATTTGAAGTTTCTTGGTCTTTTGAAATCATTTTTAAATTTTCCATTATACCTATTGTCTTTATTTAAATATTTTAAGTATATTTAAAATAACTAAAGTTTATATGCTTAATTTTTCTCTCGTCCTTTATGCTGGTAGCTTATTTTCTTATGTGCTTCATAGTTTATAATTTGCTTCTCACATTTGGGATAACTTTGGTCAGTACTTTTTCTTTGTTTTTTTCAAGGGGGCATATTGGGCAATGCACACAGGTTTGAGGTCCTTGCAATCAACCATACCTGAATGGAGCAGTGGCTTCTCAGTTTGATTACTCCTAGAAATCCTTCTTCAGGTTTATTTCTGACCCTGCAAAAATATTTTTCCTATCAGCTGCATTGGACATGTTAAAGATTTTTGTGACTTTTTAGGACTTTCAGTTGTCTGCATTAATAATACCTGGAAATTTATACAATGTTTGTTCCATTTCATATACTCACATTGCACATAGATATTTTCTGGCAGAACAGTATCTCATAAGAAATCTTAATGTTCTTTTTTTTTTTTTTGAGACGGAGTCTCGCTCTGTCGCCCAGGCTGGAGTGCGGTGGCGCAATCTCCACTCACTGCAAGCTCCGCCTCCTGGGTTCACGCCATTCTCCTGCCTCAGCCTCCCGTGTGGCTGGGACTACAGACGCCCGCCACCGCGCCTGGCTAATTTTTGTATTTTTAGTAGAGACGGGGTTTCACCGTGTTAGTCAGGATGGTCTCGATCTCCTGACCTCGTGATCCGCCCATCTCGGCCTCCCAAAGTGCTGGGATTACAGGTGTGAGCCACCGCGCCCGGCCTGTTCTTTAGTTAGAATACCGTAACCTTCATATGCTACATGGTAACATTACTTGTAGAGTATACATATTTTGTTAATACTTAAAAGTATGTTTGGCTGGGCGCGGTGGCTCACGCCTGTAATCCCAGCACTTTGGGAGGCTGAGACAGGCAGATCATGAGGTCAGGAGATTGAGACCATCCTGGTTAACACGGTGAGACACTGTCTCTACTAAAAAAAAAAAAAAAAAAAAAAAGCCGGGTATAGTGGCAGGCTCCTGTAGTCCCAGCTACTCGGGAGGCTGAGGCAGGAGAATGGTGTGAACCTGGGAGGCGGAGCTTGCAGTGAGCCACCACTGCAGTCCAGCCTGGGCAACAGAGCGAGACTTGGTCTCAAAAAAACAAAAACAAAAACAAAAACAAGTATGTTTATATTTTGCACAAATTTCTTGAGCAATAATCCTCCCCTTTAATTAAAAACGTCTGCATATAGCCAAAATCACTATCTTTCTGTGACCTTAAGACACTACTGGTAGAATTAATTGATTAATTGTAGGTCCTTTGCCTTCTGCTTTCAAAATGCTTTCTTAGCAATTCTCTGTCTCTATAAAAGTAATCTCAGTTTAGATTTTCTATTTACTACAATAGTTTATTAAAATAATCTTAGAGGAAATTTGCATGTGGCTAGATATTGCTTATTGATTACACTTTAATTGGTAGTTTCTGTCAGGCCTCTGAGCCCAAGCCAAGCCATGGCATCCCCTGTGACTTTCATGTATATGCCCAGATGGCCTGAAGTAACTGAAGAATCACAAAAGAAGTGAAAATGCCCTGCGCCTGCCTTAACTGATGACATTCCACCACAAAAGAAGTGAAAATGACTGGTCCTTGCTTTAAGTAATGACATCACCTTGTGAAATTCCTTTTCCTGGCTCATCCTGGCTCAAAAAGCTCCCCTACTGAGCACCTTGTGACCCCCACCCCTGCCCACCAGATAACAACCCCCTTTGACTGTAATTTTCCTTTACCTACCCAAATCCTATAAAACGGCCCCACCCCTATCTCCCTTCGCTGACTCTCTTTTCCGACTCAGCCCGCCTACACCCAGGTGATTAAAAAGCTTTATTGCTCACACAAAGCCTGTTTGGTGGTCTCTTCACAGGGACGCGCATGACAGTTTCTGTTGTCATTTCATAGTACTTAGATAATATTACCTGCAGCATTCCAGGTTTCATCAAGTTAATAATAATTTTCCAAGCTTAAAACCTTGTGTCGTGCTCAAAAATGATGTCCATTGGTATATATGGCCAAACTTTCTCACAAATAGAACAGAATAAAAAGGAATCAAAGGAGTCTTCTACAGAATTCCACCAAACCACAATAACAGTCAAAGAAAAAGAAAAATACAAAGCATCTATAAAACAACGAGAAAACAAGTAACAACATGTCAGGAAATAAACCCTGCATATTAATATAAACCTTGACTACAAATGGATTAAATGCTTATTTAAAAGATATAGAGAGGGCGGAGCAAGATGGCAGAATAGGAACAGCTCCAGTCTCCAACTCCCAGCGTGAGCAACACAGAAGACTGGTGACTTCTGCATTTTCAACTGAGGTACTGGGTTCATCTCACTGGGGACTGCCAGACGATCGGTGCTGGTCAGCTGCTGCAGCCCGACCAGCGAGAGCTGAAGCAGGGCGAGGCATTGCCTCACCTGGGAAGCGCAAGGGGGAAGGGAATCCCTTTTCCTAGCCAGGGGAACTGAGACACACAACACCTGGAAAATCGGGTAAATCCCACCCCAATACTGCGCTTTAAGCAAACAGGCACACCAGGAGATCATATCCCACACCTGGCCGGGAGGGTCCCACACCCACGGAGCCTCCCTCATTGCTAGCACAGCAGTCTGTGATCTACCGGCAAGGCAGCAGCAAGGCTGGGGGAGGGGCGCCCGCCATTGCTGAGGCTTAAGTAGGTAAACAAAGCTGCTGGGAAGCTCGAACTGGGTGGAGCTCACAGCAGCTCAAGGAAACCTGCCTGTCTCTGTAGACTCCACCTCTGGGGACAGGGCACAGTAAACAATAACAAACGCAGCAGAAACCTCTGCAGATGCAAACGACTCTGTCTGACAGCTTTGAAGAGAGTAGTGGATCTCCCAACACGGAGGTTGAGATCTGAGAAGGGACAGACTCCCTGCTCAAGTGGGTCCCTGACCCCTGAGTAGCGTAACTGGGAGACATCCCCCACTAGGGGCAGTCTGACACCCCACACCTCACAGGGTGGAGTACACCCCTGAGAGGAAGCTTCCAAAGCAAGAATCAGACAGGTACACTCGCTGTTCAGAAATATTCTATCTTCTGCAGCCTCTGCTGCTGATACCCAGGCAAACAGGGTCTGGAGTGGACCTCAAGCAATCTCCAACAGACCTACAGCTGAGGGTCCTGACTGTTAGAAGGAAAACTATCAAACAGGAAGGACACCTACACCAAAACCCCATCAGTTCATCACCATCATCAAAGACCAGAGGCAGATAAAACCACAAAGATGGGGAAAAAGTGGGGCAGAAAAGCTGGAAATTCAAAAAATAAGAGCACATCTCCCCCGGCAAAGGAGCGCAGCTCATCGCCAGCAAGGGATCAAAGATGGATGGAGAATGACTTCGACGAGATGAGAGAAGAAGGCTTCAGTCCATCAAAATTCTCAGAGCTAAAGGAGGAATTATGTACCCAGCGCAAAGAAACTAAAAATCTTGAAAAAAAAAGTGGAAGAATTGATGGCTAGAGTAATTAATGCAGAGAAGGTCATAAACGAAATGAAAGAGACGAAAACCATGACACGAGAAATACGTGACAAATGCACAAGCTTCAGTAACCGACTCGATCAACTGGAAGAAAGAATGTCAGCGATTGAGGATCAAATGAATGAAATGAAGCGAGAAGAGAAACCAAAAGAAAAAAGAAGAAAAAGAAATGAACAAAGCCTGCAAGAAGTATGGGATTATGTAAAAAGACCAAATCTACGTCTGATTGGGGTGCCTGAAAGTGACGGGGAAAATGGAACCAAGTTGGAAAACACTCTTCAGGATATCATCCAGGAGAACTTCCCCAACCTAGTAGGGAAGGCCAACATTCAAATCCAGGAAATACAGAGAATGCCACAAAGATACTCCTCGAGAAGAGCAACTCCAAGACACATAATTGCCAGATTCACCAAAGTTGAAATGAAGGAAAAAATCTTAAGGGCAGCCAGAGAGAAAGGTCGGGTTACCCACAAAGGGAAGCCCATCAGACTAACAGCAGATCTCTCGGCAGAAACTCTTCAAGCCAGAAGAGAGTGGGGGCCAATATTCAACATTCTTAAAGAAAAGAATTTTAAACCCAGAATTTTATATCCAGCCAAACTAAGTTTCATAAGTGAAGGAGAAATAAAATCCCTTACAGATAAGCAAATGCTTAGAGATTTTGTCACCACTAGGCCTGCCTTACAAGAGACCCTGAAGGAAGCACTAAACATGGAAAGGGACAACCGGTACCAGCCATTGCAAAAACATGCCAAAATGTAAAGACCATCAAGGCTTGGAAGAAACTGCATCAACTAACGAGCAAAATAACCAGTTAATATCATAATGGCAGGATCAAGTTCACACATAACAATCTTAACCTTAAATGTAAATGGACTAAATGCTCCAATTAAAAGACACAGACTGGCAAACTGGATAAAGAGTCAAGACCCATCAGTCTGCTGTATTCAGGAGACCCATCTCACACGCAGAGACATACATAGGCTCAAAATAAAGGGATGGAGGAAGATTTACCAAGCAAATGGAGAACAAAAAAAAGCGGGGGTTGCAATACTAGTCTCTGATAACACAGACTTTAAACCATCAAAGATCAAAAGAGACAAAGAAGGCCATTA
The DNA here is from genome assembly GCF_047675955.1 of Chlorocebus sabaeus. NCBI lineage: Eukaryota > Metazoa > Chordata > Mammalia > Primates > Cercopithecidae > Chlorocebus > Chlorocebus sabaeus. The sequence continues at coordinate 28,765,037 of NC_132908.1, forward strand.
CATAATGGTAAAGGGATCAATTCAACAGGAAGAGCTAACTATCCTAAATATATATGCACCCAATACAGGAGCACCCAGATTCATAAAGCAAGTCCTCAGAGACTTACAAAGAGACTTAGACTCCCATACAATAATAATGGGAGACTTCAACACTCCACTGTCAACATTAGACAGATCAACGAGACAGAAAGTTAACAAGGATATCCAGGAATTGAACTCATCTCTGCAGCAAGCAGACTTAATAGACATCTATAGAACTCTCCACCCCAAATCAACAGAATATACATTCTTCTCAGCACCACATCACACTTACTCCAAAATTGACCATGTAATTGGAAGTAAAGCACTCCTCAGCAAATGTACAAGAACAGAAATTATAAAAAACTGTCTCTCAGACCACAGTGCAATCAAACTAGAACTCAGGACTAAGAAACTCAATCAAAACCGCTCAACTACATGGAAACTGAACAACCTGCTCCTGAATGACTACTGGGTACATAACGAAATGAAGGCAGAAATAAAGATGTTCTTTGAAACCAATGAGAACAAAGATACAACATACCAGAATCTCTGGGACACATTTAAAGCAGTGTGCAGAGGGAAATTTATAGCACTAAATGCACACAAGAGAAAGCAGGAAAGATCTAAAATTGACACTCTAACATCGCAATTAAAAGAACTAGAGAAGCAAGGGCAAACACATTCGAAAGCTAGCAGAAGGCAAGAAATAACTAAGATCAGAGCAGAACTGAAGGAGATAGAGACACAAAAAACCCTCCAAAAAATCAATGAATCCAGGAGTTGGTTTTTTGAAAAGATCAACAAAATTGACAGACCGCTAGCAAGACTAATAAAGAAGAAAAGAGAGAAGAATCAAATCGACGCAATTAAAAATGATAAAGGAGATATCACCACCGACCCCACAGAAATACAAACTACCATCAGAGAATACTATAAACACCTCTATGCAAATAAACTGGAAAATCTAGAAGAAATGGATAATTTCCTGGACACTTACACTCTTCCAAGACTAAACCAGGAAGAAGTTGAATCCCTGAATAGACCAATAGCAGGCTCTGAAATTGAGGCAATAATTAATAGCCTACCAACCAAAAAAAGTCCAGGACCAGATGGATTCACAGCTGAATTCTACCAGAGGTACAAGGAGGAGTTGGTACCATTCCTTCTGAAACTATTCCAATCAATAGAAAAAGAGGGAATCCTCCCTAACTCATTTTATGAGGCCAACATCATCCTGATACCAAAGCCTGGCAGAGACACAACAAAAAAAGAGAATTTTAGACCAATATCCCTGATGAACATCGATGCAAAAATCCTCAATAAAATACTGGCAAACCGGATTCAGCAACACATCAAAAAGCTTATCCACCATGATCAAGTGGGCTTCATCCCTGGGATGCAAGGCTGGTTCAACATTCGCAAATCAATAAACATAATCCAGCATATAAACAGAACCAAAGACAAGAACCACATGATTATCTCAATAGATGCAGAAAAGGCCTTTGACAAAATTCAACAGCCCTTCATGCTAAAAACGCTCAATAAATTCGGTATTGATGGAACGTACCTCAAAATAATAAGAGCTATTTATGACAAACCCACAGCCAATATCATACTGAATGGGCAAAAACTGGAAAAATTCCCTTTGAAAACTGGCACAAGACAGGGATGCCCTCTCTCACCGCTCCTATTCAACATAGTGTTGGACGTTCTGGCTAGGGCAATCAGGCAAGAGAAAGAAATCAAGGGGATTCAGTTAGGAAAAGAAGAAGTCAAATTGTCCCTGTTTGCAGATGACATGATTGTATATTTAGAAAACCCCATTGTCTCAGCCCAAAATCTCCTTAAGCTGATAAGCAACTTCAGCAAAGTCTCAGGATACAAAATTAATGTGCAAAAATCACAAGCATTCTTATACACCAGTAACAGACAGAGAGCCAAATTAGGAATGAACTTCCATTCACAACTGCTTCAAAGAGAATAAAATACCTAGGAATCCAACTTACAAGGGATGTAAAGGACCTCTTCAAGGAGAACTACAAACCACTGCTCAGTGAAATAAAAGAGGACACAAACAAATGGAAGAACATACCATGCTCATGGATAGGAAGAATCAATATCGTGACAATGGCCATACTGCCCAAGGTAATTTATAGATTCAATGCCATCCCCATCAAGCTACCAATGAGCTTCTTCACAGAATTGGAAAAAACTGCTTTAAAGTTCATATGGAACCAAAAAAGAGCCCGCATCTCCAAGACAATCCTAAGTCAAAAGAACAAAGCTGGAGGCATCACGCTACCTGACTTCAAACTATACTACAAGGCTACAGTAACCAAAACAGCATGGTACTGGTACCAAAACAGAGATATAGACCGATGGAACAGAACAGAGTCCTCAGAAATAAAACCACACATCTACAGCCATCTGATCTTTGACAAACCCGAGAGAAACAAGAAATGGGGAAAGGATTCCCTATTTAATAAATGGTGCTGGGAAAATTGGCTAGCCATAAGTAGAAAGCTGAAACTGGATCCTTTCCTTACTCCTTATACGAAAATTAATTCAAGATGGATTAGAGACTTAAATGTTAGACCTAATACCATAAAAATCCTATAGCAAAACCTAGGTAGTACCATTCAGGACATAGGCATGGGCAAAGACTTTATGTCTAAAACACCAAAAGCAACGGCAGCAAAAGCCAAAATTGACAAATGGGATCTCATTAAACTAAAGAGCTTCTGCACAGCAAAAGAAACTACCATCAGAGTGAACAGGCAACCTACAGAATGGGAGAAAATTTTTGCAATCTACTCATCTGACAAAGGGCTAATATCTAGAACCTACAAAGAACTCAAACAAATTTACAAGAAAAAAACAAACAGCCCCATCAAAAAGTGGGCAAAGGATATGAACAGACATTTCTCAAAAGAAGACATTCATACAGCCAACAGACACATGAAAAAATGCTCATCATCACTGGCCATCAGAGAAATGCAAATCAAAACCACAATGAGATACCATCTCACACCAGTTAGAATGGCGATCATTAAAAAGTCAGGAAACAACAGGTGCTGGAGAGGATGTGGAGAAATAGGAACACTTCTACACTGTTGGTGGGATTGTAAACTAGTTCAACCATTATGGAAAACAGTATGGCGATTTCTCAAGGATCTAGAACTAGATGTACCATATGACCCAGCCATCCCATTACTGGGTATATACCCAAAGGATTATAAATTATGCTGCTATAAAGACACATGCACACGTATGTTTATTGCAGCACTATTCACAATAGCAAAGACTTGGAATCAACCCAAATGTCCATCAGTGACAGATTGGATTAAGAAAATGTGGCACATATACACCATGGAATACTATGCAGCCATAAAAAAGGATGAGTTTGTGTCCCTTGTAGGGACATGGATGCAGCTGGAAACCATCATTCTTAGCAAACTATCACAAGAACAGAAAACCAAACACCGCATGTTCTCACTGATATGTGGGAACTGAACAATGAGATCACTTGGACTCGGGAAGGGGAACATCACACACCGGGGCCTATCATGGGGAGTGGGGAGAGGGGAGGGATTGCATTGGGAGTTATACCTGATGTAAATGACGAGTTGATGGGTGCAGCACACCAACATGGCACAAGTATACATATGTAACAAACCTGCACGTTATGCACATGTACCCTACAACTTAAAGTATAATAATAATAAATAAATTAAAAAATAATAATAATTAAAAAAAAAAAGGTGACATTTCTTGGTTCCAATACCTAAAGTAACCAAAACTAGGAAGATGTAAACTTCTCTATTCTGTGCCAGACATGTCTTGGAGAAAACCCATATATCTGAATGACCAAAGAAAAGTATGAGACAAAATGGAAAATCTATTCCAGGCCATACTGGTACCCTGGGATTTTTTGCTGGTACCCTGGGATCCACATGCATTTCAAGAAGACTGAAGTGTGCCAAGCCTGCAGGACATTGAGCAACATCTGCCAGGCCTGCCTGTTAGTCCTAGACTATGGCCTGTCCATTCAGGTTCATGATACAGGATTGTCTTTAAAAGATGACTTGGCAAAGTCCGACAACAGTGAAGAGTACTACATGCAGAATATAACAGACAGAACACAGCCAGTTGGCCGGCTGGGGAGAGTCACATACACCAGTGATGTGCTGTACAAACTAGCACAGACCACACCCTACTACCATAGGAATAAGCCCATTTGCTCCTTCTGGGTGAAAGGAGAGTGTGAGGGAGAAGAAGAGCGCCCATACAGACATGAGAAGCCTGCAGATCCAGATGACCCCCTTGCTGATAAGAATATTAAAGACTGATATGCAATCAATGACCCTGGAGCAGATAAGCTTCTAAAGCAGGCTTCGCCATGCCTTGTCTGGATCCACCAAAGGACAAGGTTATCACCACACTCTGTGTTGCTGATCTGGGTGATGCCATTACTGAGACAGATCTAAATAATCATTTCTAGTTATTTGAAGATCTAAATGATCACTGTTGTGCAGACCAGACAGTAGAGGGCTTTCATCCAGATTTCCACAGGGCAGGCTGCAGAAGTGGCTTCAGAGAAATCCTTTAGTAAGTTGATTGTCAAGGGCTGCAAAGTCAGTGTAAAATGGAGAGGATCCCAAGCAGCCAGAGGAAAAGAAAAAGGACAGAACCACAGGCTGGGATCCAGCTAACGCCTATTCCAGCACTTTCAGGAACAGGAACCCTTCCTCCTCCTGCAGCAGCAGCAGATGTATCTGCCAACCACAGCAACCTACCCCCATGTGCTCCTCCAGCTGTGGTGAGCATTGCCTGGCCACTAGCCCCTGGTGTCTCCTGCTGCTACCCCCAGGATTTCAGCCACCCATGTTCCATCCAATGGGACTATTGTCTTTCAAGAGGACTCCAGGATCAATCCACTTTGTTGGATCCTGTGTTGGACTCCAGGATCAATCCATCTCAGGACCCCCAGAGGATAGGAGCTCGTTCTGGAAACCACAGCAGCCCCTGTCACATTTTCACCACCCTGAGGCTCTATAGAAGACATATCAGTTTAAAATCCCAATTAATGAACACTAGAGTAAATAATTTTTTTCTTTCTTTGTGGTTCCCAGTGCAGCTGAATGTGGTCAGATATGGGCAGGCAGGAAATGACAGCCATGTTTTTTCATATGGATTCAAAGGATCAATGGAAATCAAATAAGCTGTCATTAAAACATCCGTTTACTACTATAACGTGACTAAAAAACCTACTGCCTGTTCCTGTCACCTCTATGGGGGACGAGTGGCTGAGTGAGTAATAGAATGTCCGATGGAGTTAGCATCCAATCATAATAATCATTTGTCTCTTTTTATGAGGGTGGAAATTGGCTTGAGAGGAAAAAAAAAAAACCTTTTGAACATGTTTATGTCCATTGGGTATTTTCCATTTTATTATCTTAAAAGAAAGGGATCGCTACTGCTAATTGTTGTAGTGGTGTGTGTGATTTAACTCTTCTGAAGCCACACCCTCAGAAAAACAGGTAGAGACCAGTCCCCATCACAGCCCAGATATTTTCTTTCCTCTCTTTTTCTCATTTATCACCAAGGAAATTTGTACCCACCAAAAAGAAGGCAAAAATAAAATGTTTTTGTATTTCTATCAGTCAGATGAAAGCACAGACTTCATGGAGCTTCGTATCATGGGATCAGAAATCCCAGCACTTTGGGAGGCCGAGGCGGGCGGATCACGAGGTCAGGAGAGCGAGACCATCCTGGCTAACACGGTGAAACCCCGTCTCTACTAAAAACGCAAAAAAAAAAAAAAAAAAAAACTAGCCGGGCACGTTGGCAGGCGCCTGTACTCCCAGCTACTTGGGAGGCTGAGGTAGGAGAATGGCGTGAACCCGGGAGGCGGAGCTTGCAGTGAGCTGAGATCGTGCCGCTGCACTCCAGCCTGGGCGACTGAGCGAGACTCAAAAAAAAAAAAAAAAAAAAAAAAGAAATTATTTTCATGTACCCAAAAATTATGGAAACAATTTTCCTCAGGTTTGACGAGTTTCCCTAAGCTCCAAAGCTGAGCACAAGCATTTCCTGACATATCCTCAAGAAGAGAAACAGCCTTAAACAGATTTGAAAAACACGTTAGTATAGAACCCACACACCCCTCCAGAGTCTATCTCAAGAAGAGCTCCTCGGTCACACCCTAGTCCTCTGTCCCAGGCCCCAAGATGTCCATAAAGCTCTTCTCATTATCTCAGGGGAAAAAGTTCCCTGGGCATTGGGGCCCTCGGGCGGGTCAGCTTCCCAGCCCTGGCAGTGCACCGGGGCCCCCTGGGAGCTTCAGGCCTGCCGATGCTGGGGCCCTAAGCTAGATCATCCTATTAGAATCTCTGGGATGAGACCTCACAGGATGGTAAAACCATCTGCAGAGAATTTTAATCTTCACCTGGGTGTGACTCCCAGTTACTTAAGTTTTCGCCTCCCTGTGGCACATTAAGATGAGGAAGGACAGGCTGGGTGTGGTGGCTCATGCCTGTAATCTGAGCACTTTGGGAGGCTGAGGCGGGAGGATCACGAAGTCAGGAGTTGGAGACCCACCTGACCAACATGATGAAACTCCGTCTCTAGTAAAAATACAAAACTTAGCCGGCTGTGGTGGTGTGCGCCTGTAGTCCCAGCGACTCAGGAGGCTGAGGCAGGAGAATCATTTGAACCAAGGAGGCAGAGGTTGCAGTGAGCTGAGGTCATGCCACTGCACTCCAGTTTGGGTGACAAAGCGAGACTCTGTCTCAAAAAAAAACAAGATGAGGAAGTACAAAGGTCACCCCTCTCCTCAGAACAGCACATGACAAAGATAACCCTGTTCTTCTAGGGCTGCAGATTTCAACCCAGGCTGCATGTGAGAACTGACCAGGGAGATTTTCACAAACACGATGGTCTGCTCCAATAGAACGTGTTTCTTAGACCTGTTTCTCCACATTTCTTGGGATAGGTTTATCAAAACCATTCTACTTTTCCTTTGTAGATAACAGTTTGACACATCTTTCTCTTGAACAACTTTTGTCATTAATATATATACATCCCCACCTTATTTTTCACTTTTTTAACTCAGAGAGATATAGAAAAAATAAATCAACCAAAGTGTATTTCCTTTTCCTCACTCGACAGTCAATACAGAATACTTCTGTGACCTCTGTCACCAAAATGTATGGAGATTTCTCGGCATCAACAGCCTGGGAGTTGTATAATTCAGTTCTTTTTTCTTTTTCTTTTTTCTTTTATTTTCTTTTTTTTAAGATGGAGTCTCCCTCTGTTGCCCAGGCTGGAGTACAATGGTGCTGTCTTGGCTCACTGCAACCTCTGCCCTCTGGGTTCAAGCCATTCTCCTGCCTCAGTCTCCTGAGTAGCTGGGATTACAGGCACCCACCACCGCGCTCAGCTAATTTTTGTATTTTTAGTAGAGACGGGGTTTCATCATGTTGGCCAGGCTGGTCTCAAACTGCTAACCTCATGATCCTCCCACCTCAGCTTCCCACAGTGCTGGGATTATAGGCATGAGCTACCATGCCTGGCCTGTATAATTCAATTCTATTCTGATACCATCTACCAGGAGCTTCAGGGCCCTCTGTTGGTGTGGGCACCCCGCCTTCCAGGAAATGCCATGTATCCAGCTATCCAGAAGCTCTAGGAACACCTTTGTTTTGGGCTTCCCTGCAAGCTTCACTATATAAGCATGATTGATTAAATCATTGGTTATTGGTGATTGACTTAACTTTCAGCCTCTCTCCCTCTTCAGAGGTTGGGGTGGGGCTAAGAAATGGTCTGTTAGAGTGAAATTGTATCAATAGGCAAGAGACTGTATCATCCAGGAGAAGAAGTGGCATTGCTTCTACATGTGGAGAGAGGACGCCTGTTCCCAGGCTGCAACATTGATTCTGTGGTGCAAGAATTCTGCTGGCTTCATTTTCCATTTCTCTTCAGTTCCCCTTTGTCTGTTAAGTTTGTGAAAGGTAAATGAATATTGGGACCCCCAAAATCACTCATCTAAAGGGAAAAGTCAAGGTGGGAACTGCTTAGGACAAACCTGCCTTCCATTCTATTCAAAGTCATCCCTCTGCTCACTGAGAAAAATGCGTATCTGGTTGCCTCTTTTGGAAAGGTTAATTAGAAACAAAAGAATGCAACCTTGGTCATGCGCAGTGGCTCACGCCTGTAATCTCAGCACTTTGGGAGGCCGAGGTGGGCGGATCACCTGAGGTCAGGTATTCGAGGCCAACCTGGCCAACATGGTGAAGCCCCATCTCTATTAAAACTATGAAAATTAGCTAGGTGTGGTGGCAAGCATCTGTAATCCCAGCTACTTGGGAGGCTGAGGCAGAATGGCTTGAACCCGGGAGGTAGAGGTTGCAATGAGCTGAGATGGTGCCACTGCACTCCAGTCTGGGTGACAAGAGCAAGACTCCGTCTCAAAAAAAAAAAAAAAAAAAAAAAAATGCAATCGTTTGTCATGCCTTTGCTTTGAGTTGTCCTGCCTTTCGGGACTGAACCAATGTTCATCTTACATAGATTGATTGATATCTCATTTCTCCCTGAAAATGTATAAAACCAAGCTCTGCCCTGACCACCTTGAGCACATGTCATCAGGACCTCCTGAAGCTGGGGCACAGGCACGCATCCTTAACCTTGGCAAAATTAACTTTCTAAATTGACTGAGACCCATCTCAGGTACTTGGGGTTCACAAGTTTCACCACCAGCTCCACAGGCATCCCAGTCCTTCTCCTTTGTCTGTTCTGGCTGCAGCTTTCTCCCTGCCCTCTCCGCTCCAGGTCATCTCACATGGGACTTTATCATTCTGATGAGTAGTCTGAAATTATGCTAATGCCATGAGAAATCATTTTCAGTGGGAGTTTGAGGCCTTTTTTTTTTTTTTTGAGACAGATTCTTGCCCTGTCGCAAAGGTTGGAAGTGCAATGGTGCGATCTTGGCTTACTGCAACCTCCACCTCCCAGGTTCAAGTGATTCTCCTGCCTGTCTCCCGAGTAGCTGGGATTACAGGTGAGTGTCACCACACCCAACTAACTGTGTATTTTTAGTAGGGACTGGGTTTCACCATGTTGGTGAGGCAGGTCTCGAACTCTTGACCTCAGGTGATCCGCCTGCCTCAGTCTCCCAAAGTGCTGGGATTATAGGCGTGAGACCATTTAAAGACATTAAATACAAAATTCTGACCACTTAGTTGAGCAAAAAGGAAAGCAATTTTAATGATATCACCTGTTAGAATGATATCAGCCTGTTAGAATGGCTCTTATCAAAAAGACTAATGATTTCAAGTGTTGGTAAGGATGTACCCTATTGGTGGGAATGTAAAGTAGTACAGCCATTCTGAAAACGTTATGGACGCTCTTCAAAAAACTAGAAATAAAGGTATCCTATGATTTAGCAATTCCACTTTTGGGTATATATCAAAAAGAATTCAAATGAGTATATTGAAGAGATATTTACCCTCATGGTTATTTTCACATTACTGACAATAATCAAGATATGGAAGGAACCCAAGCGTCCATTAATGGATGAAAGGATAAAGAAAATATGGGCTGAGCACCGTGGCTCACGCCTGTAATCCCACACTTTCGGAGACCAAGGCAGGCGGATGGCTTGAAGTCCCGAGTTCAGGACCAGCCTGGCCAACATATCTGTCTCTACTAAAAATACAAAAATTGGCTGGGCATGGTGGTGCGGACCTGTAATCCCAGCTACCCAGGAGGCTGAGGCAGAAGAATTGCTTGAACCCAGGAGGAGAAGGTTACAGTGAGCTGAGATCATGCCATTGCACTGCAGCCTGGGCAACAGAGCAAGACTCTGTCTCAAAAAAGAAAGAAAGAAAGAAAGAAAGAAAGAATAGAAAAGAAAATGTGGTGTATATACATAATGGAGAACTATTTTTCCATAAAAAAAGAGGGAAATTATGTCATTTGTGATATCTTGGATTTAACCAGAGGATATTCTGCTATGTGAAGTAAACCAGGCATAGAAAGACAAATACTATATGATCTCACCTATATGTGGAATCAAAAAGGTTGATCTCACAGAAACAGAGAACGGAGACGAGAGAGGTGGCGACCAGAGGCTGGGTCAGGGGGATGGGAGGAATGTGGAAAAAGAAGATGTTTATGGAAGGATACAAACTTTTATTTAGACTGGAGGAATAAGTGTGTTCTATTGCATTGCATGGTGAACACAGTTAATAATGAATTGTACATTTCAAAATCGCAATATTAAATTTTTAATATTCTCACAACAACAAAAAAAATGCCAAGTTGGTGAGTGGATGGCTATGTTAATTGACTTGGTTGAATCTTTCCATAATGTATACATACATCAAACATCACATTGTATCTCATAAATATATAACAATTTTTTTCAATTGAAAAGAAAAGACAGCCTGTTCTGTCTAAAGATATTTATCTTTGATCTTCAGCTACCACCTGGTGATCACCTTCAGAGTGAGGAAGAAAGCAGAGGTGTGAGAAGCTATCACTTTGCCTTTGGAGCCCAAATGAGGACTCAGCTCCTGACTGTGGGTGGGAATGCGTTCTTTCACAGAATTCTCCCTAAATTAGGGCCTGGCCCTCTAGAAAAACCTTGGCATCCCCCACCAAGTTCCCCACCCACTGCACTTGGTCTGCTGCAGGGCTGCTCTCAAGGGAACTGAGACTGAAAACCTGAGGTTGAAGAGCCACCTACTAGGTGGGAGGATTGTGGGTTCCATAGGGTGGTACTTTTTAAAAAAACTCAGAGCATTTTCTTTAGTTCAAGCAGGCAGCGTTTCTGGTACTCAGTGGCAAACACACCACAGTACACACATGCACACACATTACACATATACAAACACCATACACACACGTTACACATACACAAACACCATACACACACCCCACACACACGCATGCACACCCCCACACACACCCTCCACACAAACCACACACCACACACACACTACACACATATGCACACAAACACACCACACACACCACATACACATGCCCACATACACACACACCACATACACACCACACACACACACGCCACACACACCACACACGTATGCACAAACACACGCACACCACACACACACACTACACACATACCACACACTCAAAAACACCACGTACCTCTCGCCTGTAATCCCAGCACTTTGGGAGGCCAAGGAGGGTGGATCATGAGGTCAGGAGTTCGAGACCAGCCTGGCCAACATGGTGAAACCTCGTCTCTATTAAAAATGCAAAAATTAGCTGGGCATGGTGGTGGATGCCTGTAATCCCAGCGACTCCGGAGGCTGAGGCAGGAGAATCATTTGAACCCGGGAGCCAGAGGTTGCAGTGAGCCGAGATCGCGCCATTGCACTCCAACCTGGGCGACTCTGTCTTAAAACACACACACACACACACCCTGCCCCCCACATACACACACATCACACACACGTATGCCACACACTACATACACATGTTACACGTATACTACACACTTACACTACGCACACATGCACACACACCACACACATGCATGCACAAAACACACAAACCACATACACCAGTGTACACATGCACATCACACACATTACACACATACACAACAAACACACTACACACACCACACGTGCATGCATGCACACCACACACATACCATGTGGGCACACACAGCACACAACCCTACACTACACACACACCACACGTGCAGGATCACCTGAGGTCAGGACTTCAAGACCAGCCTGGCCAACATGGTGAAATCCTGTCTCTACGAAAAATACAAAAATTAGCTGGGCATCATGGTGGGCACCTGTAATCCCAGCTATTTGGGAGGTTGAAGCAGGAAAATCGCTTAAACTTGGGAGGTGGAGGTTGGAGTGAGCTGAGATCACACCACTGCACTCCAGTCTGGGCAGCAGAGTGAGACTCTGACACACACACACACACACACACACACACACACACAGCTTTACTGTAGTTTGCAGTTGCATGAGATGTGTTGCCCTCTATCCAGTGTGCAGTGTGGCTTGGTATTACCCATGGAATGAGCCCCAAGAGCAATTCACCTGTATAACTTTTCTGGAAGGGTGTCAGCCTGGCAGCTTCTGGGGACTCTGGGAATACCTTCCAGAGAGTCCTGCGCTAGGGATGTCTGCCTGGGTGTGAGACAGACAACCTCCCACCCTCCATATACCTCCTGGGCCAGGACATGGGAATCTCACAGGCACCCAGCCCCAGGCAGAAGAGGAGGAGGCTATCCTCAGAGGGTGTGGACAGTTCCCTGGTTCCTGGGAGGACTTCAAATGTATTGCAGATGGAAACTCCTTCTACCTCATTTTGAGTCCAACCAACCTACTTGGTGGCTAGAGAAACTTCATGTTTCTATTTATATACATTTTTAAATATATGTATTTTACACAAGATGTGTGTTTAGATAACCAGATCCAGATTTGAAGAGGAACATATCTGGGATTCATTCTGTTCTTGTTAGTGTCACTTAGTCCTGTGTAAGGACAGATTTGCCCTACATTTAAAAAAGTTATGAAATTGTCCTTAGTTTCACAATGGAATATTTCAAAAACAAAATTATCCAATCGAACAATGTATGCAAAGATTATTATATTTTTTTCTTCTCCCTCCAACAAGCGTTAAGGATCATCATGTTTGTTCTGTTGTTGTTAAAGGCCTGGAACATAGAGATAAGAGGTAAGTGAGCATCCCCTGGTGGAGAAAGGGAGTCTTTTTCCAGAATCAGTGTTTTCCCTTGCCTTGTTTCCATTGGAAATCACTCAACACCAACTGCTGGTGATTCAGTACAATCAAACAAGCAAGCAAACAAAATCATCCATATGCTTGTGCAGCTGCACTTGGTAATTTATGTACAGTAAAGGAATGAGGAAGGAGAGAGTGAAGAATAGAGAAAGGGATACTGGACCAGTCAGACGTGGTGGAACCACATTGCAGTTTTCCACATGAGAATGTCTGCTTGGTGTGTAGGAACAGAGTTCTGGGGTAAAGCAGTGAGTATGTTCTCAGTAGACACTCCCGTCTGCTTCTGGAACACATCGACCGAATCTTTGTCCTCCATTTCCAGTTCAGCAGATGTGTCTGTTTCACTGATTGGCCCCAAAGTGCAATCTGATCTGTGTCATGGACAAACTCTGCCTTTCACCAAAGGCTTCCACTTATTCACTAACCTCTTCACCATCAACTGCACTCCGGGACCATCCTACCCACCACCTTCAAATTCATAGGATTCTGCTCTCAGCCTTAACTGGGGCTCTTTCTCTGCCATAGCAGAGCCTGAAGTCTCTTCAGCTGTAGCTTCAAGAAAGACGTCCAGCGTGTGCACCAAACTAGTGACCCAGCAGAGCCCGATGCCACAGGTGGAGGAGGCAGCAGAGCCTTACTTGGTGTTTTTATCACAATCCCTGCAGCAACAGCAGCAACAACAATCACAACCACTATTTCTACTTGTGATAATAATGATCACACTTAGAATAATGATGAATAACAATAATAGTAATTGCTGACATGTTCAGTTTATATGTAGATTTATTATTTGTAATGTTCTATACTTTACATTTAGTAATATAGAAGTTAATTGTGTCATAAATATCAGGACCCCAAAACACCCCACTTAATGAATGACTTTCACCTATGCACCTATGGCTGCCTACCTGCTAGTGCAGGTCCTCTCATCACTCCACCTTAGAGCTTCGATCTGTCTGGTCAACCTTCTAGGATGATGAAGTAGCTGAAGGACTCATATGATCTGATTGAGGACTTGGTAAACAGCTTGACTTGTTAGAAATCGAAGGCTGACTTTAATACCTGTTCAGCTGTTTGGCTAAATTGAGGCAGGAGAAAATGTCTTCTCGGCAGATCTACCTTTGTGTCTCTTGCTTTCAGAGTAAAAGGTTGTTTCAGGAACAGTAGTTTGACCTAGTCTGTGATAAAAATCATAAACAGCCTACAAATACTGAATGGGGATAAAAATAATTTGCACACATGTTCCTGCATTATATGTGTTTTCAGATCTCTCCTATGATAAGAAATTAAAAAGTTATGCCTTGATTTTTTAAACTCAGCAGTCAGCCATTTCCCCAAATTAATTTAAATGAAAAAGTTATGCCTTGATTTTTAAAACTCAGCCATCAGCCATTTTCCCAAGTTAATCTAAATGTTTCCAGGACATTTCAGAAGCATTCTCTGGTGGGGATTACTCCTAATTGTGAAGAATCCTACTAGAAGGATGAGCATCTCAAAAGAACCTTTATTCTATTGCAGAAGAGTCAGTCTTCAGGATCTCAAAGGCCTAGGGAAGCTGCTTGAGTTGTAAGGTCTATGGAGGTACATGGGCTTTGGAGTCAGGCAAAGTTGATCCTGAGTCCCAGTCCAGCCACTTAATAGCTGTAGCGCTTTGGATAAGTTCCTTGACTTGAAACAGTTATATAAACCTTGTTGTAAGAAGAGGCAGAATGATACTGATTGCCAGAATGGCAGCAATTCTGCATCCCCTCTCGTTTCCAGACCCTTTGGAATATGCTTTTATAGCTGCTCCAACAGACAGGCAGAATCTGTTTCCTGATGCTTGGATGTGAGCTGGCCTTATTTGCTCTGGGCAATAGAAAGCTATGAATACGGCAGTGTGAAAGTTTGGGGTCTAGGGACAAAAGGCCTTGAATGCTTCTACTTTTTCTTTTATAACCCTGCCATCTCCATGACAACAAGCACAGGTTAGCCTGCTGGAGGATGAGATCCCACTGGGGAGGAAAACCAAGGTGCCCCAGTTGACAGCCAGCCCACACCCAGAAGCAGAGCCACTTAGTCAACCAGCAGCTGACCACACATGCCTGAAGGAGCCCAGCAGAGACCAGAAAAATGGCCCAGTTGAGTCCAGCCTAAATGACTGACCATCCCAATTATTAGCTAATAAGGTTTAGGGTGGTTTATTATGTAGCATTAGCTAACTGATACATACACCGGTGCAGTCAGGATGCCAGGATTCAAACGACAGGCTGGTTACTACTTCTTGTTACCTGGCAAACAGAAGGCACTGTATAAGGTATTGATTTGCTTTTCCCTTTAAAGGGGGGCCTCTTGTTGGATAGGGATAAATTACATAGAAATGCATGTTGACATGCTTGGTGCTTAAACTCACACAGTCCCCACACTCATAGCCGGCCGTAGCCTCATCATCAGGGCCAAGGGCAAATTGCAAAATAAAAAGTTTGCCTTTATTCCCTCCACATCCAAACTTTGGAGGTCAAGAGGCTGCTGACAGATCTGAAGTCCGGGGTTTCCTCCTGAAGCCCGACGCTCTTCGTTCACTGTCTGACCTTTGGAAGGGTGAGGGAGCCTTGCCCAGAAGCAGGTGGGCAGCAGTGGTCCACCTGTGGACACCTCTTGCCTGCAGCCCTGGCTCTGTCACTGGGTACTGTCTCTCCCACCCTTGGGCGTGAGGAAACAGATGGGCAGGATGAGGGTGTTCGCTCTCATCTGGCAGGAAAGGGGGTCTAGGCCCTCGACTTCCCTGAGGTTAGACGCACAAGTGCCCTCAGAGCTGCTCTTCAGTGCTGAAGCCACTGCCCACGTGGGCCTGCTGAGCTCTTTGCATGGGGCTGGTTGGAACTGAGATGTGCTAGAAGTTTAAATACACAATGACTTTACAAGATTTAGTACCCCAAATTTAAGAAGCATTTTCTGGTGGTCTTCATTAATAATTTCATATTGCTCACATATATAAGTGATAATATTTTGGATATATCACGTTAAGGTATTACCATCAATTTCACCTGTTTTCCTTTCATGATGCCACTAGACTACTGTAAATGACACATGCGGCTCAATTTTATTCCTATTGGACATTTCTGACTTAGAGGACTCCCTCCATTTTCAAATCTCATGCTGCCTCCTCAAGGAACCAGAGGCCATGAAGGTTATGAAATCTGAAATTTTAAAAGAATCGTTATTATATAATCTTCAATTTTACATATTACATATATTACTCATAAATCGATATAACCTTATGAGCAAAGTTAAATGCCCACGTCCGGGGCAACCCCGGTCCCAGCACAGGGAGTCAGCCCTGCCTGAAAAGGGCTGCAGACAATCATTCATTCAGGCCTCATTCAGCCGCACCTATGGTCGCATCTCCTGTCACTCAGGGGGCAAGGGGGCGGGACCTGGAGCCCTATTCAATCAGCGGCGCCGTTGTCGAGCCTGTCCAATCAGGGGCGCAGCCGAAAAAGGGGGCGCACTTCTTGAGTTCTGGGCTGGCCTTTTTCTCTCCCAGGTGCGCTTCCCTGCTTGATCTGTGTTTCTGCTCTTTCTCCTTCATTCCGCAGTCTCCTTTGCCCTGTGACCTGCCAGGTACTGGAAGGTCCCTAGAGAGGATACCGGGACGCTCCTGAAGCCGCGAGATGGTGAGTCTGCCTAGCTTCCCGAGACGCTGCAGGGGTCGGCTGGAACCCGGGCCTCCCCCTGGCGGCTCCGGAGTCGGGGCCCGGAGTCTCCTCGGTCGCACGGTGCAGCTCGGCCGGCAGGTGGAACCCCGAGCGTCTCGTCTCGTCCCGTCCCAGCGCGGCGACCTTGGCCCTGCCCTGAGCCCTCTCTGGGCAGTTCCGCGCCGGCAGCCGCGTGTCTCCCGGCGTTGTGCGGTGATGACGGGAGGGGCCTTACGGGAGAACCCCGGCTCAGGGTTCGGGCGTGGGAGGAGCTGTAGTCCGTGGGGTCCGCTGTCCTTTCTTTTGTTAAAAATTAAACTGAGGTTTGGTTAAAACGTTAAATATTTTATTTGAGCAAATAACGACTCGTGAATCAGGAAGCCACAACCATGGATTGTGGTTTGGGGTCCACCAGAGGGGCTTGAAGGAAAGGGTTTTATAAGGTGCATGAGGAAGCAAAGCCAATTCAGTAATTGATTGGCTACAGTTATGTAGTCCCCTTATTTGAACTGTCCAGGCGGAAATTCCCTGATTATGTAATCAAAGGTTAATCGGTGGTTTGTGGTTGGTTAAGACTGTTTTGTTTTCCTTTAAATTATTTCTAAGAAATGCATGAGTTACGTTTTGGTTTTCTTAGGTAGAAACCCAGGGCCCTACAGCCACTTCAATCAATTGCCTCCCATTTAATTATTTTAACACTCCACAGGGGGACTGATTTTCCCTGCATTTTCCAAATGTATGGCAAGCAGGGTCTCAAATCCACCACCCTGTTCCCCCAACCTAATTCTTCTAAGGCTTGCAGTACAATTCTAAATTCTCACTTCCTTCCCCTGATTCTCAACTGTCAGCTTCCCCTCTGCAATTCACAACGTTATCAACGTTTGCTCTTTGTTATAAATTTCAAGCAGATGCAGCCTGACCATTAGGGTCAAGGCCAAATTGCAAAAAAAGAAGTTTGCCTTTATTCTACTCCATCCACATCTAAACTTTGGAGGTCAAGGCTATGGACAGATCAGAAGATGTAGTTCCCTCCTTCTGGGGCTCCACATCCTTCATTCACTGATCTCTGGGAAGGAGGATGGTCAGCAGGTGGGCAGCAGTAGTCTACCTGTAGACACGTTCACCTAGGCCTTGAAGGATGAGTCAGCGTTTGCCGGACAGACTGAGATGTCAGGGGCAGCATGGAAAAGCACAGAGGTGAGAGGGCAGGTTTCAGGTATTCTCAGGCTTCTGTAGTTTGGGGAATGTAGACCTCAGTGGAGGAGCTGGCAGGAGCTGGGGTTGCCATTAGGTTGGTGCCTGAGAGAACTGGCTTAAGAAGCTTGATTTTAGCTGGGCGTGGTGCCTCACGCCTGTGATCCCAGCACTTTGGGAGGCCTAGGCAGGTGGATCACCTGAACTCAGGACCAGCCTGGCCAACATGACCCCGTCTCTACTAAAAATACAAAAATTAGCTGGGCGTGGTGGCATGCACCTATCCCAGCTACTTGGGAGGCTGAGACAGGAGAATCTCTTGAACCCAGGAGGTGGAGGTTTCAGTGAGCCAAGATTGCACCACTACACTCCAGCCTAGGCAACAGAGCAAGACTCCGTTAAAAAAAAAAAAAAAAAAAAAAGGCAGCTTGGTTTTGTGAGCAGTGTGCTTCTTAGAAGGGTTCCAGGTGGCACTCTTGAAATAGGAGAAGGGAGATTGAGGGTGGGAGACTAGATAAGTGGTGGGGTCCTTCGCAGAGCAGAGATCAGTTTGTGGAGGAAGATGAATTTCATCCCTGCAGGATGGGTCTTCCATGATACTGAAGGGAGAGCCACATGTTAATGCCCGGGAGACAGCTCTCTCCTTGGTCTGAAAGGCCTGATCGAGGCCAGGATTGGCTATGAGAGCTGGGAAATGGGAGCACCTTTGAAGTCATGGGAGAAGGTGAAGTGAGAATGAGGAGAGGCTCGGGGGTCCAACACTCCCAGCTCAGGACTGGAGGAAGAGGATGGAGCTGGAGAGGGAGGGACGAGGGTGTGGCATTGGTCAGGGAGGAGGAGAGGAAATGAGCAGTGGTCTGGGTGCTGCTGAGTGGATCGATGCACCTGGGCTGGAGAAATCCCTGGGGCTTGGCCCTGAGGGTGGCCTTGGTGATGTGGGGCAAGTGGTTTGGACAGTGAGCTCAGGTGGAAGCCACACTGTGGTGGGCGGAGGAGCAGTCGAGGAGGGAGGCACAGGATGTGAAAGGGAGAAGGCAGCAGCCTGCAGGTGCGCTGAGGGTGAGCTGGGACTGTGGAGCCGAGGCTTGGGAGGGCACGTGGACACAGTTCCATACGACTTGTGCCCACCCAGGTGGGGTGAGGCGGACAGCCCTCCCTCACCAGCAATGCCCATCCGACTCGGTGCGTTTCTTGTCACCCCCAGAGCCACCATCACTCATGTTCTTGAATGGGAACTGCCTGGAAAGCCTGAAGAAGGAGGAGCCTGAAGGAGGAAGGAGGAGGCTGAGCCATCCCGGGAACATGGGCTGGATGAGGCCAAGCCAGGAGATGACACCACTGAATAGAAGTCACTATTCAGGATTTGGGCTTTTCTGTGGAGATCCTGGCCCCGAGATCGAACCCTTCTCCCTGCAGGTACCACGGAGGAGGAGAGCTGGGGGCCAGGGCTTGAGCCTGCTGGGGAGGATGAGGCTGGAAAACCCAACCTTGCCCTGGCTCCTCCTTGCCCTGTGCTGTAGGCAGGAAATGGAGGGCCCTGGGCCCTGCCTGGGGTCACTCTGCTAACATAGTGGACTTGGGAATGGAGTACGGGTTCAGTTACTGCCTTATTGCTAGAGGACAGCTACCAGCTGGGCCTACCAGCCCTGTTTAGGGAGAGGAGTGGGAGCGGGTGGGTAATATCAGGTCCAGGGTGCCCCAGCCTCTTGCTCTGTGCCCTCAGGCAAGTCACCTCTCTCTGGGCCATGACTTTACCATCTGTCACCGGGGCCTGGGGGGTGGTATTGGGTGTTCTCCAAGGACAGAGCAAACCTGGAGGACTTGCAGGCTGGTAACTTGGTGGGGAGCCGGGCAAGGCCCACTCATGTCCTCTCTGCTCCCAGGCTTGGGCCCTGGAGCACCCCTTCAGGAAGGAAAAGGCCATTTGTCCTGGGGCGCTTAGCCCTTGGCACTAGGCAAGGGCAAGAGCAAGCCTGTCATTCTTCCCTTTCTTCCAACTCCCACGCCTCTGCTCAGGGATTGCTATTAGGCTGCAGGAAGAGTCAGTGGGGCCAGGCTCTGTCCTGCACTTGGGCACACAGGTGCCAATGGGCAGGCCTGGAATGTAAAAGCCCAAAAGTGGGAAACTGAGTATTTCAGACATATATTCTCAGGACCCAGGTGTTTGGGGCTGGGGAAAGGGGTGTGTCCCTGCTCCCTACCATGTGGCCTCTCACCAGGGTGGTCCAGGCCTTCTCCCTGGCAGGTGTCCCCGCAGGAGATGGTGCTGGAGATCCACCGGGTGTTCATGGACCATGAATACCCATGTCCCCGCCTCACTTCTCACTGCACCCGGGTGGCAGCACGCTGGACCACCTCTCAGAGCTGCGCAGCATGGCAGGGCCGCAGGCGGGCTTGGTGCTCCATGTGGTGGAAGGTTGGCCCGGAAGTTGGGCTGTCTGCCCAGGGAGGGCCCCTGTGAGCAGGGCCAGGCAACACTTCACTGCCCCAGCTGGGGCCTGTGTGTCACAGACGAGCTTGTGGAGGTGGGACTGGAGCACAGGTCTGCTTTTCAGGGCATCATACCCGCATCTCTAACTTCATGGCCCGGGGTGAAAAAACAGTTGAAATTCTGAAAAGAAAGCCAGGCAGTATGAAGCTAGGGCTTGGATGCAGCCCGATTAAATTCTGAAAAGATGAGCACTTAGTCTCCTAAAGAAACTAAAAAGTTTTACAGTCCTTGAGTGGGGAAGTCGGCTCCAAGCAGCACCATGGGCTGGTGTGGTGAGCCTGGCTTGGTTGCCAAATAAAAGCTTCCACAGACTCAAGTTCCCTGGGTGAAGCACTCGGTTCCCGGGGCCTGATTATTAAGAGCAACTGTGGAAAAGGTCTCTAGCTCAAGGGGGCCCACAGTTCATCACAACCTCTCCCCTCCCCCAAAACAATGACCATTAAAATCCCATGAAACTCAGTGGGGGCGTTGAATTTGGCAGCCCTAGAAAGTTCTCAGGCCACCCCTGCGTGAAGGCTGCCCCAGGAGAGCTGGGCGAGGCTGCAGAGACTCCGCAGTGCCGAAGGCCCTGCCCACCTGACACATTAGCGCACAAAATGCAGGAGGCCTTGTGGGCTCCCCAAGGCCTGTGTGTGCTTCAGAAGTAACTGGCAGGAGGTTCTTTGCTAGTGAGGATTCTTGCCTTCAGCCAGCCAGGGGGTGTGTGTGTGTGTTTGTGTGTGTGTGTAGGTACTCGTGCGAACACATGTGTGTACTGAAACCAAAATATAGCTTATGTGTCCATAGCGGAATTTGAAAATGGAAGCCTAAAGTTGAAAATTAAAATCATCCATGAAGCTTCCTTGCCAACTATTTTCTGAGCTGGGTGGGTTGTTCCAGGATGCAGGGCCCTGGGAGGACCTGCCCCTCTCCTGTTCCTGACAGAGCCCTGCACAGTGCATGAGGCCTGCGGTGACGAGTGCCACATCTGAGACCGCTCAGGAGCCTGGACCCAGGTGATGCAGCTCCTTGTCCTTCCTGAGCGTCTTCACTGACAGTGGCCTGGGAGGTGAGGAGGCATTGGGGCCAGAAATTGGACGGGGGCAGAGGGGCAGGAGCAAGGAGGTCAGAGGCTGACGAAGGGGGCTCAAGGCCAGACCTTTCCACCTGGAGGAGCCTGGGCCTGAGGAACCCAGACCAGGGCCACAGTTAGAGGCAGCTGGCCCTGGGTGCTTGTGTGCCGACCACCAGCCTCGGGTCCCACAGGCAGCAGGAGCAGAAAGGCTTGGAGATGGACCCCACCGACTGCACACCACCCAAGCACATCCTGCTCGGAAACCTGGAACAGCCACTGTGTCCCCTGCAGCCCCAGAACGGTGACTAAAAGGTGGGACTCCAGGGAGGAGCAAGGAAGAGGGTCCCCGGGCGGGTGGAGGGCCACACACCAGGAGGCCTGGCCCATTCATGCTTGGCCATTCCTGTAGCCCCTGAAAGTGCTCGCCTTGAGCGGCTGGCACCTGTCCCCTGGGAACTGCAAGAGACTCCAGGTCTCCCTCTAGGGAGCTGTGAGCCAGCTCTGGCGAGAGCAGCCCTGGGAGCGGCGCCCATGTGCTTCTGACTCGCCTTTCAGGGCAGCATCTCAGGGCCAGGAAAACCCGGAGCAGGTGAGGGCCTTGATGAAGAAGGCGCCTGTGGCAGGGTCCTGAGATTGGTGGGCGGCCCCATCTGCCTTTCCCCTGCCTGCCATGGGGTCCAGTGCCACCCATTCGAGAGAGGCCACCTCATTCCAGGTGTGCAGCTGGATGGCCCCTGTGACGGAACACACTGTGGACTGCACGTGTGGAGAGGCGCCTGTACCTCGGGGCTGGGCTGTGAGGAGCACATTCCTGCACAGGGGCCTGTGACCTGGCCCGGTCCTCACTGGGAACCCCCTTCCTTCCTGGGTGCCAGGTGGGGTTCTCTGCGCTTCCCTGAGGCTCCCCGTGGGTCTGTTCATTGGGGACTCTGGGGCTGTCTGTGGGGAGAGAGGAGAAGGGACTTCCCAGGGCAGGTTGCAGTGCACAGGCTGAGCCCATGTCTCCGTCCCTGGTCCCTCTGCAGCCCCAGTACTGGAACGAGGAGCTGCAGATGATGAGGGACCTGCCCTACAGGAACCAACCTGAGCAGCTGCTTCAAGAAAAAGCCATGTTCAAGGTTCCGAAGCCCCTGGTGAGTGAGTGACAGCCTCACAGCCTCAGGCCCACCTGTCTCCTGCTGGAATGTTTCTTGTGTACGGCAGGGACGTGAGGGAAACTGGCCTCCCCCATCTTGGTGAGCTGGGCCAGGTGGATGTAGCCTGAGGCTTTTGTGGGCGTGGCCTCTCGCCCTCCCAGCCTTGGTCCCTCCCAGGTACACAGCAACTTCAGAGTGGCAGCCACATGGGGCGTCGGTCAGGGAGGCATCGTCATGGCCATCAGCCCCAGTGAGGAGACCCCGCTGCAGATGTTCACGTGGAGCCGTGTCATCTTCAGCCTGGGCTTTGTTGTTAGTGGCCACTACAAGGACTTTGCTGGGGACGTGGCGGCCTCCATAGCATTCACCAATGACCTGAACGGTTAGCACTGGCACAATGCAGTGGACATGGAGGGTCTGTACACGCTGGACACGGCAGAGGTGGATGACCGCGGCTACTGGGTCAGGTTCCAGTCCTCGTCCCTGGCATCCTGGAATGGGATCAGGAGCAGAGTGTCATCTGTGTCTCCACTGACTTTGCAAGACAATGGTGTGGCCCCCGTGTTGCCTGGATCTGCTGGAGCACGAGTTGGCTGCTGAAGACCCTGCACCACTGCACGCTCAACCACTGCGACGCGGAGGCGGAGCTCTTCTCGGTTGAGGGCATGGGCATCACTGGCAACGACAGGTGCTGCTATATTCTCTACCTGCTGAGCCCACTGCCCCTGACCTCAGCTCCCTGCCTGTGCCCCACAAGGAGCTGCCAGAGGAATGCTCCCATGTCAGCTTCCCCTGCACCCATAGGCATAGGTTCTGTCGCCTGTGCCAGGAGCTGGTGGATGCCTCATGGAGCACATTTGAGGAGCAGCCCTTTGAGGCTGGGGCTACAACCAGCTGCACCCTGCTGCAGGCAATGGGCAGCCCGGGTTGTTCTAGGGCTGGGTCGTTGAAGGGAGAAGCTCTGGACAGTGAAGAAGAGCTCGTTCTGGCCACACTCACTAGAGCCCCTTTCCCATCCCCCACCCACCTGCTATCAGGCTCCCAGATTCAGAATCTGGAGCTTTGTGTTGGTTGTAAGCCAGTGAGCAGTGAAACCAGCGACCCAGGTGAGCTGTGCTGTTCTCCTAAGGAGGGTTTGGAAGTTGCTGGGTGGTTTGTGAAGGTCACAGTCCCTGAGTGTTAGTGCTGCTGGTTTTTAGTGCTTAGGAGTTGACCATGTTAAATTTCCCACACCACAAGTAACTCTTTTCCAGAAGCCAGTGGCATTCCTGTCTCTGTTGACAGTCCTGGTCTGAATGTGGACCCCTTCTCCTCCACCTCCATACTCTGGCTGTCTTCCTGTTTGGGGAGATCTGGCAGCCACCACCTTGTTGCTTGGGTTTGTGAGAGCAAAGCTGAGTTCCAGTTGGGCTTGCAGCAGAAGAAGGAATCTGATGCCATCTATAAGGCCCAGGTGGGCTGTGGCAGGGCTGGCGGGTTGAGATGCACCTGTAGGTTGTGGGCAGCTAGTCCTTTCCTGCTTCTGCTCTCTCCCCTGTTTTTGGGTGAGAACCACGAGAAGCAAAGCTCCAAGAACCTCAAGTGCCCGGCCCAGCAGGCTGTGGCCCAGCAGCACACCGTGAATGGGATATACCGGTGGGCTGCAGCGCCAGCATCCTGCCTCTCCAGGTATATCCCTGGGTGGAGCTGGGCCCCTACTCGGCCTGGGTAGGATGAGCCTCACTCACAGCTCATCCCCCCACGGCCCCTCAGTTCACAGCCCCCAGCATGGCCAGCGTCTTGGAGCAGCTCCAGGTCATCAGTGTTGTCCTCTTCATTCTTCTCAGCTGAGGCCCCTCCATGGCTCCCTACTTAGAAGTTGGCCTTTAGTTTTTTAAGATATGTAATAGGCTGACATGGCTCAAAATTGGAAAGTGTAGGCAGTGATGAGAAGTTCTTTGTGAATCCTTCCAGAAATACTCCATGTGATCTTTTTCCCCCTCTTTTTTTTCTTTGGAATTGTGGCATGCCACGGATGAAGGTTATTATTGTTTACTTCATTTAACAATATATCTTGGTGATCTTGCATTTCAGTTCCTAAGGAGTGGCTTTATTCCTTCCCCGGCTGCCTCTGGTTCCAGTGCAAAGTGTGCCTTAGGAGCAGGCCCTAAGGACTCCTGCTGTGCTGTCACAAGCAGTGCTGCCTTCAGGAGCCCCTAACCTCCTGCCTTTTCTCCCCTCAGTGTGGGAAAGGGGTTTGGTCAGCCAGGGGTGTCAGCAACCCTGTCCCATGCCCATTGTCTACACCTAATCTGGTGGCAGGGAGGCCACAGAGTACAGCGACTGGAACTGGGTGTGAGGGTGAGAGGCAGCCGGGCCCCAGGCAGAATCAAGTGCATGGAATCCTGACTGTCAGCAATCAGGGATCTTTCTGCTTTTAGGAGGGAAGTACTTGTTCCACGCGTCTCACTGAATATGGCACGGAGCTTGATCTGTTCCAAGTGGGAGTTTAACCAGCCTAGAGGGGGCCCGGTGTCCTGGCCCAGTCTGACACCTACCTCCTCTCCCACCTTCTACTCCCCCAGAAGACTAGGAGAATCTGAAAGCAGAGGTGGTGCAGTGCCACTAGTTCCAGGAGTCCAGAAAAACAGGGATAAGGCATTCTGGGAGGTTAAGGTAGGTGGATCACTTGAGCTCAAGAGCTGGAGACCAGCCTAGGAAACATGATGAAACCCCATTTACAAAAAGCAAAAATTAGCCTGGTGTGGTGGCGCGACCTGTAGTCGCAGCTACTCAGTCGGCTGAGGTGGGGGGATTGTTTGAGCCTGAGAGGTCCAGGCTGCAGTGAGCCATGATTGTGCCACTGCACTCCAGCCTGGGTGATAGAGTGAGACCCTGCCTCAAAACAACAGAGCTAGGTCTGGGGACCCTATGGCCACTGATTCTGAGCCAGCAGGGCCAGAGGAACTGAGCTCCCAGCCCTGTGGCTGCCAGGGATCCTTTTTCCTCGAGCTTGCAGGGATCGAGAGAGACAGAGATAGTCAGCGACCCTGATGTTAGAGATGCGGACTCCAGGAGAAGGGGCATGCTCGCAGATTAGAGGAAGTGAGCCCCTCTTCCATGTTCCACCCCCACCATCCTCCTGGGTCTCCAGCCTGCATGCCCCCTAAAAGATTCTTTTGCACTGGTTCAGTGAATATATGATGCAAAGGCCTAATTGAAGACCTGTGAATGGCATGTACGGTCCTCAGTTCCCAGCTGTGGGGCCCCTCAGGCTCCCATATTCCCCTCAGCCTCCCCATCTTACATCAGGGGTGTGGAGTATGTCCATGGCCACGAGTATTGATCTCTCCCTCCCAGCCTGTACATCGCCCTGAGGCAGTTCTGAGTGGATGACATGCAGATGGGATTCCTCAGCTCATTTGCATGGTTGATCTTATGGCTGCTGCTTTTACTGCCACACCTCCCAGGCCCAACCTGGCTTAATGTCTAAGTTTTAAGCCAAAAAGGATGGGGAGCCAGAGCTTTGTGGCAGGGCTGGGGGTTGGGGTGCACTTTAATTTTGTGGCAGGATGAAGGCTGCAGTGGTTTTATTAGTCATGATTGGCCTGGCCATAGCTCCAGGCTGAGACGGACAGGTTTGTCAGTGGTGGTCCCCCAGATGTCCCTGTGCCCAGCCCTGGCCTGTCTGCCCTCAGGCCCAGCAGGAGGTGCTGCCACAGGCTCTGACTGGCCTCCCTACTCCCTGTACCCCAGATGGACAGAACCTTGGGGTCTACAGTTGGAATGTATCATTCTCCCCATTTTAACCCGAGCTGCCTGACACAGGGAGGGTGGGGTTGGTAAGGAGCGTGGGGAACCAGGGTTGACATGGATCCTGGGGAAAGGTTACAGACACAGGAGGGCTTGTCACCTCTCTGTGGAGCCCCACTGCTTACCACACAGCACCTGCTGCAGAGACTAGCTCTGAGGGTGGCAGGGGACCCCATGGGCCATGGCTGCTGCCTCTCTGCACCTGTCTGTGCCTGCTGTGGGAGCCTGGACTGGGGGAGGACATTGCTGCCCTGTAAGCCTGAGGGAGTCTGTCTGGCTGTGACCTCTACGTAGGGCTTTGCAGAGAGCTGCTTATGGATATGGTGTCACTAGACACCTTGTTACAGAGGGAGTGGGCATGAGCTAGCAAGTGAAGCACCCCCACAGCTTCTCAGGAACTTTTTCTCATTTTTAAACCATCATGTCTTCATTTCACATTGGAATGAAGTGAGGTTTTGAAACCTGCTTCCCCAGCCTCTGGATTGTGAGGGCTGTTGTCCCGCAGGTTACCAGGAGAGGCATATGTATAAATTAGCTCAAATTCAAGGTTATGCTTGTAATGTCACCTGAGTGGAAGGTAAGAGGGTGGAGTCACAGGCACTCAGCTGGGATTTGCCTGGCCCACTCACTAGACTCATGGGATTGTGGCACAGGTGAACATCCCCTGTCATTGGGAAAAAGGCTGGAGTGCAGGGCGGGTGGGGGAGGGGTGCCAGGCTGTGGGGTCAGGCCCTGGGCATGGTGGACCTGTTAGGTCACTGAGCATCTGGGTACCTGCTCCTGTCCCTTCAGTTGAAGTGAGGTTGGCAGCACTCCCCAGAAGGCATGCAGTGCTGGGAGAGTGGAGGAGGGTCTGACGTTTGCCATCCTGTGGTAGGTTTTAGAGCTCACTAGACGCTTGTGGAGAGCTAATGACATGGGAAGAAGGCAGCCCGCCTTGATGGACCGTAGGGATAGAGCCTGCGATGTGACAAGCGGGTGTGTGGAGGCGGCCTGTCTACAAGAGGGAAGTTTAAGGCTCATTGCAGTGGCACTATCTCAGCTCACTGCAGCTGGTGGCTGATGCCAGGCCATCCCTCTCCAGAGCATGGAGGCCCTCGGCCTCATGTATCATTGAATGCCTTTTGGGATGCTTGGATCGTCGTTTATTTCTTGCAAATTCAGAGAAGAAAAAAAAAATTACAATCCTCATGTCCATTAGTTTCCCTGACCCCGAGATTTTAAGTGACACCCAAGGGAAGCCTCCATTACCTTGGCCATTGAAGCCTCCTGCGTGCTCCCCAAAACCCCTAGCAGTTCCCTCTGCAGTCCCACAGTTATGTCCTGAGAAGTGGGGTACCGTGTGATGAGAGGTGCTAAGGAATGGGATGAAGGTCTTTCTTGGGTTATTAGAACGGTTAAAAAGTTGTTTTAAAGGTGTCCAAATGCCCTCCTTCTTAAACCTAATTAGATAATAAGATGCCTTATACAAGCAAAACCAGGGACGGGAAAGCAAGTGCATTTCAAGTCCCAGCTCACCCCTTAAATTAGTTGTAATACTCTCAGCAGGCGGCCCCACCTCAATGAGCCTGTCTCCCATTCAAAAACAGAACTAATGAGGGGGCGAGGCCTGGAGCTTTACCCAATCAGTGGCGTTGGAGTGGAAATCGTCCAATCGGGAGCAGCCGGAGAGCAGGGGCTGCTTCTGGGATTTGGCGGGGGGCCTTTGTTGACTGCAGGGAGAGCTGGGTCTCTTCACCAGGGTTCCGAGTCCTTCCACCTGGGAGGCCCAGGCGGCTTCGCGTTCTGAGAATACACGGAACCTCTGTTGCTCTGTGACCTGCAGGCACTGGGAGATCCGTAGCTAAGACGCCAGGACATCCCGGAAGCTGGGAAATGGTGAATGTGCCAGGTCGGGGGTCCCCAGAGGAGGGAGAGGGGCGGTCGGAAGCGGTGGGAACCCGCTTTGGGGGCACCCGGGCCTCCCCAAGGTCAGCTCCGTGGTGTGGGCCCCGGGTCCCCGCGGGCGCAACTCGGCCCTTGGTTTCCTCCGCCGCAAGATGGCGGCCGGGTCGGCAGCCGGGACCCCGCGCGTCCGGTCCGGTCCCGACGCCGCACAGCGACCTGGCCCTGGCAGGAGCAGTCTTTGAGCAGCTCTGTGCTGCAGCCCCGCGTCTCCTCAGATTGTGCGGTGAAAACGTGAGGGTCTCAGGGGAAACCCCGGGTCGGTGTGTGATTCGTGTATGGGAAGATACTGTGCCCCATGGTGTCCCAGTCTCCTTTTTCCTCTTACAAATTAAAGGGACTCACCCTTAAAGCGTGGAAGGGTTTATTTGGGCAAACAGCGATTGGTGAAATGGGAAGCCTGCCGCCGTGGTTTGTGGTTTAGGGTCCTCTGAAGCGGCGATTTCAAAATCCCAGGACTTAGCTTGGAAATGCTGCTGGGGAAAAGAAACGGGCAATCTTCTCTTCTACTATGGCTGTAGAAAACGAATACATTTCCACAGAAAGTGTGCTAGATTAAATTGGTCAATTACAAACATTCATTAAAACGTCAGGGCCTCTCTTTTGCAGTGGAGGATTTGTGACAGTGGATATCTCTGTTCCATATTCTACTGCTATCTGGATGTCCGAGTTTAATGCCAGATTTTATGAGACAGAACTTGGCACCTCCTAGAAGTGTTCACATATACTAAATTATCTGCTGTTATGGAAATAATTAAATGACATGTTTCTTGCCCGAAAGAGGTATTGTGGCCTGACCTGTTGAAGTATAAAGTATAAGGGCCTTACCGTTTCCTTCCTTTCTATAAAAACAGTGTTTGAGTGATTTATGCTGTTTTCCTGAAACCTGTTAGGTCACTGAACATCTGACTGGCTGGGCACCTGCCCCTGTCCCTTCAGTTGAAGTAGGATTGGCAGCACTCCCCAGAAGGTGTGCAGTGCCAGGAGAGTGGAAGAAGGTCTGACGTTTGCTATCCTGGGGTAGGTTTTAGAGCTCGCTCCATGCTTGTGGAGAGCTGATGAGATGAGAAGAAGGCATCCCACCTTGATGGACCTGAGAGACAGAGCCTGCAAAGTGAGAAGCGGGCCTGTGGAATAACCCTGACAAGGCATAGAAGACCTCAGTCTTACTTGAGCCTGCAAAAGGAGGTCATTGAAAGCCCAGTTAGTTCTTCTTGGGGAGCGCCCCCTTCGGGTGTCCCTGAGGTTTACAGCAGCCATGGAGGGAGCCCTTTGTACTGGGAGAAGCTGCAGAGTTCTGGAAAGCAGGGGATTCACAGGCTGATGTGGTGGAGGTTGGGCTGGAAGGGAGACTGGGAAGCTCTTTCTGAGGGTGGAATTGTTAGTGTCCTGGAGCTGTTTCTTGACTTTGTCAAATAAAACATCTGGATATAGGTAAGAAGTTCCTTAATTCTAAAGTATTGCAAGAGGAGGAAAGCACCAACTGTAAGATATTTGTGGATCTCACAGTTGAAGCAGAAAAGGCCTTTCATAGGGAGGAGCAAACATGATTAAAGGTGGGAGGGGAAGGGCACGACTCTGGGGCAAAATCAGATCCCTGATCAGAGAATGTGTCACCCTGAAGTCAGCCTGTTCTTGGGAGGGGCATAAAGAGGGGTTGAATGTTGGCTCAGGCTGTGGGTGGGACAAAGCTCAGGGACCTGGAGAAGGGGAGAAACTTCAGCAAGCTTGGTTAACACATATTTTGTTTTGACCACGGGAGACAAAACTCTTTATTTAATTGCTTATGAGGGGGGAAAAAAATGAAACAGGAGAGTCTGTGGCTTTGTGATACCTAAAACAGGGAACATCATCTAAGTCATAACGGGAAGAGGATTCTTTGCAGTAAGCTGCTCTTGCAGAACACAAAGAAAGGGGGATTTCTTTCATCACAGCTGCTTCCCAGGGTTAACCACCAACCCCATCTTTTCCCCATTCCTTTCTCTTGCCCTACACATCTCTTCCATTAGTCTGAGTTGTATCTTTTATAATAAACTGGCCAGTGCAATTACAGTCTTTGCTGAGTTCTGTGAGTCCTTGTATAAAATTAATGAACTTGAGTAGCGTATTATGGGAGGCCCTAACTTATAGGCAATAGCTCAGAAGTATAGATGGACCCTGGGGAATTGTGACTGGCATCTGTAGAGGGGGCAGTGTTGTGGCACTGAAATCTGAACTTGTGGGGTCTATGCTGCCTCTGGGTGGTGTCAGAACTGAGTTGTTGGACAACCAGTTGGTGTTGGAGAATTGCTGGTGTTCAACAAACTCCACATATTTATTGTTGGAAAAAAGATAGCACAGGGACCTGGGCTGGAGAGAGACTCTGGGTGTCTCCAGGAAGAGAGGCTGTATTCTCCTGCACAAAGGGTGTCACCCTACACATTGTCCTGTTATTGCACATCTCCTCCCAGGGAGAGAGGCGACTGAGGATAGAAAGGGAAGAAGTTCTGAGAACAGACCCCGCCCTCACTGTGCTGCTACCATATAATTCCCACCCACTCTGAACACACCCACTAGGCACTGACGTGGCCACGCCCCTTTCAGGACAAGACTTGACCCTCAGGAATTGTGCCCGTAGCACCTTTGCTCCCAGAGTTTCCTGCCAAAATTCCCATACAAATGCCTAGAGGACTCCTGGCTCATCCTTGTCCCCAGACCCTGAAACTGCAGCAGCAACCTAGTCCCTCCATCAACCTAGGCTTGTGGACTACCCGATCATAGTCTCATCTGCCTGCATGGACACAGGAATAAGTCAGAGCCCCGTCTAGGCCAGTATCTGTAGCACAAACCAGTCCTTCCACCAATTCTGCACTGCCCCCTACTCGAGAGTTCTTAGTAGCACCTTCCTTTCTGCCTTTTAACTTCCCCACAGACCCTGACAGGGTCTCACTCTGTCGCCCAGGCTGGAGTGCAGTGGCATGATCATGCAACCTTGACTTCCCTGGGTTCAGGTGATCCTCCCACCTCAGACTCCCAAATCGCTGGGACTAGAGGCATGTGCCCCCCGACACCTGGCTAATTTTTGTAATTTTTGTAGAGACAGGGAGAGTCTCACTATGTTGCCCAGGCTCGTCACAAACTCCTGGGCTCAAGTGATCCACCCACCTCGCAAAGTGCTGGGATTACAGGTGTGAGCCACCATGCCTGACCCACAAACCCCTTTTTTATGTGCACGCAGCGTGTCCAAGCCCAATCCTCAGGTGCCTGAATCCAGCGCCTGCTGGAATTCAGATGTCCATGAATTCAAGATTGTGGCCCTAGATCTTGCAGTTCTGAGAACAAGTAGAAATTAAAAATATATGACTTAAGGGAAGTCTTGAAAATAAGGGAAGACATGTTTCTCTCCTTCCTTTTCTTGAATCATTTACTTTAGAGAATTTTTATATGTAAATTTTTGTCTGCCTTTTGGAAGTATATCTAAATCATTGTAACAGCTAAACAGATCTTTTGTCTCTTGTCAATCTTTGTTGTTGTTGTTGTTGTTGTTGTTGTTGTTTTTGGAGTCTTGCTGTGTCGACCAGGCTGGAGTGCAGTGGTGCCTCTTGGATTCAAGTGATTCTCCTGCCTAGCCTCACAAGTAGCTGGGATTATAGGTGCCTGCCCCCACGCAGGGCTAGTTTTTGTGTTTTTAGTAGAGATGGGGTTTCACCATGTTGTCCAGGCTGGTCTCAAACTCCTGACTTCAGGTAATCTGCCTGCCTCAGCCTCCCAAAGTGCTGGGATTACAGGCTTGAGCCACTGTGCCTGGCCATCAGTCTTTTTGATTCGGGACATTCTTTCTCTAGGAACTGGGAATCATTGATTTGAAATATAGGTAGCAAAGAAGAGAGAGCCATATCTCACAGTTTCTCTAGGAGAGCAGGCATCTACCTTCAGGCCCCTGGCTCCACGTTGCAAATCTACCTGTCACGAAGACATGAAGTTTATTTGTCCTTATTTAAGGAAAAATATGGCCGATTAAAAAACACAGATAGCCTCCCAGTTCCCAGGTGAATTTAGGATGCACTCTATCTCACAAATGGTGCTGTCAGGTCTTCTATTGAGGACTAATGGTGAGTCATGAGTGACTGGTTTTCCATTCTCTTAGCAGATTGCCTGTAATGTCCTTCACATTTGGTCTGATTGTGTCATAAAACAGTTTTCTTTCTTTTCTACCATTGTGCATTGTTTTTCTGATGATTCTGTTTTTAATTGTATTTCCCAAACACTGAGACATGTAAGGTGCCACAGGCCTCACTCTAGAGGCGACGTTCCCTCGAAGACTTCCCGTCACAACCCACAGTTGTGCAGCAAAGTGCCCATTGCCCCGAAAATCTGCAGGTAGAATGGTCTGTCTGCTTATTTGGAATCTTTAATCCCTTCTAGTACAGTTGGCCAGATTTCTGCAAAAGTAAGTTCACAGGGCATCAGTTAGCCATTCCGGCTCTGTCATGCCCCTGGCATCTTCAGACCTGAAACTGATTCAGAGACCATGGGGGCTGGAAACCAACGAGGCACACACACATGCATGGAGTAGGCTTGAGAATCTCAACATTCCCTTCATCCTCTTGCCCAAATGCCCATGAATGTGCAGAGGGCGCATGCCACTTCCCTGCCCCTCCCACACCTAAATCTGCAGCTCCAAAAGTTGAACCCAGGTCCTGGGGTTCTCCAGGATGTGTGAGAGCAGCCTTCCTGAGGGGTTGTCTCCTCTAGTTTTCCTCTCTTCACAGCAACACCCAAGAATGCAGAGCCAGGTTGATTCCGCCTGGGGTCTGCACATAAAGGCTGGTCTCCACCTGGGATCCACAAGACAGGGCCAGACTTTGCGCTGAGGATGTATAGAAAATCCAGGGGACATTTTCTGCATTACGAGAGATTGACGTAGACCTTGTAAAGCCCGACTTTTTGTGTGGGGTCCTTCAAGTTTTCCAGATCTTGTCCAGTGAGCTGCTGTAGTTCTGTGAGGGCCTTCTGGTCTAAGCAGAATATGATGGCAGAATCTGTTAGTGTAAAGCAGCATCTTAGCAGAGGGAGGTCAGGGCCACCACTGTCCAGAGCCATGAATAAAACTACAGTTACCTGTGAGCTGCGTTACTGGAGTAGGGTAATCTTGTTCTTTCTTGTACCCAAGAGTTGGCTGATCAGGTATAGATAATATTACACCTGGCTCCAGAATCTGTAGCTCCACTGGGGCAGTTCCACTTTGTATCCTGGCCCCACAGAGTCAGCCTGAATCACTCCTGCCCAAATCACTATTGGGGCCTGAGCACAGGATCACCAGGGACTCCCTCACCAGCACCTGGGGGTCCTTGAGACATTTGGTGATGTCCTGTGCAGACTGAGGTCAGGCTGACAACAGGGTATAATTTCTTTCCATCTCAGAGGGAAAGGAATGCATTATCCAGGATTTGTTCCTCCACTCTCAGAAGGAATCTGTTTGTTTGGTATCCAAATGGGAGTTGCTCCAGTTTTCTACTACGTGGACGAAGAACAAAGAGGAGTTCTGGAGACTCATACTGATAGGTAAACCAATTGCTTCCATTTCATGTGGCCATTAGGTCAACACTTGTAGTAGCCATAGTCCCTACCATCCAGGAACTTTCAGTCTAGAGCAGGTGGATACTGGCCAAATTCAGCATCATGTGGTCCTGTGCAAGCACGGAGGTATATGGGGAACTTGGGCTTGATTTGGGACACTGCCCTTATGTTGACATTGTGAGTTCTGATGTCACCACCCAAAGTGCCATCCATGGACAGAAGAGTTGTTATTATTATTATTTCTATCATTTTCTCTTGATTTGGTTTTTAACATAATTTCCCAGAAGGCCCTACATGTTTTGACTAAATTGCTTGTTAATGGATTTACAAAATAGTTAAGGATGAAACAAACAGTTAAAATCAGAAAAACTCTGGGAGTCGAGTTCTTGTGGTCAGGCTTAGGAAACACAGGACTTACATCAGCAAGATAGAGATGGGAAGCCTAGGGCCTGCCACGTGCCCCTTGCCTTGGTCTGCCCTAACCCTGCCCAAATCCACCCTCTTCTGAACTTGGTTCAGGTCTGGCCCCACCTTGGAGCCTCCCTTCACAGAACTGTTTGTTGGAGATCAGACTTCTGAGTGGTTGCTCTTGCTGGTTCTCCAGAGCTCACAATTTCCCCAAACCCAAAAGCAGTTAAATGGGAGCAAAGGACAATATGGGGGCCTGAATTTTTTTCTTCTTTGAAACAGTGCTTCTAGAGACATCCCACCTGGCAACCTTTTTTCCATTCCTGCAGATCCAGTAGTTGCTCCGCAAGTAGTAACAAGGTCAATGTGAAGACTACAGTGAGAAATCCTTATGAACTAAACTTTACCCTTCTTTTCTGTATCCCTCCCACCAGTCTGTAGTTAGCTTTTGTAGTGACAGGGAAACAGAAGAACAGAGAGAAAGTCTGGACCATCCTCTAAATCTTGCAGGGAATTATGGGATACTCAGGACCCACATCCCAGGGGTTTATGTGGCTTAACTCACACCATGTGATGTTGCCAGCACAGTGCATACTGTGAGCACATAGTACAAGCTCAGTAAACACTGCTTTCATGCATGTATCCATGCTGTTTTCCAAATGCCGACTTAGATGTTACTGTCTTCTCCAGCCTCTGTAGACTTTAAATGGCTGGCAAAGGATGTGATTTTTCAGGACATTGGTTGGTGGTCCTCGCTGTGAATGAAAAGTATTTGTATTATACTTTATTGAGTGTAAGGGACTCTGTGTGCTGTGCCCGCTTCCTCTAGCTGTGTGCTAATGATAATGGGTCTTAAGCCGATTCATGGAACTTTTCCAAACCTGCAGAATCACAGTACTTAGCACAGGCCCCAGAATACCAAATGATGTGTATGCATATTGAAGCTTGAGAGGAATGCTTAGCTAAGTGGTTCTCAGCCCAGGCTTCTAAGTAGGGTCACATGGCCAGTTTGAAGAAATATGGCCACCTGTATCTTCCCCCATAGATCTGTTTATTATTATACTCAGATCATGATTTACTTTTTTCCGTCACTGATATCACAGTAATGATTATGGGTCCATCTGTACATCAGCACTGATACCAGTTCGTCTCATTACAGCCGATGCTAACTTCATTCCCCTGGTTCGGGTGCTCTCTGCCGGATTCCGTCACTAGTTATTTTTCTCTTTGTTGTTAATGAATATCTAGGAGGGAGGATTTACTGAGTGATGCGTATAAACCATCTCGTTTAATCCAGAGACTCCCATTGCTTTCTAGTTTCCCTTTGCTTGTGGGTTGCTTTGGAGAGTGAAGGCTCTCACATTTGTTGACTGTAAATACTGGTTTTTGAAACTGGAAGTTCTGAAACAAGCCTCACTTCTGTAGGTTTCCTTTCTAATTTACTAATTTCACAAGCATGCACTCCTTTATTCTCTGTATTTTCGGAGAAAGATAACAACAATTAACGTATAATTAATATATCTACTGTCTTAATATTCTAAAATATAACACAGCACTTAGAGTAAATAAAACAAAAACTTGGGGGAAAAAAACTAGACTCAGAAACAGAAGCTCTATTTTAGTTTATATCATTGTATGTATTAGTCTTCATAGTTTGTTAAAAAACAGAAAAAGGCATCATCCATAAAGAGTTTTATAGTTTTAACACAACTTAAAATATTTCTTAATTAAGAAATGTTCTGTCACTTTTCATGTATGTATAGTTACCATTTCTATGTGTGTGTGTGCGTGTGACATAAACATCATTTGATCAGTTTTGTGTTGCTGCCTTCCTGTTTTCATCATCTTCTCAGTTGTGACACCTGCTCTGAACAGTCTTTTATACTTATCTCTGCATTTGGCCTGTTATATCCCTTTGAAATGAATTCTAAGTTAGATACTGGGGTAAAATAATAAATAAATAAGTAAATTTAAATACATATAAATAAATAAAAAATAAAGTAAGCTCTATTATATACTAGATATTTGGCAAAATTTTTTTTTCACGCTTGAGACAGGGGAAGCGTTAGCAAAACATTTTTATTAAAGAGGAAGAAGAGTATTATTTCTCACATAGATTATTTTTATGGTTTTATCAATACATGAAAAACTGCTAGGATGACATCTAGGAAATAGTAAATGTTCAAAAAGGATTCTTCTATTCTTGCTATTATGTTATAACCTGCAAATTTCATAAAACTCTCAATTCCACATCATCCCTGAATTCTTCCCTCAGTGTTCTACCTCTCTGCTGTTCAAAAGTGTGGCTTCTGGACCTGAGGCGTTGGCATCACTGATGAGCTTGTTAAAAATGCAGAAACGCAGCCCCAGCCCCAGCCCCAAATCTCCTGAATCAGAATCTGCATTTGAACCAGTTCTGCAGTTTATTGTTGAATACAATATAATTTGAGAAGTATGCCTCTAAGTCACCATGACTTTTCCACCTGAGAATTATACACAACTGATTGTGGATGATGTAAATATAGACTCAAAAGTGTATATTCCTATGTTGATGCCTTAGTTTTTTATTTGTTTTTGTTTTTTGAGACGGAATTTTGCTCTTGTTGCTCAGGCTGGAGTTCAGTGGCGCAATCTTGACTCACTGCAACCTCCACCTCCCGGTTCAAGCGATTCTCCTGCCTCAGGTTCCTGAGTAGCTGGGATTACAGGCTTGTGCCACCACGCCCAGCTAATTTTTTGTATTTTTAGTAGAGATGGGGTTTCATCATGTTGACCAGGCTAGTCTCGAACTTCAGGTGATCCACCCACCTCGGCATCCCAAAGTGCTAAGATTACAGGTATGAGCCACCGTGCCTGGCCTTGATGCCTTAGTTTTATACTTTATATTCTATATAGGCATAGTATCTACACTGGTTTTGTGGATCTTATATCATTCTCTTTCCACAGAGTTAGAGAATACATTAGAAAATATTATTGTGTTTGAAAGTATCTTATTGAATATTTCAGGTCACTCATATAAATCAGAGTCAGTTTTCTTAGCTCTCTTATTTCATCTTGGTTTGTCAAATGATGAACTCTGCCCATGGCCACATGGTCAATGTGCTATTTATTTTTATTTCAGGGATTGTTGACATTCAGGGATGTGGCCATAGCATTCTCTCAGGAGGAGTGGGAACACCTGGACTCAGATCAGAAGCTTTTATATGGGGATGTGATGTTAGAGAACTACAGAAACCTGGTCTCTCTGGGTGAGGATAACTTGCCTTTGGAATATCTAACATCTAATAACTAAGGGTTTTATTTCTGTCCTTTGTAGAATGTCACTTGGGAGCTTATGCTTTATATGAATGAATTCAGGTTCCTGCTTCCAGGAAAAAAAAAAAATTGTGGGTTTATTGTAGAAAAGACTTCCTAATGTTTGATCTTGACATTTGCCTTCTTTCTTGAGGTGATGTAGAAGCTTCACTGTAGTTTAGTGGTGATTCTAGAAATGGAGTGACATAAACTATGATTGCCCACACTTTAAAATCCAGTTCCTTCTCCTTATTTTTGATTTAGTCATACTTGGAAGTGAAGCTCAGGATTCCTTTGTTTAAAATGCTTCCTAAATATTCTAAAGAAGCTGACAGGAAACTGTTTGGGGAAGTAATTTTCTAGGATCCTCTATAATGTTCCCTCTTTACTGAGTATCCTACTGAGCTGGCAATTAAAGAACTCCCAGCAAGAATCATGTGACTTTTTCTAATAAAACAGGTCTCGCTGTCTCTAAGCCGGACCTGATCACCTTTTTGGAGCAAAGGAAAGAGCCCTGGAATGTGAAGAGTGAGGAGACAGTAGCCGTCCAGCCAGGTAGGTGGGAGCAGATGAAGTGGATGACATGGGTGAGAGGTCCAGCGGTCAAGAAAGAACCAGACCTTGGAGTGTGGATTGGGAAGTTCTCCAATGGAAATGATTTTTGAGACACTTGGGTTTCTTTCTTTCTCTTGCTGTCACAGAGGGACATCTTCTGTCTCATGTTCTTAAATTATCTGATGATTCTCCTTCCCCTTCTGTGATCCACCATCAAATTCACAGTGACAGCCAAAGTGCTCCCCTTGGCCTATGAGGGCCTGTGTGATCTGACTGCCCTTGCATTGATTTGGGGGCTCTGGGAAAGTCTGGGCATGTTTCTACCTCTGTGTGGAACCCCTTTTAAAGTTCTGGTTTTGCGTCATGTCAGAAATGTGTGAGATGAGTGATGGACAGTAGGATTTTTTTCAAAAGTCCCAGGAATTCTGTGGATAGATGCTACATATTTTCTGGTATATTAATTTCTAATCCTATGGTGGTTTCCAAGATGATCCTACAAAAATTGAGACTCAGTAATTCATCACAGTGCAAAACATCTTCCTAAATATAAAAAAAAAATCCGATCCTGTATTTCACTTCAACTTTTCATCTTTCCTAGTCTAAACTAAGATTAGAAATATAATATCTGTATGCACAAATTCCACAGATTTAAAATCATTTAATATAATACTATGTAGAATTCTTAACTAAATAAATGTCTATGGGGAGCTGAGAACGTTGTTCAGTATATAGTAAACTTTCAACTCTTACCTTATATATTCATAACATTTTATAATTTTGTCTGGTTAAGCGAGAAGCTTAATGAGAATGTGTTCTTTATGTTTGTTTTCTTTCTTTTCCTTTTCTTTTTTCTTTTCCTTCCTTCTTTCATGTGGATTTTTTCCCCACACTTGTAAATTATATCTATTTGAGAGGTGCATCCTGATCATTTGATTTTATATATACATACAGTGCGTATTGATTAATACAATGAAATTAATTAACATATTAATCATCTCACATAGTTGCCAGGTTTTTTGTGGAGAGAACATTAAAGATCTACTGTGTTAGCAAATCTTAAGTATATATGAGTATTGTAAACTATATTCACAATGCTGTACATTAGATCCCCAGAATTTATCTTTTAAATGAAAGTTTGTACTCTTTGACCAGTATCTCCCCAGTTTTACCACCTGTCAGCTGTTGGGACCCATTCTATACTTTACTTCTATGAACTCAACTTTTTTTAGATTCTACAAATAACTGATATTATACAGTGTTTGTATTTCTCTTACTCAGTTACCATAGTGTCTACCTAGTTCATTCATCCATGTTGTCAGAAATGGCAGGATTACCTTCTTCATTATGCTGAATAGTATTCCACTATATATTGTGAATAATCAGCTATGAACATAGGGGTGCAGATATCTCTTTAACTGATTTTATTTTATTTATTTATTTATTTATTTATTTATTTTGAGATGGAGTCTCACTTTGTTGCCCAGG
Source organism: Chlorocebus sabaeus (assembly GCF_047675955.1). NCBI lineage: Eukaryota > Metazoa > Chordata > Mammalia > Primates > Cercopithecidae > Chlorocebus > Chlorocebus sabaeus. Next base: position 28,804,445 of record NC_132908.1, read on the forward strand.
CTGGAGTGCAGTGGCGCCATCTTGGCTCACTACAACCTCCACTTCCCAGGTTGAAACGATTTTGCTGCCTCAGCCGCCCGAGTAGCTGGGATTACCTGCTTGTGCCACCCCGCCTGGCTAATTTTTTTGTATTTTTAGTAGAGACGAGGTTTCGCCATGTTGGCCAGTTTGGTCTTGAATTCCTGGCCTCAAGTGATCCTCCTGCCTCGGCCTCCCAAAGTGCTGTGATTACAGGCGTGAGCCACTGCTCCTGCCAGATTGTATTTCTTTTAGGTACATACTTAGAAGTAGGATTAGAGGTTCATATGGTACTCCTATTTTTAATTTTTTGAGGAGCCTCCATGCTTTTTCCCATAATGGCTGGATCAATTTACATTTCCACCAACGGTGTACAACGTTCCCTTTTCTCCACACTGTCACCAACATTTGTGATCTCTTGTCTCTTTGATAGTAGCCATTCTAACAGTATCAGGTGATATCTCATGATTTGATATCTCACTGTGGTATCTCTCTGTAAATGTGAGGTGATGGCTCATTGAGGTTTGATGTGCATTTCCCTGATGATTAATTGTGTTGAGCACCTTTTCTTAAACCTGTTTACTACTTTTATGTCATCCCTGGAAAAATTTCTAGTCAGGTCCTTTGAATAGTTTTAAGTCAGATTTACTTTTACTGGCAATTGAGTTGTGTGAGATTCTTACATATTTTGGATATGAAACTTCTTATCAGATATATTTTCTCCCAGTCCTTAGGTCAGTCCTTAGGTTGCCTTTTCATGTTGTTCTTTGTTTCCTTTGCTGTGCAGACACTTTTTAGTTTGATGTAGGCCCATTTGTTTTTGTTTTTTTATTTTGTTGGTTGTGCTTTTTTGGTGCGAAATCTAAAAATTCAGTACCAAGGCTGATGTCGAAGAGTTTGTTCCCTGTGTTTCTTCTACAAGTTATACAATTTCTGGTTTTACATTTAAGTGTTAATTCTTTTTGAGTTCATTTTTGTATATGGTATAAATGTTCAGTTTCGTCCTTTTGCTCATAAATATCCACCTTTTCCAGCATCATTTATTGAAGAGACCATACTTTTTCCTTTGTGTATCTTGGTGCCCTTGTCAAAGATTGCTAACTGTATACACATGGGGTTATTTTTAGTTTCCTTGTTCTGTCCCATTGGTCTATGTGTCTTTTTAGGTCAATATAATACTCACTATTAGTATAGCTTTGTAATAGCTTGGAATGAAGACATGTGATGCCTTTACCTTCATTCTTATTTCTTATGATTGTGTTGGCTATTTGGGGTCATTTGTGGTTTTATAGAAATTTGAAGGCCAGATGTGGTGGCTCACATCTGTAATCCCAGCACTTTGGGAGACCGAAGCAGGTGGATCACTTGAGGCCAGGAGTTTAAGACCAGCCTGGCCAACATGGCGAAACCCTGTCTCTACTAAAAAAATGAAAATTAGCCAGGTGTGGTGGCGCATACCTGTAATCTCAGCTGTTGAGGAGACTGAGGCAAGAGAATTGCTTGAACCCAGGAGGCGGAGGTTGCAGTGAGCCAAGAGCACGCCACTGCACTCCAGCCTGAGCAACAGCGAGACTCTATCTCAAAAAATATATATAAAATAAAATAAATTTTAGAATTTATTTTTATTTCTGTGAAAACTGACATTTGAATTTTAATAGGGATTACTTTGTGTCTGTATATCACTTTGTGTAGTGTGGACATTTTATCAGTATTAATTTTTCCAGTCTGTGAACAAGGGCTATCTTTCCATTTATTTGTGTCTTTTTCAATTACATTCATCAGTGTCTTACGGATTTTAATAAGCAGATCTTTTACCTCCTTTATTAAATGGAGTCATAATAATTTTATACTTTTTGATGCTATTATAAATTGGATTGTTTGCTTAACTTTTTTTCTCAGATCGTTTATTGTTAGTATATAGAAATCCAACTAATTTTTGTATGTTAATTTTGTGACCTCAGCTGTACTGAATGAGCTTATTAGCTCTAACTCTTTTTGTATACTCTTCAGGATTTTCTGTATATAAAATCGCCTAATCTGCAAGCAGAGAGAATTATAATTCTTCATTGCTGATGTGAGTGCTTTTTATTTCTTTTTCTTACCTAATTGCTCTTGTTGCAGGGCAGGTGAGCCCCCAGATTGGGGCTTATCCTGGGAAGGTTCATAGCTTCACTCAGGAAGAATTCAAATGCAAGGTAATGGTAGAAGAGAACAGCTTTATTGAACTGGCAGTGTTGCAGCTCTATGACTGCTCCTGTGGAGTGAGGCTCCCCTGTAGGCAGTGTGCTGAGAGGAGCAGTTCTGCAGTCATGTACTTATATACCCACTTTTCATTACATGCAAACTAAGGGGCAGTGTTTTTTCCCTTCAATTGTTTGGAAGAATTTGAGAAGGGTGGACATTAATTCATCTTTAAATGTGTGATACCATTCACCCATGAAGTCATTTGGTCATGGGCTTTTTCTCATTGGATTTTTTATAACTGCTTCAATCTCCTTTCTTATTATTGGTCTGTTCAGTATTTCTGTTTCTTTGTGATTTAATCTTGGTGAGTCATTCATTTCTAAGAATCTATTTCTTCTGAGTTATCCAATTTGTTGTCATATGATTGTTCATCGTAGTCTCTTATTATTCTTTGTATTTGTGTGTTGTCAATTGTCATGACTCATTATGTATTTATTTATTTATTTGAGAGAGGATCACACTTGGATGCCCAGGCCAAAGTGCAGTGACTCACTGCAGCCTCATCCTCCCAGGCTCAGGTGATTCTCCCATCTCCCAAGTAGCTGGGACTATAGGTGCATACCACCATGCTCAGCTAATTTTTGTACTTTTTGGAGACAGGGGTTTCGCCATGTTGCCAAGGCTGGTCTCCAACTTCTGGGCTCCCAAAGCGCTGGGATTACAAGCATGAGCAAGTGCACACAGCCCATTTGTAATTTTTTGAGTCCTCTCTCTTTTTGTTCCTTTGTTTAATCTGGCCAAAAGTTTCTCAATTTTGTTTTCTTTGAAAAATTCAACTCAGTTTCTTTGATCTTTTCTATTGTCTTTCTAGTCTTTATTTAGTCTCTTTTTGTTCTAATTCTTATTATTTCCATAATTATGCTAACATTGGGATTGGGATTATTTTGTTCTTGTTCAAGTTTCTTGAGGAATTGAGTTAGATTGCTTATTCAATATCTTTTTTGTTCTTTTCTTCTTTTTTTTTTTTTTTTTGAGACGGAGTCTCACTCTGTCGCCCACACTGGAGTGCAGTGGTGCGATCTTGGCTAACTGCAAGCTCTGCCTCCCAGGTTCACACCATTCTCCTGCCTTAGCCTCCCGAGTAGCTGGGACTACAAGTGCCCACCACCACGCCCGGCTAATTGTTTTGCATTTTTAGTAGAGATGGGGTTTCACCGTGTTAGCCAGGATGGTCTCGATCTCCTGACCTCGTGATCCACCCGCCTTGGCCTCCCAAAATGTTGGGATTACAGGCGTGAGCCATGGCGCCTGGCCTTTTTTTTTTTTTTTCTTAATGTAGAACTTTATTATTATAAACTTCTGTATTAGAACTGTTTTGATTGCATCACACAAGTTTTGGTTTCTTGTGTTTCCAATTTCATTTGTCTCAGGATATGTTTAGATTTTTCTTTTGATTTCTTCTTTAACCCATTGATTTTTCCGGAGTGTGTTGTTTAATATTTACATATTTGTGAGTTTCCAATTTTCTTTCTGCTATTGATTTTCAGTTTTATATCAGTACAATCAGAAAAAAAACGATATAATTTTAATCTTTATAAATTTGAAAAGACTTACTGTTTTTTACTTTTGGTTTAACATGTGATCTATCCTGGAGAATATTTCATGTATTCTTAGAAGAATGTGTATTCTCATATTGTTGGGTGGGACATATACGTATATTTAGTCTATAGTGTTATAGTGCACTGTTTTCTTAATTTTGTGCTTGAGTGATCTATCCATTTTAAGTAGAATACTAACATTTTCTTTTATTGTATTTCTGTATATTTCTCTTTCCAGTTCTCTTAATGTTTGTTTTATATATTTAGGTATTCTAGTGTTGGGTGCATATATCTATTTATTTATTTATTTATTTATTATTATACTTTAAGTTCTAGGGTACATGTGCATACCACGCAGGTTTGTTACATATGTATACTTGTGCCATGTTGGTGTGCTGCACCCATCAACTCATCAGCACCCGTCAACTTGTCATTTACATCAGGTGTAACTCCCAATGCAATCCCTCCCCCCTCCCTGCTGCCCATGATAGGCCCTGGTGTGTGATATTCCCCTTCCCGAGTCCAAGTGATCTCATTGTTCAGTTCCCACCTATGAGTGAGAACATGCGGTGTTTGGTTTTCTGTGCATATATCTATTTAATTGTTCTATCCTCTGGACAAATTAACCGCTCTATTATTATATAGTTAACTCCTTTGTCTCTTGTGACAGATTTTGTCAGTCTGTTTTATCTAATGTAAGTATAACTACCCCTGCCTGCACTCTTTTGTTTATCATTTGTATGGAATATCCTTTCCAGTTCTTTCACTTTTAGCCTATGTTTGTCCTTAAATCAAAAGTGAGTCTCTTGTAAGCATCTTGTCACTGGATTTTTAAATATCCATTCAGCCACTCTCTTGTCTATTTTAAATTTGTTTTGTGACTGCTATACCAGAATATCACAGGGTATTTTATAAGGAAATGGGTGATTTATAAAGAATACAAGTTAATTTAGCTTATGATTCTGAAGGCAGGGAAGGCAGAGAGCATGACACTGGCATCTGGTGAAGACCTTTATGCTGCATAATAACATAGCCAAAGGCATGACGGGGAGAGAGCATATAACAAACGCACACTTGTGATGACTAACCCACTGCTGTGATAAGGACATTAATACATTCATTACAGGCAGAGCTCTCATGGCCTAATCACTTCTTAAAAGTCCCACTTCTTAATTCTGTCACAGTGGCTATTAAATTTTAACCTAAATTTTGCAAGTGACATTCAGTCTATATCAGTGTCTGTTTATTGGATAATTTAATCTCTTTATATGCAATTATTGATAGGTAACTATTGTAATTTTGTTTTCTATTTTATACTTCATTTGTTTCTTTTCTCCTCTTATGCTGTCTTCCCTTTGGTTTTGTTAATTTTTTGTCTTATTTTTGTTGTTTTTATATACTTTGATTACTTTCTCTTTTTATTATATGTATCTACTACAGTTTTTTTCCCCAGTGGTTATAAGACTTACATAAACATCATATAACAGTCTAATTTAAGTTGATAATAATTCAACTTTTATACATAGAAAACTCTACAGTTTTCCTCTCCTTCACACATTTTAAAACTTCTTATATTGTGTATTCATTAAATTATCAAAGCTATACTTCTTAAAAATACTTTTGTTTTATAGTTCTTATACTAGAATTAAAAGTGATAAATGTACCCACCATTACAATATTTGAATATTCTGAATTTCATTATTTACCATTTCCAGTGATATTAGTAGTTTTAATGCTTTCATATTTAGTTAGCATTTCATCATTTCAACTTGAGTAATTCCTTTAGTCCTTTAGCATTTCTAGACAGGTCTAGTGGTGATGAATTCCCTTAACATTTTTTTTTGGCGGGGGGTCTTGAAATGTCTTCATCTCTCTTATTTCTAAAAGATGCTTTGTTGTATATAGCCTTCTTAGTTGTCTGTTTTTTAAATTTTCCTTCTTTCAGCACTTTCAATATATGGTATAACTCCTATTTGGCCTGTAAGGTTTCTGCTGAAAAATCTACTGATAACATCATAAAGTTTCCCTTGTATGTGAATAATCTCTTATCTCATGCTGCTTTCATGATTCTTGCTTTGTCTTTGAATTTTGCCTTTGTCTTTGAATTTAATTATAATATATCCCAAAGGAATGTTCATTAGGTTCTTCTTGCCGCAGTTATTTTGAGCTTTATGAAACTGGTTGTTCATATCCTTTTCCAGATTTGGGGAATTTTAAGACATTATATATTTAAATAATCTTTTTTTCCTCTGTCTTTCTTCTGAAAATCCTAAAATGTATATATTTGTTCACTTTATGATATACAGCCTGTATGCTCCTTCTCACTTTCATTTTTTTTCTAATTGATTACTTTCAAATGACCTGTCTTTGAGTTTGCTGATTTTTTTTTTTTTTCCTGATTGAGTCTCTTGTTAAAACTGTTACATTTTTTCAGTTCTTCCATTGTTCACTTTAGTGCCAAGATTTCTGTTTGGTTCTTTTTAATTCTCTATTAAAAGTCTCATTTTATTCAAATATTGTGCTATAAAACTTTTTAGTTATCTATCTGTGTTCTTTTGCATCTCACTGAAATTCTTTAAGATGATTATTTTGAATTCTTCGTTAGCCAACTTTCAGATCTCCATTTCTTTGGAGATGATTACTACAGTTCTTTAGTTTCCTTTGGTGGTGGTGGTGGTGGTTTGCCTGATTCTTCATAATCTGTGTAGCCTTATGCTTATTTCCCTGAATGTGAAGGAGCAAACATCTCTTCTAGTCATTATAGACTAGTTTTAGGAAATAAATACTTTCTGCTTTTGGATCCTGAGCTGATGAGATTTTGACTAAGATTGCAGTTGAGTGTGTTGGAGACATGTCACATGACTGCTACTGGGTCTGCAGTGGATTATATGGTTGACAGACCTATTAGCAGGACATAGATTGTCATGGATCCTGTCTTTTCTCTTGGAAGACAACTTTCTTCAGGATCTTGAGCATTGTGGCTGGTTCTTAGATAAGGAATTGCAGTTGTTTCTGCAGAGTCAGGGTGCTGATAGAATAGATGTGGACAGGTGTGGCTCCTGCTGAGTCTCTGGAAGTGCTTTCATCCAGTCATTGAATAAGTCACTGATAGACATGACTGACCCCTGATCACAGCTGAATGGGTCTGGAACTGATTCATAGGGCTGCTACAGGATATGGGCCCTGGGCCCACGGCTTGTCTCCTTCTAGGTTTCTCATTGAGCAGAACTGCTCCCAGACCCTGGCTGACAGAAAGTAGAGCTAAACTTACAGGGCTGCTTTAAGATTCACTGTGAGACTAATGTCAGCAAGTCTAGCTCTAGGGGCACAGATGTGTGCTTTCAGGCAAGTCCCAGGTTGAGCAAAACTCCTGCCCTGTGGCTGCATGAAACTGGAGCAAAGTTTCAGTGCCACTTCAGGATTCCCATTCCAGTCAGTGTTGGCAGTTCTACATCCAGAGGCACAGATGGATGTTTTTTCCTGAGGGTCCCTGTGTGGACAGAACTTTTTCCAGATCATGACTGAGAGGTGATGGAGATGGATTTTGCCTTATTCAGGGGCCACAGACAGGACCGGGATCTTCAGGCCTGTCACCTGAATGTCAGGTGGGAATGAATCCTCCTGGAGTCTTGGAAGATTTTTTGAGTGGCAGGACCAAGGCCAAATGAGCTATAGCTAAATCTACAGTGGGATATGGCAATTTTTTTGTTGTGTATCCAGAGCCATAGTCAACAAGCCTACCCTTCAGTTAAGGACTTGTCCTTAAATTGTCCTTCTTGATCTTGGGCTCCAGCTGGGCATCAGAAATTCTGACCTGGATCACAAAGCTCCCATAAAGGCAGTTGTGTTTGACACGGCTGCCACACTATGTTGTGAGAAATATGCATGGGGGCCTCCTATTCTGTCATCTTGCTTATGTTTCTAATCCTATATGTTTCACTTTTGAAAATGTATCATATTTGTGATTTTTGGATTCAAAAATTCTGAAACAAAATACTCAAATGTACACATTGTATAAGATGTACATTAGATTACTAGTGGGCACCACATATTTATTAATATGTTTGATTGTAAGTTTAAGTTTACTGCAAGCAAAAAAGAATTATTAAGATTGATATCCATTTTATATTTAACTGATGTATAATTTAATTCCAAATACTGACATTATATTTTAACAATTCTCACTGTATTTTGCAACATTTATATTGTTCCTTGATTTGGAAATATAAAGCTTTTCTTAGCTTCTAAAGACTTTATTATAGCCATTATATTTTGTGTAAGAATAGCACCAATATATTGATAACATGATAAGGAAGTTTTCCTAGTGTCTTTTAAATATTTACTCATTAAAATTTTCTCATTAGAGCTAATTATTAGTGATTATAATGCATTTTCTGTGACATTTTACTGCCATTCATTGAATGGCAATGATTCAAAATGCCTGTTCTTCATGGGTGCACACAGTTGATAACTGCAAATATCTGAAGGATTATTATTAATAGACTATGTTGTATTCATTATTTTATGCACTAAAATTTCTCTTATTCTTGTTATTCTATATGATTGTGTTTTTTTTCAGATATGTTTCCTTAGATCAGTTAATTGTATTTTTGTTTTTCAACTTTGATATTATGAGTTGGATGATAATTTTCAACTCTGTAAGACTTTAAGACAATATGATGTTTAATTTATATATGAATTAGCTGTATGTCTGTTGCTTATTTAAAAATCTATGTGTTTTTCACCTGTATAAATATTGCCTCTACTTTGTTCATGACTTATCTTGTATGCATTTTTTTTCTCAGCTGTTAATGATTGCTTTATTCTGTCTAGATGAGTAGTTAAGGAAATAACCCTTTTTTTTTTTTTTTTTTTTTTTGAGACGGAGTCTAGCTATGTCGCCCAGGCTGGAGTGCAGTGGCCCAATGTGAGCTCACTGCAAGCACCGCCTCCCAGATTCACGCCATTCTCCTGCCTCGGCCTCCCGAGTAGCTGGGACTACAGGCACCCGCCACCACGCCGGGCTAATTTTTTGTATTTTTAGTAGAGACGGGGTTTCACTGTGTTAGCCAGGATGGTCTGGATCTCCTGACCTCGTGATCCTCCCGACCTCGTGATCCTCCCACCATGGCCTCCCAACGTACTGGGATTACAGGCGTGAGCCACCGCGCCCGGCCGGAACTAATCTTAAATTCACAGTCGGTTGTTTGGATCTATATAATTATGTGAGAGGAACACTTTTGTTCTTTGAAGCTGATTTTTGAAACATTCGATGACTATCTCTTTTAGGTAGTCAAATTTTTTATGGTGAAAACATAACAATTGTCATCTCAAACATTTTTAAGTGTACAGTTTATTAGTGTTAAGTATAGTCATATTGTTTTACAAGAGGTTTGTAGATCATTTTTATCTTACAGAAGTCAAAGTGAATACCCATTAAACTACAAATTGTCCTTTCCACACTTCTCTCCAGCTCCTGAAGAGCACCATTCTGCTTAATGTTTCTATGAGTTTGGCTACTGTAGATACTTTATGTAGGTGTAATCAAACAGCATCTCTTTCTTTTTAACTATCTTATTTCACCTGGCGTAATGTCCTCAAATTTGTCTGTATTAGAATACTTGTCAAAATGTCTCTGATTTTTAAGGCTCAATAATGTTCTGTTGTGTACGTTTGCCACATTTGTTTAATCGGCACATCCAATAAGGGACATTTTGATTGCTTCCAGGTATTGTCTTTTGGGAGTAATGCTGCAGGGTACATGGATGTGCAAACATCTCTTCCATGTTCTGTTTTGAATATGTTTGGAATATTTTGGATAAACGGATATAGTACCATGTGTATGTTCTTGCATTTTGTTGCCTCATCCTTTGATATTATATCCAAAAAATCATTACCAAGACCAATTTTCATGCCCAAGCTTTCCCCTTTTGTATTCTTCTAGGAGTTTTATATTTATAGGTTTTATGTTTAAGTTTTAGTTCACTTTTTCAATTGATAAAATGTTAATTGTACATATTTATGGGGTACAATTTTATATATATGTATGTGTTATATAATGATCATATCAGAGTGTTTAGTGCATAACCTCATGTATTTGGTAATTCTTTGTGGTGAGAACATTCAAGTTTCTCTTCTAGCTGTTTTTTTTTGTTTGTTTGTTTAAATTTTAATGTTTGTAGAGACAGGATCTCACTCTGTCACCCAGACTGAAGTACAGTGGCACAATTGTAGTTCACCATAACTTCAAACTCTTGGGTTCAAGTGATCCTCCTGCCTCAGCTCCCCAAGTAGCTAGGACTACAGGCGTGTGCCAACATGGCTGGCTAATTTTTAAAAATTTTTGCAGAGATATCTTGGTCTCACTACATTGTCTAGGCTGGCGTTGAACTCCTGACCTTAAGTGGTCCTCCTGCTTCAGCCTTCCAAAGTGCAGAGATTATAGAAATGTAACACTGTGACTGGCCTTTTCTAGGTATTTTGTAATATGCAATACCCTTCTATTAACCATTGTTACCATACTGTGTAATAGAACACCAGAACTTATTTCTCCTATGTAATTGTAACTTTATACCTGTTAACCTCTTTCTATTCCTCCCCCTTCGGTCTCTGGTAACCACTGTTATACTCTCTGCTTATATCAACTTTTTTTCCATTTAGACAGAGTCTAGCTTTGTCACCCAGGATGGAGTGCAGTGGCGTGATCTCAGCTGACTGCAACCTCTGCCTCCTGGGTTCAAGCTATTCTCCTGCCTCAGCCTCCCGAGTAGCTGGGATTACAGGCACGTGCCACCATGCCCAGCTAAGTTTTTGTATTTTTAGTAGAGACGGGGTTTCACCATATTGGCCAGGCTGGTCTTGAACTCTTGAACTAAAATCATCCGCCCCCCACTTGGCCTCCCAAAGTGCTGGGATTAGAGGTGTGAGCCACTGTGCCCTGCCCACCCACCCTTTCTCTTCTCTTCTCTTTCTTTCTCTCTCTCTCTCTTTCTCTCTTTCTCTCTTTCTTTCTTTTTCTTGTTACTCATTTAAGTAAGACCATGAAGGGTTTATCTTTCTGTGTATAGCCTGTTCACTTAACATAATATCTCATGGTTCATCCATGTTATTGCAAAGGACAGGATTTTATTCTTTTTTTAATGGCTGAATAATATTTCATTGTGCATTTACACCACATTTTCTTTATGCATTTATCTCTTCCTGTACATTTGGATTGATTTCATATCTTGGTTATTAGAAAGAGTGCTGCAGTAAACATGGGAAAGCAGCTGTGTTTTTGACACATTGATTTCCTTTCTTTTGGGTATATTACCCAATAGTAGAATTGCTAAATCATGTGACAGCTCTGTTTTTAATTTTTCAGGAACCTCCATACTCTTCTATAGTGGCCATACTACTTTACAGTCCCATCAACAGTATATATGTGTTCCTTTTTCTTCACATCCTCTCCAATACTTGTTTAAGTTATATTTTTTGTCTTTTTGATTATAGTCATTTTAACTAGAGTTTGGTGGTATCTCATCGTGGTTTATATTTGCATTCCCTTGATGATTAGTGATGTTGAGCATCTTTTTATGTACCTTTTGGGCATTTGTATGTCTTCTTTTCACTAATGTCTATGAAGGTCTGTGGCATGTTTTTAAATTGAATTGTATGTTTGTTTTATTTTCAGAGTTCAAATTTCTTATATACTTGCTATTAACCTCTTGTCATTATGTATCGTTTGCGAATATTTTCTCCTATTGTCTACATTGTCTCTTCACTATGTTATGTCATTTCATATGCAAAAGCCTTTTAGGTTGATGTAATCTCATTTGCCTATTTTTGCTTAGGTTGCCTTGGCTTTGAAGTCTTTCTGAGTCCAATGTTGTAGAGTATTTGCCCTGCTTTCATCTAATAGTTTCATATTTCAGGGCATTACGTTTAAGTCTATAATCCATTTTGAGTTGGTTTTTGTATGTGATGAGAGTTAGGGTTCTAGTCTTACTCTTCTGCATATGGATACTCAATATTTCCTGTACCATTTATTAAAGAGATTATCTTTTCCGCAAAGTGTGTTCTTGACATCTTTGTTGAAAATCAGTCAGCTTTAGGTGCATGAATTTATTTACAGACTCACTGGGCATGTTGGTCTGTGTGTTTGTTTTCATGCCAGTATAATGCTGTTTGGGATACTGTAGCTTTGTAGTAAATTTTGAAGTCAGGTAGTGTGATGCCTTGAGCCTTGTTCCTTTTGCTCAGCATTGCTTTGGCTATTCAGGGTATTTTGTGGTTCCATGTACATTTAGTTTTTTTTTTTTTTTCCCTGTTTTTTTGAAGAATGTCATTGGTATTCTGATAGAAATTGCATTAAATCTATAGGTCACTTTGGGTAGCATGCCCCTTTTAATAATATTCTTTTTTTTTTTTTTTAAGACCAAGTCTTGCTCTTGTCACCCAGGTTGGAGTGCAATGGCGCGATTTTGGCTCACTGCAACCTCCGCCTCCTGGATTCAAATGATTCTCCTGCCTCAGCCTCCCAAGTAGCTGGGATTACAGGCACCCACCACCACACCCAGCTAATTTTTGTAGTTTTTTGGTAGAGACGGGGTTTCACCATGTTGGCCAGGCTGGTCTTGAACTTCTGACCTCAGGTGATCCACCCGTCTCAGCTTCCCAAAGTGCTGGGATTACAGGCGTGAGCCACTGTGCCCGGCCCATTTTAATAATATTCTTCCAATATATAAACACAGTATATTTTCATCTATTCATGTGTATTTCATTTTTTCATCCATGTTTTATGATTTTCAGTATAGAGATTTTTCACTTTTTTATTTAAGTTTATTGCTGGGTATTTAATTTTTTGTAGTTATTTGTATGCACAAAAAAGTAACAAACTTTAACTTTCTTTATAGTGAAAACGCTAAGCAAATTATGTATAGAAGGTATGTATCTCAACACAATAAATATGACAAACCAGTGTTAATATACCAAACAGGGAAAAGATGAAAGCTTTTTCTCTGAGATCTGTAACATGGTAAGGATACCCATTTTCACCACTCTTATTCAAGATAGTACTAGAAGTCCTAGCCAGAGTAATTAGTCAAGAGAAAGAAATAAAAGGCATCCAAATTGGAATGGAAAAATGAAATCGTCCTTGTTTACAGACAATATGACCGTGTATATAATAAAAACATAAACATGACACCAAACAGCTGTTAGAACTAATAAACAAGTTCTGTAAAATCGCAGGATACAAAATCAACATAGAAATATCAGTGGCATCTCTGTGTGCTGATGGAAAACCATCTGAAAAAGAAAACAGAAAATGCGAGTTACAGTAGCTATGAAAAATAAGTCAGTCCATTTTGAGTTCATGTTTGTAAATGTGCAAGGTAAGGTCCAACTTTATTTTTTCCCCTGTGGATTTCCAGTATTCCCAATCCTATTTGCTGAAGAGACTGTCCCTTTTCTCATTGTGAATTCTTGGAACCTTTGTTGAATATAAGTTTACTATATACACGAGCATTTATTTCTGGATTCTTCAATCTGTTTCATCTTTTATTTATCTTTATGTCAGTAGCACACTGTTTTGAGTACAATAGCTTTGTAGTATATTTTGAAATCCGAAAGTATGATGCCTCTTTGTTTTTCTTTCCTAAGATTTTTTATCCATCTGTGGAAGATTGTTTATCCATCTGTGGTCTCTTGAGATTCCATAGACATTTCAGATTATTTTAATACTTGTGCAAAAAGTTCCATTAATATTTTGATGGAGAGTACATTGAATCTGTAGATCACTTTAGGTAGTATTGACATCTTAACAGTGTTGTCTTCAAAATTTTGAACAAGAGTATGTTTGAGAGTTTAATTTCCACATATTCTTGGACATGCCATTTTTCTTTCTGTTCTTCTAGTTTTATTCTGTTGTAGTAAGAAGTGATGCTTTGTGTTATTGTCATCTGCTTAAATTTGGTAAGACTTTTTTTGCAGCTTAACAGGTTGTCTATCAGTGATAATGTGCCATGTATGATTACGGATATTGTGTATTCTGCTGTTGAATGGTTAGTTCTGTATATGACTGTTAGGTCTAATGGTCTATAGTGTTGTTCAAGTCCTCTATTTCCTTACTGATCTTTCGTCTCTTTTATTCTTTCCGTTACTGAAAGTGGAGTATGAAAGTCTCCTACTGCTATTGTACTGCTGGCTATTTATTGCTTCAATTCTGTAAAAGTTTGCTAGTTGCTGTATATATTTGAGAGGTGTGATGTTAGGTGCATATATGTTAATATTTATTATAGCTTCCTGGACAATGAACCCTTTTATAATTACATAATGCTCTTTCTTATCTCTTGTAACATGTTTTGATGTAACATGTATTTTAACTAATATGACAGTATTTTACTTTTGGCATTTTTTTTTCCATTCTTTCATGTTCAGCTTATGTACGTTCTTAGATCTAAAGTTGGCCTTCAGTAGAAAGCATTGAGTTGGATCTTTTTTCTTGAATTTATTCAGCCAAATTATGTCTTTTGAATTTATTCATTTATATAGAAAGTAATTACTGAAAGGGAATGACTCACTATTGCATTTTGTTCACTCTTTTGTTTTAGGTCTTGTATCTATTTTAGTCCTGTTTTCCTCTCTTGCTATCTTCCTTAGTGTTTTGTTGATTTTTGTAGTGACATGTTTTAATTCCTTTCCCACTTCTCTCTGTGTATCTATTATAGGTATTTGCTTTATGGTTACCATAGATACTATGTAAAACATCTATAAGTTTTAACAGTTTACCTCAAGCTGCTAACCTTAATTGTATATAAAAATCCTGCCTCTTTATGAACTCTCCATTGTATTTTATTGATATCACAAATTATATCACTTTATATTGTGAATCCATTAGAACAGATTTATGGTTATTTTAAAGTGTTTGACTTTTCAAATCGATAGCAGAATTAAAAGTATTCTGTGCACCATCATTATAATACAGAATATTTTGTGTATATAATTACTGTTATCAGAACACTTTATATTTTTATATAATTTTGTGTTACTACTCACCGTCGTTTTATTTTCCAGTGTGAAAAACTGCCTCTACTTAGCAGTTCTTTTAGAACAGATCTAGTGGATATGAATTCATTCAGCTTTTGTTGATTTTGAATATTCCTTATTTCAAAATTTTTAAAGGATAGTTTTGGCAGAAAACATTTTCTTGATTGGTAGTTGTCATTTTTCAGCACTTTTACTATATCATTCTTCAACTTTCTGACCTGTGAGATTGTTTGCTGAGACATTTGCTGGTCATCCTAGGAATGGGCCTTGCATATGCCAAGTCACAGTTGTTGTTTTTTTTTTTTTTTTTTTCTGGCTTCTAAATTCTCTTTGTAACTTTTGAATCTCTGATTATAATGTGTCTTGTTGTGGGTCTCTTTGTGTTGCTACTAGTTAGAGTTGGTAGAATTTCATTAAATTTTAGGCCATTTTCTCCCTCAAATTTGGAAAATTCTCAGCCATCGTTTCTTCAAATAAAGTTTCTACTCTTTTCTCTCTCTTTGTGTTTTAGAATTCCCATTATGAGTAAATTGGCCTTTTGGGAACAGGCCTCCAAATCTAGCCATAAACTGGCTCCAAAACTGACCATAAACAAAATCTCTGCAGCACTGTGACATGTTTGTGATGGCCATGATGCCCACGCTGAAGGTTGTGGGTTTACCGGAATGGGGGCAAGGAACACCTGGCCCACCTAGGGCAGAAAACTGCTTTAAAGGCGTTCTTAAACCACAAACAATGGCATGAGCGATCTGTGCCTTAAGGACACGCTCCTGCTGCAGATAACTAGCCATAGCCCATCCCTTTATTTCAGCCCATCCGTTTGTTTCCTGTAAGGAATACTTTTAGTTAGTCTATAATCTATAGAAACAATGCTTATCACTGGCTTGCTGTCAGTAAATATGTGGGTAAATCTCTGTTCGGGGCTCTCAGCTCTGAAGGCTGTGAGACCCTTGATTTCCCCCTCCACATGCTATATTTTTGTGTGTGTATCTTTAATTCCTCTAACGCTGCTGGGTTAGGGTCCCCATGACCGAGCTGGTCTCAGCATTGGTCTACTTGATAGTATCCCATTAGTCTCTTAGACACTCTGTTTTTTTCTTTTTGCTGTCCTGACCATATACTTTCAAATGACCTATTATCAAGCTTGTTGGGTTATTTTTCTGTTAGATCAAGTCTGTGGTTAAACCCTCTAGTGAATCCTTAAATTTAGTTATTTTTCAGCTCCATACTTTGTCTTTTTATAGTTTTAATCTTTGTTCATAAGCTCATTTTCTTCATGCATTTTTGTCTTCTTTTGTTTGTGTTCTTCTTACCTCATTGAGCATCTTTAAAATAGATATTTTGCTAGGCACAGTGGCATGTGCATTTAATCCCAGCTACTTTGGAGGCTAAGGCAGGTGGATCGCTTGAAGCCAGCCTGGGCAGTATTGCAAGACTCTGTGTCTAAGGTTTTTTTTTTTTTTTTTTTTTTTTAAATTAGTTGTTGTGGCATGTGTCTGTAGTCTCAGTGACTCAGGAGGCTGTGTCAGGAGGATTGCTTTACCCCAGGAATTTGAGGCTAGGCTACATTGAGCTATGATATGTACCAGTGTACTCCAGTCTGAGTGACAGAGTAAGATCCCATTTTTTTCTGTTTCTTTTTTTTTTTTAATATATTTTTGACTTTTATTTTAGATTCAAGGTATACATGTGTTTGTTCATTACGTGGATATATTGCAAGACGCTGGTTTGATGTCTGAATGATCCCATCACCCAGATCATGAGCATAGTGCCCAATAGATAGTTTTCCAGCCCTTGCTTCCTCCCTTTACTGCCCCCTATGAGTCCCCATTGTGTCTTTTCCCCATCTTTATGTCCATACGTACCCAATGTTTAGTTCCCACTTATAAGAACATGGTCTTTGGTTTTCTATTCTTGTGTTAATTTACTTAGGATAATAGCTGCATCCATGTTGCTGCAAAGGACATGAATTTTTGTTTTTTTATGACTGCATAGTATTCCATGGTGTATACATACCACATTTTCTTTAACCAGTCCATCATTGATGGACACCTAGGCTGATTTCACGTTTTTACTATTGTGAATAGTGCTGCGATGAACATAGGAGTGCATTGACTTTTTGGTAGAACAATTCATTTTCCATTGGGTGTATACCGAGTAATAGAATTGTTGGGTCAAATGGTAGTTCTGAGTTCTTTCAGAAATCTCCAAACTGTTTTTCACAGTGTCTGAGCTAATTTACTTACATTCCCATCAGCAGTGTATAAGTATTATCTTTACTGCTGGCACTTGCCAGCATCTGTGTTTTGACTTTTCAATAATCACTATTCTGAGTGGTGTAGATGGTATCTCAGTGTGGTTTTGATTTGCATTTTTCTTATGGGTAGTGATGTGTAACATTTTTTCATATGCTTATTGGCTGCTTGTATGTCTTCTTTTGAGAAGTATCTGCTCTTGCCCTTTACCCACTTTTTAATGGTTTTTTTTTCTTGTTAATTTAAATTTCATATGGATTCTGGAATTAGGCCTTTGTCAGGTACCTAGTTTGTGAATGTCTTCTCCCATTCTGTAGGTTGTCGATTCTGTTCACAGTTTCTTTTGCTGTGCAGAAACTCTTTAATTAGGTCCCATTTATCAATTTTTGTTTTTGTTACAATTGCTTTTGAAGACTTAGCCGTAAATTCTTTGCCAAAGTCAATGTCTAGAATGGTATTTGCCAGATTTTCTTCTAGTATTTTTAGATTTTTTAGGTTCTGAATTTAAATCTTTAATCACCTTGAGTTAATTTTTATATATGGTGAAATGTAGGAGTCTATGTTCATTTGTCTGCATGTGGTTAGTCAGTCATCCCAGAACCATTTATTAAATAGGGAGTCCTTTCACTATTGCTTGTTTTTGTTGACTTTGTGGAACATCAGATGATTGTAAGTGTGTGCCTCTATTTATTTCTGGGTACTCTATTCTGTTCCATTGGTCTATGTGTCCTTTTTAAAAAAAATTTGTTTTTCTTTATTTCCTCAAAAAAAAAAAAAAAAAAAAAGATGGGGGATACATTTGCAGAACATGCAAGTTTGTTACATAGGTATATGTGTACCATGGTGGTTTGCTGCACCTATTGACCCATCCTCTATGTTCCCTCCCCTCAAACCCCAACCCCCACCAGGCCCTGGTGTGTGTTGCTCTCCTCCCTGTGTCCATGTGTTCTCATTGTTCAGCTCCCACTTATAAGCAAGAGCATGCAGTGTTTTGGTTTTCTGTCCCTGTGTTAGTTTGCTAAGGATGATGGCTTCCAGCTTCATCCATGTCCCTGCAAAGGACATGATCTCATTCCTTTTTATGGCTGCATAGTATTCCATGGGTTTATGTACCACATATTCTTTATCCAGTCTATCATTGATGGGTATTTGGGTTGGTTCCATGTCTTTGCTATTATAAATAGTGCTGCAACAAACATACATGTGCATGTGTCTTTATAGTAGAATGATTTATATTCCTTTGGGTATATACCCAGTAATGGGATTGCTGGGTCAAATAGTATTTCTGATTCTTGATCTTTGAAGAATCACCACACTGTCTTCCACAGTGGTTGAACTAATTTACATTCCAACTAACAGTGTAAAAACATTTCCATTTCTCCACAGCCTGGCCAGCATCTGTTGTTTTTGACTTTTTAACGATTGTCATTCAGACTGGCATGAGGTGGTGTCTCATTATGGTTTTGATTTGCATTTATCTGATGATCAGTGATGTTGAGATGTTTTTCACATGTTTGTTGGCTGCGTAAATGTCTTTTTTTAAGAAGTGTCTGCTCATATTCTTTGCCCACTTTTTAATGGGGTTGTTTGTTTTTTTCTTGTAAATTTGTTTAAGTCTCTTGTAAATTCTGGATATTAGACCTTTGTCAGGTAGATGGATTGTAAACATTTTCTCCCATTCTGTAGGTAACCAGCCTTTTAGTTTAATTAGATCCCATTTGTCAATTTTGTTTTTGTTGCCATTGCTTTTGGTGTTTTAGTCATGAAGTCTTTGCCCATGTCTATGTCCTCAATAGTATTGACAAGATCTTCTAGGGTTTTTATGGTTTTGGGTTTTACATTTAAGTCTTTAGTCCATCTTGAGTTAGTTTTTGTATAAGGTGTAAGAAAAGGGTTCAGTTTCTGTTTTCTGCATATGGCTAGTCAGTTTTCCCAGCACAATTTATTAAATAGGGAATCCTTTCCCCATTGCTTGTTTTTGTCAGGTTTGTTGAAAATTAGATGGTTGTAGATGTGTGGTGTTATTTCTGAGGTCTCTATTCTGTTTCATTGGTCTATATGTCTGTTTTGGTACCAGTACCATGCTGTTTTGGTTACTGTGGCCTTTTAGTATAATTTGAAGTCAGGTAGTGTGATGCCTCCAGCTTTGTTCTTTTTGCTTAGGATTGTCTTGGCTATATGGGGTCTTCTTTGATTCCATATGAAATTTAAAGTAGTTTTTTTTCTAATTCTGTGAAGAATGTCAATGGTAGTTTGATGGGAATAGTATTTAATCTGTAAATTACTTTGGGCAGTATGACCATTTTCACAATGTTGATTCTTCCTATCCATGAGGATGGAATATTTTTCCATTTGCTTGTGTCCTCTCTTATTTTCTTGAGCAGTGGTTTATAGTTCTTCTTGAAGAGTTCCTTCACATCCCTTGTTAGCTGTATTCCTAGATATTTTATTCTCTTTGTAGCAGTTATGAATGGGAGTTTATTCATGATTTGACTCTCTGCTTGTCTATTGTTGTTGTAAAGGAATGCTTGGATTTTTGCAAATTGATTTTGTATCCTGAGACTTTTCTGAAGTTTCTTATCAGTTTAAGGAATTTTTTGGCTGAGATGACTGGGTTTTCTAAATATAAAATTATGTCATCTGCAAACAGAGACAAATTGACTTCCTCTCTTCCTATTTGAATATGCTTTATTTCTTTCTCTTTACTGATTGCGCTGGCGAGAACTTTCAATACTATGTTGAATAGGAGTGGTGAGAAACGGCATCCTTGTCTGGTACTGATTTTCAAAGGGAATACTTCCAGCTTTTGCTCATTCAATATGATATTGGCTATGGGTTTGTCATAAATAGCTCTTACTATTTTCAGATATGTTCCATCAATACCTAGTTTATTGAGAGTTTTTAACATGAAGGGATGTTAAATTTTATCAAAGGCCTTTTCTGTATCTATTGAGATAATCATGTGGTTTTTGTCTTTGGTTCTGTTTATATGATGGATTACGTTTATTGATTTGCTTATGTTGACCAACCTTCCATCCCAGGGAAGAAGCCAACTTGATCATGGTGGATAAGTTTTTTGATGTGCTGCTGGATTCAGTTGGCTAGTATTATTTTTGAGGGTTTTCACATGAGTGTTCATCAGGGATATTAGCCTGAAGTTTTCTTTTTTTGTTGTCTCTTTTCCCAGTTTTGGTACCAGGATGATGCTGGCTTCATAAACTGAGTTATTGAGGAGTCCCTCCTTTTCAATTGTTTGGAATAGTTTCAGAAGGAATGGTACCAGCTCCTCATTGTACTTCTGGTAGAATTAGGCTGTGAATCCATCTGGTCCTGGGCAATTTTTGGTTGGTAGGCTATTACTACCTCAATTTCAGAACTTGTTATTGGTCTATTCAGGGATTTGACTTCTTCCTGGTTTAGTCTTAGAGGGTGTATGTGTCCAGGAATTTATCCATTTCTTCTGGGTTTTCTAGTTTACTCGTGTAGAGGTATTTATGGTATTCTCTGGTGGTAGTTTTTATTTCTGTGAGGTCAGTGGTGATATCCCCTTTATCATTTTTTATTGTGTCTATTTGATTCTTTTCTCTTTTGTAATTTGTTAATCTAGCTAGCAGTCAATCTATTTTGTTAACTTTTTCAAAAAACTAGCTCCTGGGTTCATTTATTTTTTGGAGGGTTTTTCATGTCTCTATCTCCTTCAAGTCTGCTCCGATCTTGATTATTTCTTGTCTTCTGCTAACTTTTGGATTAGTTTGCTCTTGCCTCTCTAGCTCTTTCAATTGTAATGTTAGGGTATTGATTTGAGATTTTTCTAGCTTTCTGTTGTGAGCATTTAGTGCTATAAATTTCCCTCTTAACACTGCTTTACCTGCATCCTAGAGATTCTGGTACGTTGTCTCTTTGTTCTCATTGGTATCAAATAACTTCTTGATTTCTGCCTTAATTTCATTATTTTCCCAGGAGTCATGCAGGAGCAGATTCTTCAATTTTCGTGTAATTTTGTGGTTTTGAGTGAGTTTCTTAATCGTGAGTTCTAATTTGGTTGCAATGTGGTCTGCGAGACTGTTATGATTCAAGTTATTTTGTATTTGCTGAAGAGTGTTATACTTCCAATTATGTGGTCGATTTTAGAATAAGTGTCATCTGGCATCGAGAATAATGTATATTCTGTTGATCTGGAGTGGAGAGTTCTGTAGATGTCTATTAGGTCCACTTGATCCAGGGCTGAGTTTAAGTCTTGAATATCCTTGCTAATTTTCTGTCTCGTTGATCTGTCTAATATTGACAGTGGAGTGTTAAAGTCTCCCACTGTTATTGTGTGGGAGTCTGCATCTCTTTGTAAGTCTCTAAGAACTTGTTTTATGAATATGGGTGCTCCTGTACTGGGTGCATATATATTTAGAATAGTTAGCTCTTCTTGTTGAGTTGTTCCCTTTACCATTATGTAATGTTCTTCTTTGCCTTTTTTGACATTTGTTGGTTTAAAGTCTATTTTACCAGAGACTAGAATTGTAACCCCTGCTTTTTTTTTTTTTTCTTTCCATTTGCTTGGTAAATTTTCCTTTATCCCTTTATTTTGAGCCTATATGTGTCTTTGCACATGAGATGTGTGTCCTGACAGCATACCAATTGGTCTTGACTCTTTATCCAATTTGTAAGTCTGTGTCTTTTAATGAGACGTTTAGCCCATATATATTTAAGGTTAGTATCGTTATTTGTGAATTTGATCCCGTCATCATGATGCTATTTGGCTGTTTTGCACACTAGTTGATGCAGTTTCTTCATAGTGTAATTAGTCTTTATGCTTTTGTGTTTTTCCAGTGGCTTTTACCAGTTTTTCCTTTCAATATTTAGTA
This sequence comes from Chlorocebus sabaeus, assembly GCF_047675955.1. Lineage (NCBI taxonomy): Eukaryota > Metazoa > Chordata > Mammalia > Primates > Cercopithecidae > Chlorocebus > Chlorocebus sabaeus. Next base: position 28,826,384 of record NC_132908.1, read on the forward strand.
CTTCTTTCAGTAGCTCTTGCAAGGCAGGCATGGTGGTAACGGAATGCCTCAGCATTTGCTTGTCTGGAAAGGATTTTATTTCTCTTTCATTTATGAAGCTTAGTTTGGCCGGATATGAAATCTGGGTTGAAAATTCTTTTCTTTAAGGATGTTGAATATTGACCCCCAATCTCTTCTGACTTATAGAGTTTCTGCTGAGAAGCCTACTGTTAGTCTGATAGACTTCCCTTTTTAGGTGACCTGGCCTTTCTTTCTGGCTGCCCTTAACATTGTTTCCTTCATTTCGACCTTGGAGAATCTGATGAGTATGTGTCTTGGGTTTGATGTTCTCATGGAGTATCTTAGTAGTGGTCTCTGTATTTCCTGAATTTGCATGTTGGCCTGCCTTCTAGGTTAGGGAAGTTTACCTGGATAATATCCTGAAGTATGTTTTCCAGCTTGTTTCCATTCTCCTCATCTTTTTCAGGTACTCCAATCAATCATAGGTTCAGTCTTTTTGTGAAGTCACGTATTTCTTGGAGGCTTTGTTCATTCCTTTTATTATTTTTTTCTCTATTCTTGTCTACATGCCTTATTTCAGTAAGGTAGTCTTCAAATGATGTCCTTTCTTCTGCTTGGTTGGTTTGGTTTTTGATACTTGTGTGTGCTTCATGAAGTTCTCATGCTGTGTTTCTCAGCTCCATCAGGTCATTTATGTTCCTCTCTAAACTGTTTAGTTAGCAGCTCCTCTAACCTTTTATCAAGGTTTTTAGCTTCTTTGCATTGGGTTAGAACATGCTCCTTTAGCACAGTGTAGTTTTTTATTACCCATCTTGTGAGGTCTACTTCTGTCAAGTCTTCTGTCTTGTCCTCTGTCCAGTTCTCTGCCCTTGATGGAGAGATGTTGCAATCATTTGGAGAAGAGACACTCTGACTTTTTGGGTTTTCAGCATTTTTTGTTGATTCTTTCTCCTCTCTGTTTGTCTAGTTTTGATCTTTAAGGCTGCTGACCCTTGGATGGGGTTTTTGTGGGGGCTTTTTGTTGTTGTTGATGCTGTTGTGTTGCTTTCTGTTGGTTTTTCTTTCAATGGTCAGGTCCCACTTCTATAGGGCTACTGCGGTTTTCTGGGGGTTCACTTTGGCCCTGTTCATCTGGTTCACTCCTATGCCTGGAGATGTCACTCAGGGAGGCTGGAGAACAGCCAAGATGGGTGCTTGCTCCTTCTGGGATCTCTGAACTTGGGGGGCACCAACCTGATGCCAGTAAGATTGCTGTTGTATAGGGTGTCTGACAACCCCTGTTGGAGGGTCTCACCTAGTTGGGTGGCACATGGAATAGGACCTGTTTAACGAAGCACTTTGTCCCTTGGTGGAAGGGGTGTGCTTTGCTGGGGAAAAACTCACTTGTCTGGGCTGCCTGGATTCCTCAGAACTACCAGGAGGAAAGACTAAGTCTGTTGATCTGCGGAGACTGCCGTTACCCCTCCCACTAGGGGCTCAGGCCCAGTGAGATCTGGGTTTTTTCCCTGAGCCTCTGGCTGGAGTTATTGGAGTTCCTGCAGGGAAGCCCTGCCCAGTGAGGAAGGATGGGACAGGGTCAGGCCTGAAGAGGCACTCTGGCTGTGGTCTGCCCCAGCCAGTGCGTTGGGCTGTCGGAGACACATCTTGGGACCAAGCCATGCAGCCTCCCTGACTCCAGGAGGGGAAAAGCACAGCCTGGAGCTATAGAGGTGAATGTTGCCCTTCCCTCACCCTGGGAGCTTAGAGTGTTATGCAGTTGTGAGTCCCAGTGCTGGCTGCTGCCCCTCTGCCAAGGAGCTCAAATGGCTTAGACAGCAGGCAGATGCAGCTGTGGTGCTTGTCGCCCCTCCCTGCAGGTGCTCTGTAGGCTTAAGCAGGTTCCAGCTAAGAGACTGTTGAGAATCTGTGCAGCTGCAGGGTTGGGATGCTAAGCCCCAGTGGCATGAGTTCATGAGTGGGATCTTCCGATCTGTGGGTTGTACAGTTCCCTGGAAAAAGCATGATTTTTCTGGTTGGGTAGCACACTCACTCACTGACTCCTTTGGCTGGCAGGACAGGGCTCTCCTCCCCTATGTGGCTCTCAGGTGGACTGCTGCACCACACTGTTGTTGTTTTCTCTGTGGATCATGCCAGCCTCCTAGTCAGTTCCGATGGGAGAACCTGGATACCTTGGTTGCTGGTGAAGGATTCACACACTTACTATGGTTCTTTTCAATGGGAGCCTCTGAATGCTACTGCTTCTAGTCAGCCATATTGGCCCCACCCCGTGTGTGTATTTTTGTGCCAGTACCATGCTGTTTTGGTGACTGTAGGCTTATAGTATAGTTTGAAGTTGGATAATATGAAGCCTTTGGTTTTTTCTTTTGTTTAGGATTGCTTAGGCTATTTGGACTCTTACTTAGTTCCATATGAATTTTAGAATAGTTTTTTTCTAATTCTGTGAAAAGTGACATTGATAGTTTGATAGGAATAGTATGGAATCTCTAGATTGCTTTGGGCAGTATGGCCATTTTAAAGATGTTGAATCTTCTTTGAGCATGGAATGTTTTCCAATTGTTTGTGTTGTCTATAATTTTTTCAACAGTGTTTTATAGTTCCCCTTGTAGAGATCTTTAACCTTGTTGGTTAGATCTATTCCCAGGTATTTGGTTTTTTCTTTGTGTGTGTGGTGATTGTAAATGGAATTATGTTCTTGATTTGGCTCTCAGCTTGCATGTTATTGGTGTATAGAAATGCTACTGATTTTGTACTTTGATTTTGTATCTTGAAACTTTACTGTTCCTTATCAGTTTTAGGAGCCTTTTGGCAGAGTCTTTCCAGGTGTAGAATCTTATCAGCAGAGATGATGTTACTTTCTTCATTTCCTCTTTGGATGCCTTTTATTTCATTCTCTTGACTGATTTTTCAGGCTAGTACTTCCATTACTATGTTGAATAGAAGTGGTGAGAGTGGGCGTTCTTCTCTCATTCTTGTTTTTAAGGGGAATGCCTCCAGCTTTTGTCTGGTTAGTATGTTGGCTGTGGGTTTCTCATAGATGGTTCTCATTGTTTTGAGGTATGTTTCTTTCATGCTTAGTTTGTTGAGGGTTTTTTTTTTTTTTTAAATCAGTAAGGGATGTTAACTTTTATCAAAAGTTTACCTCATATATATTGAAATGGTGATTTTTTTTTTTTTGGAGACAGAGTCCCACTCTATCCCCCAGGCTGGAGAGCTCACTGCAACCTCCGCCTCCTGGGTTCAAATGATTCTCATGCCTCTGTCACCAGAGTACCTGTGACTACAGGAATGTGCCACCACACCCAGCTAATTTTTGTATTTCTAGTAGAGACAGGGTTTCACCATGTTGGCCAAGCTGGTCTCGAACTCCTGACCTCAGGTGATCCACTGGCCTTGGCCTTCCAGAGTGCTGGGATTACAGGTGTGAGCCACTGCGCCTAGCTTTTGAATTTTAATTCTATGTGGTGAATCACATTTTTAAATTTCCATATGTTAGACTAACCTTGCATTCTAGGAATAAAGCCTAGTTAACTGAGATAAATTAACTTTGAGCTGCTGGATTTGGCTTGCTACTATTTTGTTGAAGATTTTTCTGTCTGTGTTCATTAGAGATATTGTACTGTAGTTTTCTTTGTTCATTGTGTCTTTACCAGATTTTGGTAACAGAGTGATGTTGGCCCCATAGAATGAGAGGGGAGGAGTCACTCCTTATTTTTTGGAATAGTTTCAGTAGAATTGATACTAGCTCTTCCTTGTACTTCTGGTATAATTTAGCTGTGAATCCATCTTGTCCAGGGGTTTTTTGGTTGGTAAATTTTTTATTACTGATTCAGTATCAGAACTTGATACTAGTTTGTTCAGGGTTTCAGTTTCTTCCATATTCGATCTTTGGAAATTGTATGTTTCTAGGAATTTATCCATTTCCTGTAGATGTTCCACTTTATGTGCATAGAAGTCTTCATAAGTCTCTGAGAATCTTTTGTATACCTGTGGAGTTGATTGTAATGTCCCCTTTGTTGTTTCTGATTGTGCTTATCTGGATCTAATGTTTTTCTTTGTTGACCTAGTTAGTGGTCTATCAATCTTGTTTACCCTTTCAAAGAACCAACTTTTGGTTTTGCTGATGCTTTGTATGGACTTTGTGGTCTCAATTAATTCAGTTATCTGGTTTTAGTTATTTCTATTCTTCTACATTTGTGCTCATCTTATTTTTCTTTTTCTAGTTTCTTTACAAGTGATGTTATATCATTAATTTGAGATCTGACTTCTTGAAGTAGGCATTTCGTGTTATAAGCTTCTTTTATTGCGGCTTTAGTTGTGTCCCAAAGATTTTGGTATGTGTTTTCTCTGTTTTCACTAACTTCAAATAACTTTTTAATTTCTGCCTTGATTTCATTGTTTACTCAAAAGGTCTTGAGGAGCCAATTGTTTAATTTTTATGCATTTCTGTGGTTTTGAGAGATCTTCTTGTTGTTGTTTTCTGTTTTTATTCTATTTTAGTCCAAGAGTATGGTTGGTATGATTTTTTTCTTTTTAATTTATTGAGACTTGCTTTCTGGCTGAGCATATAGGGTCAATCTTCAAGTATGTCCTGTGTGCATATGAAGGATGTGTGTGTTCTGTGGTTGTTGGGTGGAATATTGTCTATTAGGTCCAATTGGTCTATTCTGTAGATACCTATTAGGTCCAGTTGATCGTTTGGAATTGATGTCCAAAATTTCTTTGTTAATTTTCTGCCTCAGTGATCTAATGATGTCCCATGGGATGTTGAAATACCTCACTGTTATTATGTGGCTAATTCTTTTCTCAGGACTAGAATCACTTGTTTTATGAATCTCAGTGCTCCAAAGTTTGGTGCTTAGGTGTTTAGCATATGTAAATATTCTTGTTGAATTGAACCCTTTATCATTATGTAATACATCCTTGTCCTTTTGTATGGTTGTTGGATTAATATTCTCATTTCTTAAAGAAAACATAGAATGCCAGGTTCAGTTGCTGGATTCATCCCAGCACGTTGAGAGTCTGAGGCTATAGGATTTCTTGAGGCCAGGAATTTTTGACTAGCCTGAATGACCTAGCAAGACCCTGTTTGTACAAAGAATTAAAAAAATTGTTCAGATGTGATGGTGCGTTCCTGTAGTCATAGCCACTTGGGAAAGTGAGGTAGGGTCACTGCTTTAGGCCAGGAATTCGAGGTTTCAGTGAGCTATGATTGCATTGTGGCCTGGTGACAGTACAAGACCTTGTCTATAAGACAAAGATAGATATTTTAAATTATTTTAAAATTAGTTAATAGATTTCTACTTCTCTAGCTTCACTTGGATGTTAATATGTTAATAGATTTCTACTTCTTTAGATTCACTTTCATTTTGGTCCTTTTGTTGAGCCATGTGTTTTGGTTACTTTGATGTTTTGTGATTTTGTTGATATTTTGATCAAGTAAGAAACAGCTTCCTATTCTGTCTATTACGGAATGAATTTGTATAGGTGAAAACTGATACCCATCAGGCACTCTAGTCATTCTGGGAGATTCTTCATACTGTTGTCAGGATGTTTCTTCTCTAGACTACTGTGTGTATTTTCCTATTAAAAAGGTGTGTTTTTTTCTTTTTCTCTTAGGAGCCTTTAATCTCCCCCTTTGGTAAGTGTCATAGGCACTACTATCTCTCTGTTGTTGTAACAAGCATTCATCTTTGTTCTCAGTTGACCTGTCATTTCAACTATGTCACCATTTTCTCCTGCACCACATATTAAAGGAAGCAATGGCCAGTCTTTAGATCACCCCGGAATAATCCAGAACTTTGGACATATGTTTTACTCCTTTTGTTTTTCTTTCCTGAGAGTGAAACAGAATGCGAAAAGTTTTTGTGTAACTGCACTGTGCTGTGGTGCACAAATACAACAAAGTTTCTTCCTTCTAAATGCGACCATTCTTGGCTTTGTGTTCACCTAGGTGCTGCAAACTCAACTGACTTTAGTCACCCTATTACATTTAAGTTCATATATCAATTGAGAAAACAAAGGGGCCTCAAGTTTTTGATTCAACTATCATGGTGTGCTCTATGAGGTATAATTTGTGTATTAGATTTATAAAGTATTTTCACCTGAATTTAGTAATTGGAATTTTTAAAACTTTTGGTATCTTTCAGATATCTTTTCTCATGATGCTCAAGGCCTCTTAAGAAAGAAGCTCATAGAAGCATCATTCCAAAAAGTGATATTGGATGGATATGGGAGCTGTGGCCCTCAGAATTTAAACTTAAGGAAAGTGTGGGAAAGTGAGGGTAAGTGTGAAGGTCACAACAGATATTATGATGGACATACAAAATGTAAGACAACTACCTGTAACAAAAACATCACTGTTACAGGAGGTCAAAAACATGAAAAAACTCAATCTGTGTCAGTTGCTTTTTCTAAACCATGTGTTTCTGTAAGTAAATGCCGACATCAATTTTTGAAACATACCTTTTCTTTAAAAGGAAATTTGGATAATCCAGATAGTGACTTAGTCCATGTTTCAAATAATCATTTAAACCAATTAAAATGTAGAACTGGAGTAAATGTTGGGTCAAATATTTCTGAAAAGGAGAGATTTAAAAATGAAGAGATGATTTCTAAATATGATCAATTTGATGGGTCCTTTGTTAAAAGTTTGTTTCACCAACAAATAACACCTTGTTCTGCCTGTGATCAATATAGAAAGGTCTTCATTCATTCATCGTTGCTTAATCAATGTCAGGGAATAGATAATTTGGGAAAACATCACACATATAATAAAACTTTGACAGCCTTTAAGCAGGACTCTACCCTAAATAATTACCAGTATATTTGTATTACAGAGAAAAATCAGTACAATAAATCTGATACAACATTAAGCCAAGGCATAAGCCCCAGAAGACATCAGAAAACTCATTTTCTACAGAACCATTACAAATGTAAAAAATGTGAGAAAGCCTTTCATGAATGCACCAACCATGTCTGTCAGAGTATCTTTATTCAAGAAAAGTCTGCCAAATGTAATAAGTGTGTGGAAACTTTTATGCAGTCATCAAAACATACTCAGCCTCAGAGAATCCATATTGGAGAAAAGTCACACAGATGTAATAATGGTGCGAAAATCCTTAGTAAATTGTCAAGTCTAAGAATACATGAGATAATCCATAATGAAGAGAAACCGTACAAATGTAAAGAATGTGACAAAGCCTTTAACCATCGTTCACACCTTACTCAACATCAAATAATTCATACTGGAGAGAAACCATACAAATGTAAAGAATGTGGCAAAGCCTTCAATTCTAGTTCATATTTTACTCGACATCAGAGAATTCACACTGGAGAAAAACTTTACAAATGTAAAGCATGTAGCAAATGTTTTACTCATTCTTCAAATCTTCTTGTGCATCGGAGAATTCATACTGGAGAGAAACCTTACAAATGTAAAGAATGTGGTAAATCATTTAAAGTGTCTTCAGCCCTTACTCAGCACGAGAGAATCCATACTGGAGAGAAACCCTACAAATGTAAGGAATGCAGCAAAGCCTTTAACTGTAGGTCGTACCTAACTAAACATCAGAGAATTCATACCGGAGAAAAACTTTACAAATGTAAATCATGTAGTAAATCTTTCTCTCGTTCCTCAAGTCTTATTGTCCACCAGAGAATTCATACTGGAGAAAAACCCTATAAATGCAAAGAATGTGGCAAAGCCTTTAATTGTAGTTCACGCCTAACTCAACATCAAAGAATTCATACTGGAGAGAAACCCTACATATGTAAAGAATGTGGCAAAGCCTTTAACTGTAGTTCATCCCTTACTAAACATCAGAGAATTCACACTGGAGTAAAACTTTACAAATGTAAAGCATGTAGCAAATCTTTCTCTCATTCCTCATGTCTTTCTGTGCATCAGATAACTCATACTGGAATGAAACCATATATATGTAAGGATTGTGGCATCTCCTTTAACCGGTCTTCAAACCTTAGACGACATCAGATGATTCATACTGGAGAGAAACCCTACAAATGTAAAGAATGTGGCAAATTATTTAATCGATGCTCAACCCTTACTCGACATAAGAGAATTCATACTAGAGAATTTCTATAGTTGTAGTAAATGTGAAAAGAGTTTTATCCAAAATTTAGAACTTAAAAATCACCATAGAGTTTATAGAGAAACAACTTACAGATTGAATAAATGGGAGGAAGTATTTAATCAGAACTCAAATCTGAATGTGTCAGGACTTACACAAAAAAGGACTAAAGCACACATCCCCAGACTTTAAAATTAAATAAGAGTATTTGTTATGGAGGATTACTCTAAAGCCAAAGCAGTTATTTATTTTGTTATGTGTTTCAAATGGGCAAAAGCATTGATGTTTGGACAAGTAATTATTCAGTGAACACATTATTTGTATTGAAAACATTTGAAATTTGTATAAAGCAAATTATAATTCAATTCTCAAGTTAGTTTTTATACCTTAATGCTTAGTGTTTAGTCTATTTTTTCTACATCAGAGCTATGAGAGGTTGTTCTATAGTAGATGAACGTCATTAATATCAATTTATTTTCATGGAAGTTTAATGGCAAATGTAAAATACATGAAGAAAATCTTAAAGAGGCTCTTTGTGTTTGAATCATAAAACAGTAATGTGTATAAGCATATAGTACATATTTAGGGCATTATTATTCTATACTAAAGTAAAAGAGGAATATTCTGAATTTATTTATTACATCAGTTGTTCCTTAAGTAGAAAAACACTGGTCAGTTATTTAAAATACTGGCAAACCTTTATAGTACAATGAAGTAGTAATCTTGAATATTATTTGATGTGTTAAAAATAAAAACATCTTCACAGATATCAGAGGAAAGTGAAAACTCATATCTGAAAGATTGTAAATGTGCTTTATATCAATTTTCCAGAGGACTTAAACTTCTAATAATATTGATAATATTCTCATGGTTACTATTTTGTATTATTTCCTGCTTTTTGTAGCTACTGGTGTACTATGACAATTATAATAAAGATTATATGGGGGTATACTTAAAAGTCATACTTTTAAAATCCTGAATCATTGTTTATAAAATTTTATTCAATATTTTTCTTTGCACATGCCCTTTTTCAGTCCAATTGAACACTTAGAGATTTTTCTTTGCTTTCACTTGCATTGAATGGAATATATAGATGTATTAAGATAGAAAGAAAAAGGTGTAAGAGAACTATACAGGCAGAAATGCATGTATGTGTACCTGTCTTCAAATGGAAAAGAAAATGACAGGAAATTTGAGAACTATTGATTTATTACCAAACTAGAAACCTCACAAATTCTCAAAGCTAAATTAGTTTCTCATTGCACACTGAATTTTTCTCTCGTAAATCTAATGTCTTCTGGGTTCAGACTGTATCCCATACAAATCCTTTTTTCTTGCCTATGATTCATGTAAGAAGAATTATATGATTTTCTTATTTCAAAGCTTATAAAATATTGCTTATAAGTTCCCATGGATTTTAAGAATGTTTTTATAAAATTTAATGGTGCTGTCTGGGTGTGGTGAATCCCAGCATTTTGGGAGGCTGAGGCAGGTGGATCACCTGAGGTTGGGAGTTTGAGACAAGCCTAGCCAACATGGTGAAACCCTGTCTCCACTAAAAATACAAATATTAGCTGGGCGTCATGTCCCATGTCTATAATCCCAGCTACTTGGGTGACTGAGGCAGGAGAATCACTTGAATGTGGGAGGCAGAAGTTGCAGTAAGCCAAGATCACACCACTGCACTTCCAGCCTGAGTGACAGAGTGAGACTCCATCTCAAAAAAAAAAAAAAAAAGAAAGAAAGATTTAATGGTGCTTAGAAATTAATCTGAATACATGAGTAACTCTACAGTGATCTATTTAGTTACAATACAAAATTCTGACCAGTTAGTTGAAGTAGTGCCAAAGATAAATAAAAAATCTTGAAAACAGCCAAGACAAAGTAACAAATTACATAAATGAAATAAATAATATAAGTGCAGTATAATATGTCATGAAAAATAATCATTGCAAATGACAACGGAATTACATTTTTTAATTTCAGATAGGAAAATCTATTATCAACACGAGATTCTGTATTCAGCAGATTTCTTTAAAAAATGAAACCAAGCCACAGTGAGATATCACACACCCATGAGAACGGTAAAAAAAAAATTTTAATATGAGTACCAAGTGCTGGTTAGGATTTGGAGCTACTCAAGTTAGGAATGCAAAATGACATAGTAACTTTGGAAAATAGTTTAATCGACCATTTTTAATAAAGTTAGTCATATACTTATTATTTGAACTAGATGTCCCACCCCTAACCAACCATTTATTATACAAAACTGAAAACTAGTGATTAAAACCTGTTTGTGGATATTTGTTGCCACTATATTCATATTTGCAAAAAGCTAGAAATAAATTTTATGTCCCTCAGTAGGTGAGTGGATAATAAACTGTGATATGTCTATACAAAAGAAATGTGTTATTAACAAAAAGGAGAAAGCTATTGATCTCCACTACTGCATGTATGAATCTTAAATATTTTTCTCTAAATTAAGGCTGTCAGATCAACAAGGCTGTATATTACGTGATTCTGTTTTATCACACTGCATGAAAGATTAGAGGGATGGAAAATGATTAGTGGCTGCCAAAGAATGGGAGGAGGACAGGCATTGATTACAAAGGGGCAACAAGAAAAAGTTTGGAAACAGTTTAGTGTGGTACCATGGAAATAGGTATGTGACTACACAGTTGTCAAAACCCAATGAACTACACCACAAAGAGTAATTTTACTCAATGCAAATTTTAAAAAATTAACCAGGATGTTGGGGAAATTCAGATATAATGCAGACAGTGACAAATGAGTCCCATTGTATTACAAATTATCTGTCATCTGGCTGTATGCAGTGGCTCACACCTGTAATCCAAGCATTTTGGGGGGCTGAGGCAGGAGGATCATTTGAGGTCAGGAGTTTGAGACCAGCCTGTCCAACATGGTGATACCTTGTCTCTACTGAAAACACAAAAATTAGCTGGGTGTGGTGGCACACACCTGTAATCCCAGCTACTCAGGAGGCAAAGGCAGGAGAATCACTTGAACTGAGGAGATGAAGGTTACGGTGAGTCAAGTTTGTGTCACTGCACTCCAGCCTGGGTAACAGAGTGAGACTCTGTCTATAAACAAACAAATTATCTGTCATCTACCTATAAACATAACCCTACTGAAGAGGATGGGGATAAAATGTCTACATCTAAGTCACTTTGAGAAACAGTATTTTGGTTGAATGCTCTAAGACCATACAAGCGCTGTATTCTACTGAGTAATATTTTATTTTCCTATAAGGATATGAGTTAGCAATTCTGAAACACTTTTATGTGTTATTATATAATATATGGAGGCTGTTTCTCAGTGTTGTTCACAAAAGTTAAATGGTGAATGCTAGCATGAATCTTGTGGTCCTAGCCCAAAGTTGGAAATGTCAGGATGAACCCATGACTAATATATCTGGATGGATGGATGGATGGGTGGATGGATGGATTAATAGATATAAAGACAGACAGATAGGTAGGTAGGTAGGTAGATAGATAGATAGATAGATAGATAGATAGATAGATAGATAAAGCATATCTAAGATATCTGGAAGGATGGATGAATGGAAGGATGGATGGATAGATAGATAGATAGATAGATAGATAGATAGATAGATAGGATGGATGGATAGATAGATAGATAGATAGATAGATAGATAGATAGATAGACAGACAGACAGACAGATAGATAGATGATTCAGAGATAGATAATGTTCCAAACTCTTGAGGGCCAAGAAGCAGAGACATCTAGCATCAATGAACACACTGAGGTCTACAGTCTTGGTTTCTAAACAACATTCATTAAAAGGACCCAAAGGTTGAAGTTAGAAAATATAAGTTGAGCTAGAGGATCTTGTAAAGCCACAAAGGAAAAAGTGCTTAATAAAAATGATGGGGACTTTTCAAAGGGAGCCAACCTGAAAGACCTCCCAATGGTCCAAGCTCCAACAATATGAGCAATAAGTTATGATAGCTTTGGATTATGGCCCAGAGAATAAAATAATACTCATCTCTACTGTGTGAATAAAAGAGATTAAATAAATATGGAAAGAAGGAAGGAAATCTTACAATATTCAAAATACAAATCAATGTAGTTGGATAATGCAAAATAAATCAACACTAGAACATCACAGTAATAATTACTGTAGGGAAGATTCCCTGAGGAATTCAAAAATTTCAGGAAAAACTTAAACACTAAAGAGTGTATTTGGGTCAGTCTCGGTGGCGCATGCCTGTAATCCCAGCACTTTGGGAGGCCTAGGCGGGTGGATCACCTGAGGTCAGGAGTTCGAGACCAGCCTAGCCAACGTGGTGAAACCCTGTCTCTACTAAAAATACAAAAATTAGCCAAGCATGGTGGTGGGTGCCTATAATCCCAGCTACTTGAGAGGCTGAATCAGGAGAGTCACTTGAACCTGGGAGGCAGAAGTTGCCATGAGCCGAGATCACGCCATTGCACTCCAGCCTGGGTGACAAGAGTGGAACTCCATCTCAGAAAAGAAAAGCGTATTTGCATATTTTAAGTATCTACCATCTAATATTAATACAGTTTTTTTCTTAATTTCTTACACTTGTGACTATTTGAAACAAATTACAACACTGTATTGTAGAATTTATAATTTATAGTTGTAAAATTTATAACACATGAAATAAGAAGATAAATGGAACGGTTCTGTAGCAAACTTTTCACGTTTTTTTTTTTTTTATTTAAGACAGTATAGTATTAACTCTAGAAGTACATTTGGTTCATATGTTAAAGATTCTTATTGTATTCCCTGCAGCAACCACTAAAAAATGCAAAGAAGTGTAATGTAAATGCTAAAAAAGGAGTTAAATATAAAATATTTGTTTGCACAATATTTATGTATCTTTTAGTCATAATAGCCCCAAACAGGAAACAACCAAAATGTCCATCAATAAGAAAATGAACTAATTGTATAGCTTTTAGAACAAAATACAACTCAGGAATACAAAAAAGCAAGCACACATCCTGGATAAAATTCATAAACCTGCTCAATGAGAGAAAAGTTCTGGACACAGAATTGTACTTTATGTATTTGTGTATTTAATTTCAGGCAAAATAATCCTATGGTGAAAAAAATCAACACAGAGATCATCTCTGCTTGAGAAAAAGGACCAAAGACAAGTGAATTTTCTGAGGGTGATGAAAATATTGCTTTGAAAAGGGGTGAAGTTTATATGGATCTATTTATTTGTCTAACATGTACAGTTAAGGTTTATGCCTTGCAGTGTATGTACATCTTCACAAAAAAAAAAAATCTTAAAAAAATTAAGTGGGTGGAGGTAGGGAAAGGGTCGAAGTATAGATGAAGCTGAAGTAGTACATGATTAGTGGTTGAAGCTTGGTGACAGGTCTATATATTTTATTTTTATGTCTTTAATAGTATTTGTATAAATGTACAATATTCATTTACAGTGTTAGCTCAGGATCTTGTTTACCTTTGGACAGGGAGGGAGGGATAAATTTATTTTCTGGGCAGGAGTAAAGCTGGTTCTATTCCTCAGTTACGTAAATTATCTGTTATAATCCAAAAAGCTTTACATGAATTTTCTGTATATAATGTTGTATATCAATAAAAAATTAAATATTATGTATTTGCACCAAAATCCTAACTCACTGTCTCAGAATATTAGCAGTGTTTCCTTTTGTCGTGAGGTGGAACACAATTTCATGGCATTAGCAGATGGGTTTGAATATTCTAAAGTATCAATGTCCTAATCTTATGGACACCTCTTGGGTCTTTCCATTTTTGCCTTCATTTGGTAAGTGGCATGGTTTTGATGTTTTGAGATGAAACTTTCCCAGCAAAGTCTTTTTCCCATAGTGATGCTCTGAAAGCCAGGACACCTAGCACAGGACCCTGGGCATAGTATGCACTCAGTACACGTGGAGCATGTTGATCAGGAACAAAAGGAGTAGCAAAGGTCAGTTCCTGCAAAAGTTGAGATAATACAGGTATGACTAAAAGGCTGCAACTCAGGAGTAAACATTTTACATTCATTCAAGAGACAATTTGCAACTAGTACACCAAAAAGTTTTGACTTAAAGGAGTACTTTGGGGGCTTTGGCTCTGTAATCACCTGGAGACTTTAAATAATACTGATGTCTGGGCCGTACTCCAGGGATTTTGATTTTATTGGTCTGTTGCAATTTGGGTTTTGGGAATTGTAGGGTCTCCGCATGTGACTAATGTGGAGCCAGGGGTGAGACCCACTGTTTCAGGGTGACGGATGCATTAGCTGTGTGTGATTTCCATGTGTGCTGCAGGTATTTGTCCTATGACCATTCCTGCATTTGGAGTCTTGGAAATTGTGGCAGGAGGAAATGTCTCTCTACAGATCAATTTTTTATGTCACTTGCTTTTAGAGTAAGAGGTTATTTCAGGCACAGCAATTTGATTTAATCTGTTTTCAAAGCATAAATAACCTGAAAATACTAAAATGAAAAGAATTTGCAAACGTGAGAATTTGCAAACATGTGGAGTGTGTTCTTACGTGCTTTCCAATTTCTCTGATGATAAGAAATGAATAATGTTTGGCCTTTTGATTTCCTTAGCTCAGACACTTTCTCAAATTATTTGAAGACCTTCCAAGTTGCTTCAGAAGCATCGTCCAAAGGAGATTATTCCCAATAATGAAGAGTAATAGATGGATGAGAATGTCTAAGGAATCCTACTTCTGTCACAGAGGTGGCACTCTGCAGAACCTCAAGGGCCCATGGAGTTCATAGGCTTTCGAGTCAGGTAGAGTTGACCCTGAGTCCCGTCCCAGTCTCTTACTAGACTAGTTACTTGGAACAGTTATGCAAGACAAGGCATAATGATACTGATTGCAGTAATGGGAACAATTCATTCCTCTCTGTGTCCATGCCCTTTGCAATGTGTGTTTTTAGCTACTGTCATGCAGGGAAAGATTCTGTTTACCCAATCCTTGGATCTGACTGGCCTTATTTGCTGTGGCCAATTCATACTGATTGTTCTAGTGAAACAATTAGGTATGTTTTGCTCCTCATTCTAGTCTTTAAAATGATATTTTATGAAATTGTATTTCTACTGTATTGGGCTATATTCATTCTTCTCAATATTCCAATTCACTGGTCCTCTTATCTCTGTTTAGTTTAGTGGTGAACCTATATATTGTCTCATAACTTAATTTTGTATTATTCATATTATATGGGGCTGTTGTTCAAATGTGGCTTTTAAACTTTAGTTACTTGTTCTTTCCACAAAAATAAACATTGAATTTCTACTTTTCTTGTATTCATTTAAACATTTTAAATATAATTCCAATGTGCAAAGCCATTGCATATTTTTTCTTCTGGTATTTCTTATTATGTCACTCAGTTTTTCCTTTGGTTCTTACTTTTGGGAGATACTATGTTTGGGATGTCTATAGTCATATTATTTCCAGTGTTTCTTTCATTTTCCCTGGGAACAAGATGAAAAACACACACAGATTTGACATCCTTATGATGAGTCAGTATCTGAAGAGAGCATTTTTTTCTTAGTTTGACTACTCTGGATCATTATCTTGATTTAATTTTGCTCCTTTGAAGTTCTTATACTTTCCTTTAACTCCATTCAGCAATTTAAAGGTTCCTGTAACTTCTTGAGGATTTTTTTAGTTGTCTGTATTAAAATATTTAATAATATACAGCATTTTTGCTAAAAGCACAAATATCCACAGTGTACATGAATAAAGTATTTCAATAGACATTGTGCAGCATACAGCAAAATCTTATGAGATATCCCGTTTCTTCATTCAGAACATTCCTCTCAAATATACCATGTGGTAATAGTAATTTGTAAACAGTAGTTTTTTGATACTTAAAATTTTGTTTTTTGAACATTTCTGAAAATATATACTTCATGCCAATGAACAGAACTGATCTAGATACAGCCAGAATTACTGTTTCTCTATAATATTAAAATAATATTGATAAAATTATTTATCTGAATTCAGGTCTTTTGCCTTTAATCACTCTGCTTCCTTTTTAGCATGTTCCTGAATTTACAAAAGAATCTGTTTGGATTTCTACTTATTCTATAAACAAATTAAAAGAGACAAGTGGAATTTGTGTGTGGCTAGATAGTAGTTACTGGTTACAATTTATAATTTCTAGTGTCATTTTAGTTGCTTTGAAAATAGTAACCTCTTGAATTTCTGCTATCATAAAATTCGTGTCATTGTTAGGCTTGCACTTTGCCATTCAGTTTTTTTCACCTCTGGTACTAGAATATAATGTGTATCTTCTCTTTACTGGTGAAAAATGCTATGTATTTGTCTCTACCTAATTAGTGAAACTATATTTAGCATGTTTATGTTCATTTAGTTACTGTATACCAAAACATTTTATTTCTGTGATGGTCTTAATTTTACCTAACAGGATTGTAAATGGCTTAGTTGTCATTTTTCATGAATTTCTGTGTTACACATTTCAGGTATTAAGTCTGTGTGTAATTGGCTTAGAATAATCCCTAACACATTATAGGGGTTACTATGTACTAACCGCTCTGCTTCCTCACATTTCTATTTGTTCATACCATTCTTCATTTACTAAATTATTTTGTGTATGTTATTCATATTTATTTTTCTGTCCTCTCTAAATATTTATTAAAAAGAGGAGGTAGGCTAATGTGTCATGTTGATAAAATTCAATGTCAAATAGCATGCTTCACTGTTTTTGATTAGATATAATAGCTTTTTTGACTCAATGAAGTTTTAGTCATATTCTCAATCCTAAAACAGAGGAAGCTTTTCTATAGCTGATTGAAATTTATTATTTAAATTTTTAAAAATACGGGTAAAGAAGGCTTTTGCTAGTAGTGTTGCAGGGTCTTTACTCATATTCCCCCTTTTTTTGTTTGCTGAGCCTATTTTTAAGAGTGGAATGGACACATTCTACTATGGCCTGCCCTTGGGGGTTATACGAGATGACTGTGGAATGTTGGATGTTCCGTGTGTGAGAAAATTGTTGAAATTGTGAGCTGGCATAAGCCAGACCATTATCAGTTTTGATTTTTGTGAGCTGCCCCATAAATGCAAAAGCTAAGAGAAGATGTTTAATAACATATTGGGTGGAGTCTCCAGGAAGAGCATGTGCGCCAATTAGCTGAGAATTGGTATCAATGGACACATGTACATATCTTAGTTTTCCAAATTCAGGGATGTGTGTAACATCTGTTTGCCATAACTGATTAGGATCTAGTTTTCTACGGTTAACACCTGTTGAAGGAGAGGACATGTCTGTGAGCTGGCAATTATCCTGTGATCAGGGTAATATGTTTAGCTAGTCTTTGAGTAAGTTGAAATTGTTTAGTTAACTTCCTCCAACTTTGTTGGAAAAATTGATGCGATTTAGTGGCTTGGTCAAGCAGTGATGTCATGACTTGCAGGTCTGCTTGGTTATTGCCATAAGCCAGTGGGCCAGGCAGTGAGCTGTGGGCTCGAATATGTGTGATAAAAATAGGATGTGTACATTGATCCAGCAATTGCTGAAGTGGAAGAAAACGTGCACACAGGGTGGGCTCGAGACTAGACTTAATGAGGGCTGTTTCAAGGTTCTGCAATAAATAGAGTAAGCAGAGTCAGTAACAATATTCATGGGCTGAGCAGAAAAGGTCTCCAGGGCCAGTTTTATGGCTCCAACCTCAGCTCTCTGAGTGCTAGTAAATCCAGAATGAATGAGGGAATTATGCGGTCTCCACTAAATAGCTGTTTTTCCATTTTTACCAGAGCCATCAGTAAAAAGCATTAAAGTGTTAGTTATGGGAGAGTTAACTACTTTTGTAGGCACAACTACTGGAGTATGAGATAAGAACTGAAGTAGTTTGTCAGCAGGAAGGGCATGCTGTATATGACCTGCATAATCAGAGAGTGCTATCTGAAGATCTAGAGATAGGGGCAGTACTGCTTCAAATTGTTTGTTACTCAAAGGAATTCTTATGATATCAGGGTAATAACCTAGCAACTGATTGCATCATCTGTGGCATGTATAGATGACTTTACTAACTAGCTGGATATAGGGAGATAGTATTTTAGTCCCACTATGTGAGCAAAAATTCCATTCTAGGAAGCATAGCCCTGGGGCCATCCTGTTGGGGAATGTTTAGTAGGAAAAACAATTTAACTGAATGTTGTGGGTCTATGCAATTTAGTTGCCTCTGAGAAATAGCTTGCTCTATTTCCTCAATTTCCCTTTTTGCTGCGGGAGTTAAATACCTGGGAGAGTCTAGGGCTGTATTATCCTTTAGGATAGAAAACAGGCTTTGTAACTTATCAGTAGTTAGGCCCAAGGTGGGATTAAGCCGATTAACATCACCAGTAATTTTTGATAATCATTTAAGGTGTGTAAGTTGCTAAGTTGCTAGTATTTAATTTCACCTTTTGAGGTCTGAAGTTAGTATGTATCCAAGATGTTTCCAAGGAGAAGACAATTGTGCCTTTTCAGGGATTAAACCTCTTAACTATGTATTCTTTACGACAGAGGCATATAAACTTAAAAGAACTGGCTCCATTGGGGCTGCTAGTAAAATATCATCCATAAAATGAATAACCTTGAAATCAGGAAATTTGTTTCTACTGGAGAATAAAACCCAATTTACATGATATTGACACAGGGTAGGACTGTTCAGCATTCCTTGAGGAAGTAGTTTCCAATGAAATTGGTAAGCTAGCCTTTCATTATTGATAGCTGCTATTGTAAACACACATTTTCCCCTTTCCTGTTCTTCCAGGGGAATACTATAAAAGCAGTTATGTCAATAATGAGTATAGGTCAATATTGAGGAATTGTCATGGGTAAAGGGAGGTCCTGTTGAAGGGGCACCATAGGTTGCAAATTAGCACTGATAGCCCATAAGCCATGCAAAAGTCTTCATTTGCCAGAACTTTTGGGAACGACAAAAATGGGTGAATTCCAAGAGCTCTTTGATGGTTCTATATGGCCAGCTTTTAATTGCTCCTCAACTAATTCATGGGTTCGTAATTTCTCTCCCTTTAAAGGCCACTGTTCTATCCCATTGGATCTTGAGAGAGCCACATCAGGGGTAGGGGAGGGATAATAACAGTGACCATTATTAGAAAGGGGTCTGCAGAGTGACCCACCCCCCATTGGGCTAATAGGTCCCGTCTCCAAAGATTAACAGGGATGGGCGTGATTAGAGGCTGTATAACTGCCTTTCTTCCCTCTGAATCGCAACATGTTAGGGGCCATGTGCTCTGCTTGGCTGTGTCCACTTCCCCGTGCTGACAATTTTTTTCTGAGTGACCCACGGTCAAGTTTCTGGCCAGTTTTGATCACTAATGATTGAAATATCCACCCCTGTGTCCAATAAGCTAGTAAAATTTTTATTTCCAATTTTTAAGGTAATCATGGTCTCTGATCAGTGATTAATTGGTTCTGATATATTCCTGTGGCTCCCATGCTTCCAAAACTTCCCTTTCTCCTTTCCTTTCCCTGTGTGTTGGGGACCCAGTATGGTAAGAGTAGTAACTGAGCTATCTTTGATCCAGGGGGAAGAATATGCAGATCTTTACATTCCATCATAACTAATATCTCACCTTGATAATCACTATCAGTTACCCTGGTGAGCACATTAATTCCTTTACTGGATAGGCTTGATCGCCGTAGGACTACTCCCACTGTTCCCAGAGGCAGTGGACCCAAGATCTTGGTTCAACCCTTTTAGGGTCTTCTCCTTTTAGCACTAATTCGTTGAGGCGAGTAAGTCCAGTCCTGTGCTCCCAGTGGTGGCTGCTCTGAGAAAGAGGACTGTGAACTTTCCATCGACCAAGGAAAGCTGCTGGCATTCAAATTTGGATCTGCATTGATTTACCCAATGTTTCCCCTTTTTACATCAGGGACATATAAAAGGGGATTCTTTTCCTGAGTTACCTTGATCTCTACTGTTGGGGCATTCTCTCTTAATATGACCTGGCCCTCTGCATAGAAAACAATTTGGGTTTTTCTCCCATTTCACTTTAGGAGGCCTTAATGTCTGTGGCTGCCTTTCCTTTAATTGCCTGCATTGCTTGCTGGCAGTCGACGTTAGCATTTTCATAAGCCAATTACAACAATAAGATATCAGCAGCCTTGGCATGACTAATTTATCTCTTAATTGCCTGGGTTAACTGATTGATAAATTCAACAAATGGCCCCTGAGGCCCTTGTGGAACAATTATGAAAGATGCCTGTTGAACACTGCTTTCGGGAATTCGGTCCCAAGCCCTGAGAGCACACACAGACATTTGTGCATAGGCTTGGGGATCAAAATGTAGTTGTACATTGGCATGGGGACCCCTACCCTGGATCATAGCAGTTGTTATGTCTTGCCCGGCCAATGGATTCTGGTTGGCTTGTTGTTCACATAACTGCCTTCCAGAGGAGATATTGGCTGGGCTCTAACTTTTTTTAGCTAACACTGACCAGTCCCATGGACTCATACAGAAGTTGTCTGCTATGGCTTCAATTTTGTAAATGGGCCAGCAGCTCCATTTTCTTTAGTGCTGTTTATTATCTCTTTATTAGCGTCAAAAGAAATAGGTTCAGATACTTGATTGCCTGTCGATCTTGCATTACTGGGCAGGCTAAGAGCTCCCCTTCTAATGCTGCTTGCCCAAGACAGGGTCCCATAGCTGTAGCGTATCCCTTGTCTTTTTCCAATTTATTTGAGGAAGGGGCTCAGGCAAAACCTCTGTTTCCTCTTTGGTATTTTTGCCTGTTAATGGCAGGGCTGAGGGAGGAGAAGGAGGCAGTAAGGTAGGTGATGGTTCTCCCTCCCTTACCTTTTAGGCTCTTCTGTGTAGAGCAGGACCAAAGCAGCCCTAACTAAAGCACATAATGTTAGAGATGTTACTGGGACCCTTTGCCCTTATTCATGATGTTGTTTAAAACTTTTCCCCACTTGTTCCCAGAGCTTTACGTCTAGCATACCTTCTTCCAGGAACCATGGGTTATGGGAAACAAGTTTGCATTAGGTCCCTTAATTGAACCTGCAAAACTGAGGTTCTGCTAGCTTTAAGCAGCTGTTTCAATACTTTTATATACTGTTGCTGTTGAGCTGATAACTGTTGTCCCATGATGAAACCCTAGCCTAAACAATTCCCTCGAACTTGGAGATCCCAAGGGGGCACCAATGACTTACTGACGCTGCAATCTCTTCAACTTCATTTTTGAGGATTCCATCATGATCCACTGCAGTGTTCCTCACACAGGGCACCACCTGCTGAGTTTGTCCTGCAGACTCTGAGCGAGGATGAAAGAAGTATGCTGCCACAGCTATTTTGCCTGACAGCGCGGCTAGGGGGAGTGTACCACTTAGAACCGCTGATGAGAGTGCAGCTCAGCCAAGAGTGCTTATCACCCTATGAGCTGTCAATGCTCACATTTATTTAGCACAGATTTAATGACAAAGTCTTGGAGCAAACACAATTTGTGGGTAATAAAAATTACCCCCGAGTAGAGAGCAATCCTGTGCATGAATTATCAAAGGTTGGTTTCTGGAGACAGCAGTAAACACATTTATCTAGATAAGTTCATTTACATTCCCTTTTTATCTACCCTTTGCTCTTAGGCTCCAGAGAAAGGAATTTGGCTGCCTTCAGCCAAATTTTATTTAGAAGCTTTTGCAAAACCTCCTAGCCTTCCAAGAAGGTTTGCATCTTTCCTTATAATTTTTCCCGCCACCCTGACCAATCTTCTACACCACAGGGGATTGGGGAAGAAAGGAAGGAATTAAGGGCACCAGAGAGAGAAAGTAAAAGGTAAAATGACAATACTTCAGTAAGGAAGTGACATTCCATAGCTTCAGTTGTATTCTTTTGCCAAGAGGTGAGTCACTAACCACTTACTGGTTACACAAGGATGTGTATACTGGGAAGTGGGGATCTTCATGAACCATCATGGAGGCTGCTCACCACAGAGGCCAAGCTGAGACAAATTGACCTGATTCTAAATAGCATGAGAAGACATTGGAAGGTCTATTGCCTCAGGATGACCTTATCGAAATTTTATTTAATTTCAATTCCCTTATGGTGGATCTTGGGAAATGAGACCAGGAGGGGAAGTGACGTTCCCAACATGCAGCTGATAAAACCTAGGCATTTTTGAGTTGTCCCACCCCATGTAATTCTTCCATCTCTGTCTTTTTGTATTGGGTACATGTGATACCAACTCATGACCATTGTATTATTCACATGCTCCTGATGAGTTCCCTTAGAATTAGGTAACTCCTGATGAGTTCTTGTAGAACTGGGTAACTAGCGTGATCTCTGTTGTGCGGGTTGGGAGACTGTGGAGCCCCTGAGAAGCACAATGACATATCTAGGATGACATAACTCATAAACTTATTAAAAGGAGGTTCTGACCTAGCTCTCCTCAACCTGTGGTCCTGGCTTCACTGAGTCTTCTCAGAGTCTAGGGGTGAGGGGTCTGTGTTTGCATAATTGTGTGCAGGTAATAAAATAACATGGGGAAAGAAGATGAGCAGTCAGCATCCTAGAGAAGCCTATGGGTAGGTCTTAGTAAAAGAATGATGAAACCTTGAAGAAGTGACCTCCCTTCCTTGGTGAAAGACCCCAACAGAACTTAGAACTTTGGTAACCAGGCAATCACAATTCTGAAGACAGTCTCCTATCAAGTTTAGTTAGCCAGAGACTGTCAAGAGAGCAAGATGTTCTGCTGTATCCCAACTTTTCAAACCTCTTGTTTCAGCGAGAGCCTTTTCTAAAGATGCAGAATTTGGCTCAGCTCTCAATCCCCAACCTCCATGCTTCAGGCCATTTGGCAAGAGGTACCCCAAAGTAATCACAGGGTAGCCCTTTCCAGACCAATCCTCACTTGAGGTGCCATCTGGACAACCTCATACTCTCCTCATCACCATATATGTGTGTGGGGATGGGGAGCAGAAGGTGAGGTGAAGCTCTTCCTAGGAAGGAGCAGGTTGTTAGGTGCTGGAACTCTACTGCATTCATACCCCAGGTCATGGCTGGCAGGATAGGAAAGTGAGTGTTGGGGATTAAGTTTGTTTACTCAGATTTAATTTTGAGACCTCAAGCTGTCATGTGGCTTTTGCCCTAGTTGGCAGTTAATGGAGATGCTCCTTTGTGCCTGATCTAGGATGCAGAACTTTAATCAGAGTATCTCCCTGTGGGAACAGCCAAGCAGGCCACTAACACCTCTCAATTAATTTGCTGGGTACTGTATTTGCAGAATTCCATGCAGGAGATCAATGAAGAGCTGTTTGATAGGTCCAACTGTATCTCCTTGGACAAAAGACAGTTGCGCCACATCACCAACCATGGTCACTGCTGGGCAAGCATGAGAGTGAGCGTGGAAGGGCCATCACAGACAAGGACCTGAGATAACCAGGGTGGGCCCCGGGCCTAAACCTGAGTATACAGACTCCCCTGGACTCTGTCCTATATTTTTGCCAATTTAGTGGCCGATAGTCACATTCTCAAAGGAAGCTGGCCTCCATTAGTGCTCAGTGGCAACTTGGCTAGGTGCAAAGTCTCTGTTCACATACTTCTAGGAATATCAGAGAAAACACTTTTGCATTGTTTTTACTTTACAATAGGCCAGGAGTATCTTTGCATGTTGTTGCTGTTTTTATTGTTTTAACAACTTCCCCCAAGTATTCCATGTAGCAGGCAGCTCCACTACTCTTCCAGACCTCCATTCTTAACCATCACTCTAAATTGGGTGGTTTATATAGGAAAGGGAGGGGTTTAGGCTATTCTAACATATGTCTGTAGCTTTTAATCCTATGAAACATGTCATCGTAACCCTGCCAGGTCAGAACCTGTGCCCTCACCTGTCTTCATAATATTCCATAAGGGAGGCTGTTTCCCACAGTGGTGCAACCTTTCTGTGCTGGTAAAGATTGACGTGATTCAATTCTGTGGTCATCTCAGCCATACTGTAGGGGACATCCTGTGTTTGTTCAAATAGACTATCAATTTGCTGGTGCTCCCATACGATATTACCAGATTACCATGTGCTGGGTGGCCTTAGAAACAAAAATGTACTCAATTTTGGAGACTAAAAATCCCATATTGAAGTGTCAGCTAGGGTGATTTCTCTCATTTAGTGACTTCCATTTTTATATTTTCATGGTGTTTGAAGAATAAAACATTTTAAATTTGGTGAAGTATAGTTTTCTCTTTTTGATTGTCCTTTGATGTAAAACCTAAAATATCATTGCCTAATGCAAGGTTGCAAAACTTTAATATTCCTCCTAAGAATTTTTCAGTTTCAGCACTTACATTTAAGTGTATGATCTTTTTAACTTTTGTTTGTTGGTTGGTTGGCTTGTTTTTTGTTTTTTGATGTGTGATTTGAGTTAGGAGTTCAGTGTCATTATTTTGCAGGCCAATATCCAATTTTCCAGTATATTTTCTTGAAAAGACTTTTCTTTCCTCAGAAATTTCTTGGCCCCTTTGTTAAAATCACTTTACCATAAATGCATGTTTATTAATGAAACTTCCTATCTATTTCATAGTTCTATATGGATCTATCCCTGTGCTACCACCACAGGCTTGATTATTGTTACTTTGTAGTGAATAAAAATTTGTTTTATCGAGTTTAAGTTATAGAATTTTGTTATTCTTTTTTTTTTTTTTTTTTTTTTGAGATGGAGTTTTGCTCTTCTTGCCCAGGCTGGAGTGCAATGGCATGATCTTGGCTCACTACAACTTCCACCTCACAGGTTTAAGCAATTCTCTTGCCTCAGCTTCCCAAGTAGCTGGGATTACAGGCATGTGCGACCACATCTGGCTAATTTTATATTTATAATAGAGATGGGGTTTTCTTCATGTTGGTCAGGCTGGTCTTGAACTTCGGACCTCAGGTGATCTGCCCGCCTTGGCCTCCCAAAGTGCTGGGATTACAGGCGTGATCCACCACACCCAGGTGAATTTTGTTATTCCTTTTAAGGATTGTGTTTATGGTTTTGGTTTACTTTGCATATGTATGTGGATTTTGAGAAAGCTTGCTCTGTGGAATTCGGGCAGTCCAGATGAGTGAGATTCCCCTTAGTGCATCACACTGACTCTGCCAAGGGGCAGCCAGAATGGTTCATTAAGTGTGTCTCAGATCCCATGCCTCCTGACTGGGTGAGACACCCCTAAACAGAAATTGCCATACAACTTATACAGGAGAGTTCCTTCTGGCATCAGGTCAGTGTCCCTCTGGGACAGAGATCTCAGAGGAAGGAGCAGGCAGCTGTCTTTGCTGTTCTGCAGCCTCCACTGGCAACACTTCCAGGTGTGGGAGGAATCCAGGCAAATAGTGTCTGGAGTGGACCCCCAGCAAACCACAGCAGCCCTATAGAAGAGGGCCCTGACTGTTAAAAGAAAAACAAACAGAAACAACCACAACAATAGCATCAACAAAAAAATCACCACAAAAACCCCATCCAAAGGTCAGCACCTTCAAAGATTGAAGGCAGATAAACTCATGAAGATGAGAAGGAATCAATGAAAAAGCTCTAAAAACTCAAAAAGCCAGAGGACCTCTTCTCCTCCAAATGATCATGACACCTCTCCAGCAAGAGGGAGAAAGCTGAGATGGATGAATTGACAGAAGTAGGCTTCAGAAGGCAGGTGATAGTGAACTTTGCTGAGATAAAGGAGCATGTTCTAACCCAATGCAAACAAGCTAAGAACCATGATAAAACATAAGGAACTGTTAACCAGAGCAACCAGTTTAGAGAGGAACATAAAAGACCTGATGGACAACTCAAGAATGTCAAAATGCAACCACAAGGATCACTAACCACATAGACCAGGCAGAGGGAAGAATTTCAGAACTTGAAAACTGCCTTGCTGAAATAAGATAAGGTTAGAGAAAAAAGAATGAGAAGGAATGAACAAAACCTCCAAGAACTATGGGATTATGTAAAAAGAACAAACCTATGACTAATTGGGGCACCTGGAAGAGACAGGGAGAATGGAACCAAGTTGCAAAACTTAAGTCAGGATATCATCCAGGAGAACTTCTCCAACTCAACATGACAGGCCAACATTCAAATTCAGGAAATCCAGAGAACCTCAGTAAGATCATTTATGAGAAGATCAATCCCAAGACATGTACTCATCAGATTTTCCAAGATCAAAATGTAGGAAAAAATGTTAAGGGCAGCCAGAGAAAAACGCCAGGTCACCTACAAAGGGAAGGCCATTGGACTAATAGCAAAAATCTCAGCAGAAACACCACAAGCCATAAGAGATTGGGGGCCAATATTCAACATTCTTAAGACAAAGAATTTTCAACTGAGAATTTCATATCCAGCCAAACTAAGCTTCATATTCAAAGGAGAAATAAAATCTTTTTTAGACAAGCAAATGCTGTGGGGAATTTGTCACCAGTAGGCCTGTCTTGCAAGAGCTCCTGAAGGAAGCACTAAATAAGGAAAGGAAAAACTGTTACTAGCCACTGCAAAAACATATGAAAATACAAAGACCAATGGCACTAAGAAGCAACTGTATCAACAAGTCTGCAAAGTACCCAGCTAACATCATTTGACAGGATCAAATTCACAGATAACAGTATTAGCCTTAAGTGTAAATGGGCTGAATGGCAAGCTGGATACAGTCAATCAAGATCCATCAGTGTGCTGTATTCAAGAGACCCATCTCACCTGTGAAGACACATATAGACTCAAAATAAAGGGATGGAGGAAAATTTACCAAGCAAATGGAAAGCAGAAAAAAGCAGGGGTTGCAATCCTAGTTTCTGACAAAACAGACCTTAAACCAACAAAGAGCAACGAAGACAAAGAAGGACATCACATAATAATAAAGGAATCAATTGAGCAAGAAGAGCTAACAATACAAAATATATATGCACCCAATACAGGAGCACGCAGAGTTATAAAATAAGCTCTTAGAGACCTAAAAAGAGATGTAAACTCCCACACTATAATAGTTGGAGACTTTAACACCCCTCTGTCAATATTAGACAGATCAAGACAGAAAATTGATGAGAATATTCAGGACTTGAACTCAGCTTTGGATCAAGTGGACCTGATAGATATCTACAGAACTTTCCACCCAAAAACAATAGAATATACATTCTTCTCAGTGCCAAATGGTACTTACTCTAAAATCAGTTACATAATTGGAAGTAAAACACTCCTCATCAAATGCAAAATAACTGAAATCACAACAAACAGTCTCTCAGACCACAGCAAAACCAAATTAGAACTCAAGATTAAGAACCTCACTCAAAATCACACAACTACATGGAAATTGGACAACCTGCTCTTGAATGATTCCTGGGTAAATAATGAAGTTAAAGCAGAAATCAAGAAGTTCTTTGAAACTAATGAGAAAAAAGAGACAAGGTACCAGAATCTCTGTCATGCAGCTGAAACAGTGTTAAAAGAAAATTTTATAGCACTAAATGCCCACATCAAAAAGCTAGAAATATCTCAAATTGACACCTTAACATCACGACAAAAAGATCTAGAGATACAAGAGCAAACAAACCCAAAGCTAGCAGAAGACGAGAAATAACCAAGATCAGAGTGGATCTGAAGGAAATAGAGACATGAAAAACTCTAAAAAAGCAATGAATCCAGGAGCTGTTTTTCTTTTTTTTTAAAAAAAATAAATAAAATAGACAAACTACTAACTAGACTAATGAAGAAAAAAGAGAAACATCAAATAGACACAATCAAAAATGATAAAGGGGATATTACCACGGACCCCACAGAAATACAACCATCAGAGAATGCTATAAACACTTCTATGCAAATAAACTAGAAAATTTAGAAGAAATAGATAAATAAATTCCTGAACACATACAGCTTCCCAAGACTGAACCTAGTAGAAGTTGAATTCCTGAATAGACGAATAACAAGTTCTGAAATTGAGGCAGTAATAAATAACCTACCAATCAAAAAAAGCCCATAACCAGATGGATTTACAGCTGAATTCTGTCAGAGTTAAAAAAAAATGAGCTCATACCATTTATTCTGAAACTATTCCAAAAGCTTGAAAAGGATGGATATTTTCCTAACTCATTTTATGAGGCCAGCATCATCTGGAGACCAAAACCTGGCAGAGATACAACGAAAAAAAAAAGAAACTTCAGGCCAATATCCCTGATGAATATTGATGTAAAAACCCTTAATAAAATATGGCAAACCAAATTCAGCCCCACAAATTAAAAAGCGTATTCACCATGATCAAGTCGGCTTCATACCTAGGATGCAAGCCTGGTTCAACATATGCAAATCAATAAATGTAATTCATCACATAAACAGAACTAAAGACAAAAACCGCATGATTATCTCAATAGATGCAGAAAAGGCCTTCGATAACATTCAACATCTTTTCATGTCAAAAACTCTCAGTAAAGTAGGTATTGATGAAGCATACCTCAAAATAATAAGAGCCATTTATGACAAAACCACAGCTAAGATAATGCTGAATGGGCAAAAGCTGGAAGCATTCCCCTTGAAAACCAGCACAAGACAAGGATGCCCTCTCTCACCACTCCTATTCAACATAGTATTGGAATTTCTGGCCAGGGCAATCAGGCAAGATAAGCATATTTGAATAAAAAGAGAGGAAGTCAATCCATCTCTGTTTGCTGATGGCATGATCCTATATCTAGAAAAACCCATCATCTCAGCCCAAAAGCTTCTTAAGCTGATAAGCAACTTCAGCAAAGTCTCAGGATACAAAATCAATGTGCAAAAATTACAAGCATTCCTATACACCAACAATAGACAAGCAGAGAGTCAAATCATTAATTAACTCCTGTTCACAATTGCTACAAAGAGAATAAAATACTTAGGAATACAGCTAACAAGGGAAGTGAAGGACCTCTTCAGGGAGAACTACAAACCACTGCTCAAAGAAATCAGAGAGGACACAAGGAAATGGAAAAACATTCCATGCTCACAGATAGAAAGAATCAGTATAGTGGAAAAGGCCATTCTACCCAAAGTAATTTATAGATTCAAAGCTATTTCCATTACACTACCGTTGACATTCTTCACAGAATTAGAAAAAAACTGCTTTAAAATTCACATGGAACCAAAAAAGAGCCTGTATAGCCAAGACAATCCTAAGCAAAAAGAACAAAGCTGTAGTCATGTTACCAGGTATAAAACTATACAACAAGGTTATAGAAACCAAAACAGCATGGTACTGATACAAAAACAGACATATAGACCAGTGGAACAGAATAGAGACCTCAGAAATTGACCCCACATCTACGACCATCTGATCTTTGACAAACCTGACAAAAACAAGCAATGGGGATAGGATTCCCTATTAATAAATAGTGCTGGGAAAACTGATGAGCCATATGCAGAACATTGAAACTGGACCTCTTACACCTTTACAAAATTAACTCAAGGTGGATTAAAGACTTAAATATGAACCCCAAATTATAAAAACCCTAGAAGAATATCTAGGCAATACCATTCAGGACATAGGCACAGGCAAAGATTTTATGATGAAAATATCAAAAGCAATTGCAACAAAAGCAAAACTTGACAAATGGGATCTTATTAAACTAAAGAGTTTATGCACAACAAAAGAAACTATCATCAGAGTGAACAGACAACCTACAGAGTGGGAGAAAATTTTTGCAATCCATCTGACAAGGTCTAGTAGCCAGGATCTACAAGGAAGTTAAACAAATTTACAAGAAAGAGCAATCCCATTAAAAAGTGGGCAAAAACAAGAAAAGATACTTCTCAAAAGATGACTTTTTCAGCCAACAAACATTTTAAAAAGCTCCAACATCACTCATCATTAGAGAACTGCAAATCAAAACCACAATGAGATACCATGTCATGCCAGTCAGAATGGCAATTATTAAAAAGTCAAGAAACAACAGATGCTGACAAGGCTGTGGAAAAATAGGAACGGTTTTACACTGTTGGTGGGAATGTAAATTAGTTCAACCATTATGGAAGACAGTGTGGCAATTCCTCAAAGACCTAAAACCGGAATACCATTTCACCCAGCAATCCCTTTACTGGGTATACACCCAAAGGAATATAAATCATTCTATTATAAAGATACATCCATATATATGTTCATTGCAGCACTATTGCCAATAGCAAAAACATGGAATCAACTCAAATGCCCATCAATGATAGACTGTATAAAGAAAAGGTGGTACATATACACCATATAATACTATGTAGCCATAAAAAGGAATGAGATTATATCGTTGGCAGGGACATGGATGGAGCTGGAAGCCATTATCCATGTCCAGCAAACTAAAACAGAAACAGAAAACCAGAAACCACTTGTTCTCACTTATAATCAGAGCTGACCACTGAGAACACATGCACACAGGGAGGTTAACATCACACACTGGGGCCTGTTGGGGTGCGTGGAGAGAGAGAGAGCGTCAGGATAAATAGCATGTGGGGCTTAATATCTAGGTTATGGGTTGAGAGGTGTAGCAAACCATCATGGCACACATTTGCCTATGCAACAAACCTGCACATCCTGCACATGTGTCCTGGAACTTAAATTTTTAAAAATTATCCATAAATATTTCTTTCTTTTTGATCTATTATAAATGGAATTGTTTCCTTAATTCAATTTTCAGATTGTTATTTGCTAGTATTTAAAAATCCAATTCAGTTTACATGTTGATCTTGTATCTTGTGACATGGATGAATTTCTTAGTTTAGTGAGTTTTTAGTAAATTTCTGACATTTTTATGTAGAAGATTATGTTGTGTGCAATGAAACACAGTTCTACTATTTTTATTCAATCTGGACAATTTTATTTTACTTTCCAGTATAATTTCCCTAGCTGGAGTACAATGTTGGAAAGAGTGTTAAAAGTGGAAATTACAGTCGTGTTCCCAAAGTCATCAGTAAAGTACTCAGTCTTTCACCATCAAGTGTAATGCTAATTGTAGGTTTTTATAGATGGCTTTTAGCAGAACTCACTTTTTTTTCTATTAGTAGAATTCTGTTTTTGTTGTTGTTGTTGTTATCACAATGTATGTTGGATTTTTGTCAAATGTTTTTCTGTGTCTATTGAAATGTTCTTTTTGTCATGTATTCAAGTAATATTGTGTATTATCTTAATTGACTTTTAGATGTTAAGCTAATATTGCATTTATGAAAATAAAATCTCATTTGGCTATGGTATATAATCATGTTTATTATGTTCTTGGAATAAATTTCCTAGTATTTAATAAGGATTTCTGTGTCTGTAGTCATTAGGGATTTTTTTCTATATTCTTCTTGCAATGGTTTTTTCCAGCTTTGGTGTCATGGCACTTCTGGCCTCATAGAGTAAATTGGGAAGTGTTGCTTCTATTTTCGGAAGTTACTTTGAAGAATTAGCATGAACATTTTATTAGATGTTGATAAGATTTATCATTTAAAGCTTTTGATTCAGAGATTTTCAATGTGGCAAGATTTAATATTTTGTCTTATGTGACTTTATATATAGTCATACGTTATTTATCAATGGGGATATGTTCTGAGATATGTGTTGTAGGCATTTCATCATTTTGCAAATAGCATAGAGTGTACTCACACAAACCTAGATGGTAAACCTTATTGCACACCTAGGGTACATGGTATAGCTTGTTGCTCCTATGCTACAAGTCTGTGCAGCATGTTACTCTACTGAATGTGGTAGGCAGTTGAAACACAGTGGTAAATATTTCTGTATCTGAAGATACCTAAACATATAGAAGGTACAGCAAAAAAAAATACAATATAAAAGATGAAAATTGGTACACATATATAGGGCACTTACCATGAATGGAGCTTATAGGACTGGAAGTTGTATAGTAAATACATAAATTAATAACATAGTCATTTATTATCATTATCAAGTATTATATACTGTACATAATTGTATGTGGTATATATTTATATGACTGACAGCACAGGGTTGTGTACCCCAACTGATATGGTTTGGCTCTATGTCTCCACCCAATCTCATACTATAGCTCCCATAATTCCTCCGTGTTGTGGGAGGGACCCAGTGGGAGATAACTGAATCATGGGAACAGGTCTTTCCCATACTGTTTTTGTGATAGTGAATAAGTCTCATGAGATCTGATGATTTTAAAAATGGGAGTTTCCCTGCACACGCTCTCTCTCTTTGCCAGCCACCATCCACATAAGATGTGACTTGCTCTCCCTTTCCTTCTGCCATGATTGTGAGGCCTCCTCAGCCATGTGGAACTGTAAGTCCATTAAACCTCTTTCTCTTGTAAATTGCCAAGTCTTGAGTATGTCTTTATCAGCAGTGTGAAAATGGACTAATACAGTAAATTGGTACCAGTAGTGGGGCACTGCTGAAAAGATACCCCAAAATATAAAAGTGAATTTGAAACTGGGTAACAGGCAGAGGTTGGAACAATTTGGAGGGCTCAGAAGAAGACAGGAAAATGTGGGAAAGTTTGGAACCTCCTAAGGACTTATTGAATGGCTTTGCCCAAAATGCTGATAGCGATATGGACAATAAAGTCCAAGCTGAGGTGGTCTCACATGGAAATAAGGAACTTTTTGGGAACTGGAGC
The DNA here is from genome assembly GCF_047675955.1 of Chlorocebus sabaeus. NCBI lineage: Eukaryota > Metazoa > Chordata > Mammalia > Primates > Cercopithecidae > Chlorocebus > Chlorocebus sabaeus. The sequence goes on from NC_132908.1 coordinate 28,859,038, forward strand.
AAAGGTGACTCTTGTTATGTTTTACCAAAGAGACTGGTGACATTTTTCTCCTGCTATAGAGATATCTGGAACTTCAAACTTGAGAGAGATGAGTTAGGGTATCTGGTGGAAGAAATTCCTAAGCAGCAAAGCATTCAAGATGTTACTTGGGTGCTGTTAAAGGCATTCAGTTTTATAAGGAAAGGAGACCATAAAAGCTTGGAAAATTGCAGCCTGACAATGCAATTGAAAATACAATCCCATTTTCTGAGGAGAAATTCAAGCCAGCTGCAGAAATTTTCATAAGTTACAAGGAGGTGAATGTTAATCCCCAAGACAATGGGGAAAGTGTCTCCAGAGCATTTCAGACGTATTCATGGCAGCTGCTCCAATCACAGGCCTGGAGGCCTAGGAGGAAAAAATGGTTTTTTAAGCTGGGCCCAGGGCCCCCTTACTGTGGGGAATCTAGGGACATGGTGCCCTGAGTCCCAGCCACTCCAGCCACTTGACTGACTAAAAGGGGCCAAGGTATAACTCAGACCATGGCTTCAGAGGTTGCAAGCCCAATCTGTGGCAGCTTCTACTTGGTGTTGAGCTGCAGGTGCACAAAAGTCAAGAATTGAGGTTTGAGAACCTCTGCCTAGACTTCAGAGAATGTACGGAAATGCCTGGATGTCCAGGCAGAAGTTTGCTGCAGGAGTGTGGCTCTCATGGAGAACCTCTGCTACGGCAGTGCAGAAGGGGTCAGAGCCCCCACACTGAGTCCCTACTGGGGTCCACCTAGTGGAGTTGTGAGAAGAGGGCCACTGCCCTCCAGACCCCAGAATGGTAGAACCACCAACAGGTTGCACTCTTCACCTAGAAAAGCTGCAGATACTCAATACCAGCCTGTGAAAGCAGCTGGGAGGAAGGCTGTACCCTGCAAAGCCACAGGGGCAGAGCTGCCCAAAACCATGGAAACTCACCTCTTGCATCAGTATGATCTGAATGTGAGACATGGAGTCAAAAGAGATCATTTTAAAGCTTTAAGATTTGACTACCTTGCTAGATTTTGAACTTGCATAGGGCTATCAGCCCCTTTGTTTTTGTCAATTTCTCCCATTTTGAGTGACTGTATTTATCCAATGCCTGTACCCCCACTGTATCTAGGAAATAACTAACTTGCTTTTGATTTTACAGGCTCATGGGCAGAAGGCACTTGCCTTGTCTTGGATGAGACTTTGGACTTTTTAGTTAATGCTGAAATGAGTTAAGACTTTGGGGGACTGTTGGGAAGGCATGATTGGATTTGAAATGTGAAGACATGAGATTTGTGAGGGGCCAGGGGTAGAATGATATGGTGTTTGGCACTGTGTTCCTACCCAAATCTCATCTTGTAGCTCCCTTAAATCCCAGGAGTTGTGGGAGGGATTCAATGGGAGATTATTGAATCATGGGAGTGGGTCTTTCTCCTGCTGTTTTTGTGATAGTGAATGAGTCTCATAAGATCTGATGGTTTGAAAAATGGGAGTTTTCCTGCACAATTTTTCTCTGTTTGCCTGCTGTCATCCACGTAAGATGTGACTTGCTCCTTCTTGCCTTCCACCATGATTTTGAGGCCTCCTCAGCCATGTGGAACTGTAAGTCCATTAAATGTCTTTCTTTTGTAAATTGCCCAGTCTCTGGTATGTCTTTATCAGCACATGAAAATGGACTAATACACCAACATTACCAGAAACGTGTGAGTAATGCATTGTGCTACAAGGTTAAGATGGCTATATTACTAGATGATAGGCATTTTTCAGCTCTATTATATTTTTATGGGACCATTGTCATATATGTGGTACATAGTTTACTAAAACATTGTTATGCAGCACATGACTGTATTCTAGTTTTCATTTATATGACTTTATATCATCTACTTTTTGAGTTTACTTTCAAAATGTGTGCGTATTATTATTTTTATTTCTAATTTGTTTTATTCCATGCCAATGGATTTTCTGAGAATAATAACAGAGAATGAAGCTTTATGCCCATCAATGAATGACCCAAAGTTTTCTCTGTTGTAGGATGGAGATTATTACTACAATTATCATACCTAAATAGTGATATTTACTGTTTGTGACAAGTGACTGAATATAAAAGCTGTTTGTGAAATTTGACTTTGGATTTGATGAAGAGGGTTCTCATAGAGACTACCTCATATTTTTTCACCTATATTTAGATAGAACAGAAACATAATTTTTAATAAGAACAAACAAAATATTATTGTAATTGAAGAACGGCATGAAAAAAGATTACTTGATGACTCAAAGTGGTTAGCACTTACCACATACAGTGTTTTAGACACCGTACTAAGCTATGGCACATTTATAGGCATAACACCTAGAGTTTAAAAATAAATAATTGAAAGATTCATTGGAAATGACAAATTGGCACATTTTTAGTCATACCAGGTGACAGTAAGACAATTGTAAAAATTGACTTTTGGTATACAATTAATAAATGAATATAAAAAATGTTACATAATTTTGTTAGAAATTTGACTAAATTGTCATAGAAATAAACAGCATTTCAACCAGTAAACAGAGGATGTGCATTTTTAAAAATCTGACAAACGTATGCTTTAGGCCAGAAAATTGTTGTTGAATTAATGATAGGAATGTGATGTCATATTTTCTGAACACTCTTAAGTTACAATAGAAAATATCTATTAAAATGTATTAGTCAATTGTCATGCTGCTATGAAGAAATACCCAAGACTGGGTAATTTATAAAGGAAAGAGGCTTAATTGACTCAGTTCCACAGGGCTGGGGAGGCTTCGTGATACTTAAAATCATAGTGGAAGAGAAAGCAAACACGTCCTTCTACACATGATGGTGGGCTAGAGAAATGCAGAATGAAGCTGGGAAAACTCCTTACAGAACCATCAGATCTTGTGAGAACTCACTCTCTATCATGAGAAAAGCATGGAGGTAACCGAACTCATGGTTCAATTACCTCCCACTAGGTTGCTCCCCTGACACATGGGGATTGTGGGAACTACAATTCAAGATGAGATTTGGGTGGGGACACAGCCAAACCATATCATTATGCCCCTGGCCCCTCCCAAATCTCATGTTCTCACATTTCAAAACACAATCATGCCTTCCCAACAGTCCCCCAAAGTCTTATCTTATTCCAGCATTAACTCAAAAGTCCAAGTCCAAAGTCTCATCTGGGACAAGGCAAAGTCCCTTTCACCTGTAAGCCTGTAAATTCAAAAACAAGTTAGTTACTTCCTAGATACAGTGGGGGTACAGGCATTGGGTAAATACACCCATTTCAAGTTAATGAAATTGGTCAAAATGAAGGGACTACAGGCCCCATGCAAGTCTGAAATCCAGCAGGGCAGTGAAATCTTAAAGCTCCAAAATGGTCTCCTTTTCCTCCATGTCTCTCATCCAGGTCACGCTAATGCAAGAGGTGAGTTTTCATGGCCTTGGGCAGCTCCACCCCTTTGGCTTTGCAGAGTATAGCCCCACTCCTGGCTGCTTGCACAAGCTGTCATTGAACGCCTGCAGCTTTTCCAGGTGTAGGGTGCCAGCTGTCCATGGATCTACCATTTCTGGGGTCTTGAGGATGGTGGCACTGTTCTTACAGCTCTACTAGGCAATGCCCCTAGTGGGGCACTCTGTGTGAAGGCTCCGACCCCACGTTTTCCTCCCATATTGCCCTAGCAGAGGTTTAGTTTTTGTTTTTTTTTTTGGTTTTTTATTTTTATTTTTTTGAGATGGAGTCTCACTTTGTCACCAAGGCTGGAGTGCAGTGGTGCTATCTTGGCTCACTGCAACCTCTGCCTCCCGGGTTCAAGTAATTCTCCTGTCTCAGCCTGGGACTACAGGCACACGCCACCATGCCTGGCTAATTTTTGTATTTTTAGTAGAGATAGGGTTTCATCATATTGGTCAGGCTGGTCTCGAACTCCTGACCGCAGGTGATTCACCCACCACGGCCTCCCAAAGTGCTGGGATTACAAGCATGAGCCACTGGGCTCAGCCACAAGTGCCAGTTTCTTACATGCATACATTGCATAGTGGTGATGTCTGGGCTTTTAGCATACTTATCACCTGAACAGTGAAATTTCTACTCAATCATTTTTCACCCCTCACCCTCCTTCCACCCGCCAACCTTTCGTGGACTCCAGTGACTGTTATTTCACTCTGTAAGTCAATAAGTATCCATTGTTTGGCTCCTAGTTATGAGATCAAACAGTATTGAATGTTCTCTTCCTGAGTTATTTCACTAAGGAAAATGGCTTCCAATTTCATCCATGTTGCTGCAAAATACATGATTTCTGTTTTTTATTGCTGAGTATTTTGTGGCATATGTGTACCACATTTTAATTTTTTATTTTTAATTTTTTGAGTAACATAGTAGGTGTTATATGTCCGTGAGGTATACGAAATATTTTGATACAGACACACAATGTGTAATAATCACATCAGGGTAAATGGGGATTCATCACCTCAAGCATTTCTTCCTTATGTTATAAACAATTCAGTTGTACTTATAGTTATTTTTAAATGTACAATTACATTAATTTTGACTATAGTCACCCTCTTGTGCTAGAAAATACTATATCTTAACTCTTTCTATTTTTTTGTATGCATCAATTATTCCCACTCGTAACCATCAGTGGAGTATGGGCTGGGGGTGCATATCATTTTCAGCCTCTGGTAAACACCATTCTATTCTCTATCTCCATGAGTTCAATTGTTTTAATTTTTAGCTGCCACAAATAAGTGAGAACCTGCCAAGTTTGTCTTTCGGCCCCTGGCTTATTTTGCCTAATGTGATGACTTCCGGTTCCATCCATGTTGTTGCAAATGACAGAATGTTATTCTTTTTTTTTTTTTTTTTTTTTTTTTTTGAGAGACGGAGTCTGGCTCTGTTGCCCAGGCTGGAGTGCAGTGGCCGGATCTCAGCTCACTGCAAGCTCCGCCTCCCGGGTTCACGCCATTCTCCTGCCTCAGCCTCCCGAGTAGCTGAGACTACAGGCGCCCGCCACCTCGCCCGGCTAATTTTTTTTGTATTTTAGTAGAGACGGGTTTCACCGTGTTAGGCAGGATGGTCTGGATCTTCTGACCTCGTGATCCGCCCGTCTCGGCCTCCCAAAGTGCTGGGATTACAGGCTTGAGCCACCGCGCCGGGCCCAGAATGTTATTCTGTTTTGCAGCTGAATAGTAGCCCATTGTGTACATGTACCACATTATTTATACATTCATCTGTTGATGAACACTTAGGTTGCTTTCATATCTTGACTATTGTGAATAGTGCTGCAATAAACATAAGAATGCAGTTTTTTTTTTAACATAATGATTTATCTCTCTTTGGGTATATACCTAATAGTGGGATTGCTGCAGCTAATGGTAGTTTTATTTTTAGTTCTTTAAGAACTCTCCATACTGTTTTCCATAAAGGTAGTAATTTACATTCCCACCAACAGTGTATAAGTGTTCCCTTCTCCCTGTAGCCTCATCAACATCTGTTGCTTTTAGACATTTTGATAATAGCCATCTGGCTCATGTAAGATGGTATCTCATTGTGGTTTTCATTTGTATTTCTCTGATGATTCATGATGTTTAGGATCTTTTCATATGTTTGTTGGCCACTGGCATATGTCGTTTTGGAAAATGTCTCTCTGTTATGTTCTTTGCCCACTTTTTAATGGGATCACTTGTTTTCCTCTTGTTGAGTTGTTTGAGTTCCTTGTAAATTCTGGATGCCAGTCGTTTGTCATATGCGTAGTTTGCAAATATTTTCTTCTGTTCTCCAGGTTGTCTGTTTACTCTGTTATTTCTTTTGCTATGCAGAAACTTTTTAGTTTAATTGAGTCTACTTCTGTTTTTCTTGTGTTTGCTTTTGAGGACTCTGTCATAAATTCTTTGTCTAGGCCAATGTCTAGAAGAGTTTTTCCTAGGTTTTCTTTCTTCCAGAATTTTTATAGTTTCAGGTCTTATGTTTAGATCTTTAATCCATCTTGAGTTAATTTTTTGTATATGGTCAGAGGGCTAGGTCCAGTTTTATTCTTCTGCATATGGCTATCCAATTTTCCCAGCACTATTACTGAATAGAGAGAGTGTCATTTCCCCAGTGTACATTTTTGCTGACTTTGTCAAAAATTGGTTGTTTGGATGGTTGATTGGATGTGACTTTGTTTCATGGCTCTTTCTTCTGTTCCATTGATCTATGTCTATTTTTATACCAGTACCACATTGTTTTGATTACTGTAGTCTCATAGTATAATTTGAAGTTGGATAATGTGAAGCCTCTGGCATGGTTCTTTTTGCTTAGAACTTCTTTGGCTATTTTGGTTCCATATCAGGATCTTTTTTTGGTTCCATATGAATTTTAGGACTTCTTTTCTAATTCTTAATAAAAGGACATTGGTAACTGGATAGGGATTGCATTAAATCTGTAGATTATTTTGGCCAGTATGGCCATTGTGAAAATATTGATTCTTCCAATTCATGAGAATATGCTATTTTTAATTTGTTTATGGAATCTATAATGTTTTTCACTAGTGTTTTGTAGTTCTCCTTATAGAGACGTCTTACCTCCTCAGTTAAATATACTCCTGCTTATTTTATTTTTTTGAAGCAATTGTAAATGGGATTGCCTTCTTGTTTTGTTCCTCAGCTAGATCATTTTTGGTGTATAAAATCAGTACTGATTTCTGTATATTAATTTTATATCCTGAAACTTTGCTGAATTTATTGATCAAATCTGAGAGTTTTGTGGTGGAGTCTTTGGGGTTTCCTAGATATAAGATCATAGCATCAGCGAACAAGAATAATTTTCCTTCCTGTTTTTCAATTTACATGCCTTTTCTTTCTTTCTCTTGCCTGATTGCACTGGCGAGGATTTCCAGTACTATGTTGAATAACAGTGGTGACAGTGGACATCTTTGTCATGTTCCAATTCTTACAGGAAATGCTTTCAACTTTTCCCCAGTAAGTATGATGTTGACCTTGTGTTTGTTGTATATGGGCTTTATTATGTTGAGGTATGTTGCTTTTATAAATGGTTTGTTGTGGATTTTTTAATGAAACGATGCTGAGTTTTATCAAAGGCTTTCTCTGCATCTGTTGAGATAATCGTATCATTTTTCTGCTTAATTCTGTTTATGTGATGTATCACGTTTATTGATTTGTGTATATCAAACTATCCTTGCATCTCTGGTATGAGTCCCATCTGATCATAATGCATTATCCTTTTTATGTGCTATTGGATTTAATTTTCTAGTATTTTGTTGAGGGTTTTTGCATCTATTGAAGTATACTGGTCTGTAGTTTGTGTGTCCTTGTCTGATTTTCATGTCAGGGTGACACTGGCCTTGTAGAATGAGTTGGGGAGAATTCCCTTCTCCTTGAATTTTTGGAATAGTTTCAGGAGGATTGGTATTCTTCTTTGTGTGTTTGGTAGAATTCTGCTGTGAATCCATCTAGTCCTGAGCTTTTGGTTGTTGTTACTGTAAGTTTGGTTTGGAGGTTGTTTTGTTTTTTTGGTTTTGGGGTTTTTTGTTTGTTTGTTTGTTTTTAGTAATTCAGTCTTGCTACTCATTATTGGTTGTTCAGGAGTTGTACTTCTTTCTAGTTCAATCTTGATAGGTTGAGCATTTCCAGAAATTTATCAATTTCCTGTTGGTTTGTGCATGTACAGTTTTTCATGATAGTCTGTGAGGATCTCTTGCATTTCTGTGGTATCAGTTGTAATGTCTCCTTTTTTCATTTGTTATTATGTTTATTTGGGTCTTTTCTGGTTAGCTAGTGATTTATCAATCTTCTTTTAAAAGAACCAACTTTTTGTTTCATTGGTCCTTTGTATTTTTTGGTCTCTATTTCCTTTAGTTCTGCCCTGATCTTTGTTATTTCTTTTCTTCTGCCAACTTTAGGTTTGGTTTATTCTTTTCATATTAATAGTTACTGAAGTTGTAATGTTGGGATGTTCATTTGTGATCTTTCTCCCTTTTTGATATAGATATTTAATGCTATAAACTTCCCTCTTAGCACTGTTTTTGCTATATCTCACAGGTTTTAGTGTGTTATGTTTTTGTTTTCATTCATTTCAGAAAAAATAATTTCTGTCCTAATTTTTGTTATCAACCCAGTGATTAGTCAGGAGCATGCTCTTTAATTTTCATATATTTATGTAGCTTCCAAAGTTCCTCTTGATGTTGATTTCTAGCTGTATTCCACTATAATCTGAGATAATTTGATTGTTTCAAAATGATACAATTTTGATTGTTTTAAATTTTTTAGGACTTGTTTTGTGGCCTAACATGTTATCTATCTTGGAAAATTTTCCATGTGCTAATGAAAAGGATGTATATTTTATGGTTCTTTGATAAAATGTTCTATAAGCCTGTGAATTTCCTTTGGTCTAAAGTCCAGTTTAAGTTCCATGTTTCTGTTAATTTTCTGTCTTGGTGATCTGTCTGGTGCTGTGAGTAAGGTGTTAAAATCCCTACTATTATTGTATTGCTGTCAAATTCTTTCTTTAGGTCTAGTAGTATTTGTTTTGGGTGCTCCAAAGTTGGGTGCATATGTATATATATAGAATTGTTATATTCTCTTGCTGACAATTGTTAATCTTCTGGCTCTCAAATGGTCCCTTTGTCATTATATAATCACCTTCTTTGCCTTTTACCACCTTTTTTGATTTAAAGTCTATTTTATCTGATATAAATATATCTACGTCTGCTTGTTTTTGGTTTCTGTTTGCATGGAATATCTTTTTCCACATCTTTGCAATCAATGTATATGTCTTTACAGGTGAGTTTCTTACAGGCAGCATATAGTTGGATCATGTTTTTAATCAATTCTGCCAATCTGCATTTTTTAAGTGGGGGATTTAATCCATTTACATTCAAGGTTAATACTGACATGTGAGTCTTTGTTCCTGTCATATTATTGATTGTTTTCAAGCTGTTTTATAAATTCTTTGTTTCTTTATTGTTCTTTTTCTGTTATTGTGGTTTGATGAAATTCTGTTGCATTGACATTTGATTCCTCTCTCTTCCTGCTTTGTGTGATTGTTTTGTATAAACAAAGCAAGTTTTATATTTACATGTGTTTTTGTGATGATGAATATTGAGATTTCATTTCCATGTTTAAGACCACTTTAAGCATTTCCTATTGTGCTGATTTAGTATTGACAAATTCATTCAGGATTTGCTTGTCTAGGAAGAACTTTCCTCTTCATTTATGAAGCTTATTCTGGCAGGATACAAAATTTTTGGCTGACAAATAACATTTTAAGCATATAGGAAATACATAAAGTAATGTGATAAACCTGTCACCCAGCCTCCACAGCTACTAATCATGTGCCATTTTTGTTTCATCTATATTTCAACCCACTCCTCACACCCCCAACTGTATTATTATTTTAGGGTTTTTTTCGTGAGACAATGTATATACATTAAAAAGTAGAATCTTAACTGTATCCTTTTGAGAAAACAATGTACCCATATAAACTTCCTCCTTCTAAGAATAAAATTCCTAGCCGGGAATGATGGCTCACGCCTGTAACTCTAACACTTTGGAAGGCCGAGGCGGGTGGATCACCTGAGGTCAGGAGTTCGAGGCTAGCCTGGCCAACATAATGAAATGCTATCGCCACTAAAAATACAAAAGCTAGCCTGGTATGATGGTGCCTGCCTGTAGTCTCAGCTACCCGTGAGGCTGAGGCAGGAGAATCGCTGGAATCCAGGAGGCAGAGGCTGCAGTGAGCTGAGGTCACACCACTGCACTCTAGCCTGGGTGACAGAGCAAGACTCTCTCTCAATAAAAGGAAAAAAAAGAATAAAATTCCCCACTTCACAAACATTAATGTGCATATGAATCACTTGGGAATATTATGCATCAGAGGTTGAAGAGGTGGCCAGGAAAAGTATTTTGATGGCAGACTGGAGAGCATCATGAGAGTAAACTTTGGGCCTTTTGACTATCATCTCGGCAATAAGTGTTGGGTCCTGGCCAAAGTGCTTGGATGCAACATGGGGCCAATCCATAAATCCATCCCCTATGCTTTTCCTGGCCATTAGGTAATCAGCAGCCTAGTTCATGTCTTGATGGGAAGCTCTGCCATGTGGAAGGATCACATCTTAGGTTTGTTGACAACTGGATGACTTTTGAGAACAGTTCTAGGACAAATCTATTCTTGGATTGTGGACAGGCATCAGCCTACTAACATCATATGGAACAGGTGACATCCAAATATGTTAAGAACTTCTGACAATGAAAAGTAAAACACAAACTCAATTTTAAAAGGCACAGGACCTATGAAAACATTTTATGGTAAAAGAAATACAAATGGTCATTTCCCACATAAAGAGGCATCCAACTTCATTGGTGGTCACAGGAAAATAAATTACAAAAAAAATGTTTTGTGTGACCATCAGTTAGGAAAACTGAATGCTTTCTACTAATATTTTCATGGTAAGTAAAAACATACTAGCCAGGCATAGGGTCTCATGCCTGTAATCACAGCACTTTGGGAAGCTGAGGCATGAGGATCCCTTAAGCTCAGGAGTTTGAGGCTATAATGAGCTATGATCATGCACTCCAGCCTGAGTAACAGAGAGTGAGACCCTGTTTCTAACTAAATAAATAAATGAGTGAATGAACATACATACATACATATATACACACTGTTTTTTACATGTTTATAGGGAGCGTAAATGGCCTTTTAAGGCACAATTAACAAATATGTATTGAGTTGAAAGAAACATGTTCTTGCATGCAGGATTCTACCTCCTAGAATGCATCTGATAACACTACTTGAAAATGTGTGTAGAAGTGCCCATGCTAGCATGTTAGTGGTAGACATATAAATAATAGCAAAACAAAACAAAACAAAAGTACATATATGTGAGGAATCTTTTTGGTTATGCTGGGTTTCTAAGATAATGTTCATAGAAGCAAATCAAATCAAATTAAGAGCAACTGAGCAGGAAATGAGGGAGGAAAATACCCTCAGAGTTATAAGATTATCTCATTACACTTAAGTTTTGACGATGCTTCAAGTTTCCTGGGTAAGTTATGCAGAAGTATCTTTCTCTGAAAATCTTCTTGCTGCAGAAAAAACCATGTTTAGTGTCTGTATGTGTCTCAACTTCCCATCTGCACCTGGGGGATAGGATAAAGGGCACAGTCCTTGCCAGTGTTTTGGAGTGAAAGCAGCATTGAAGGTCTTGCAAACTTTACCAGGGATTCTCCTGGTCTCATTTCAGATCCAACTTCCAATTCCAGGCAGCCTCTGTATTTTTTTTTTTTTGAATGTATAATCAAGATGTACTTTGATTTGCACTCTATTGCTATTTGGCCTGTACATGCAGTTTCAAGATAGCCCCATACACCTGCCTGCAGTGATCCTTCAGGAATAGAATGGGCTTCTAAGTTGAGGAACTTGAGAGTATACTGAGCCCTTTGTGTATTTTTATTGAGTTTCTTTACTCATGCCAGGAGAAGGCTGTGGACAAACAGTAAAGGAGGAGACACTGGAATTGTGATGTCCAAAGATTCCAATGTTCAAGGATTATTTCAGTCCTTCAGATATCTCATTTTCTTTGTTCCTTCTGTTCCTTATTAAAGGATCCTGGGGTCAGAAGTTGCTGAGGCTTTCTTTGTTTCAGCATCTGCTTCTTCCATGGGTTTGGGGACAGGGTCCCACCACAGCACTTCACTGGGCACCTCCTGATGCTGGCCATGTGTCCTAAAATCTGGAGCAGCGATGTCAGTGAGTCAGCATCAATCACAGGTGGCTTTCAGAGGTTCTTGTGAGGATATATTTTTGGATTTGAGTATTGGTTTTTCAGGACAGGAAATAGACAAGTGGCTCATTAGGTGTCTGGAAATTCATAATGCAAAGTCATATCCGCAACTTGTTATAAACAGAAACACAAAGAGAAAGAACCAAAGTATGCAAGGTTGATGATGATAATCCAGCTGAATGGATCAGCCTAGATCATGGATGCCAAGCAGACTCTACAGAGCATAGTGGGGCTCCCAGGGTGACTGAGGGACAATGAGGTAAAGGGAAGGTTTCCCTCTTCAGCTGGACTTTTTGCTGCCTCAAGAATTTAGTTGATTGGGTTAGCTTTACATGTGATCTAATCAGTCCAATGCGATCGCATTTGATCTAATCATCTCCCCCACTTTCAAGCTAGGAAAGCATATTTTATTTGGTGTTTACTTTTTCTCTGCATTATTATCTTACCACATATGCATGTATCTAATGTAATGAACTATAATTTGATATTTGTCATTTCCAAGCATTTGAGAAATTATAACATCTATGTGTACAATTTTAACACTATATATAATTTTCTTCATCTGCAAAGTATATATACACATGTCAATATGTGGTCTGTCTAATTCTGCATCTTGAAATCTGGGCAGGGTCTTAAATACTTCAAGGTGGGTATTGGGGTACAAATCAGATAAGGAAAAGTTCCTTGCATTCCTGTTCTTTTGCCCCTAGCTTTGAATTCCTGCTTATTAACATGATGACAGGGCTCTGCAAGTCTCCCCTTATCTGTATCTAGGTCCCCAGGTCATTCAGGATGGAAAAATTTCTTACTGAGGCCATGACGAGTGGCAGGAGTGACCCATGCCCAGCTTAAGGGCTTAGAAAAGCAGGTTCACAAGAACAACCTGCACCTGATTCTGGGCATGTGCGAGAGAGTGAGCACCTTTCACTGGAGCTTCACCATGGGATGGGGAACTGAAGACCAGACTCCCACTGCCCCTCCATCCAATGCTCCATTGACCCACCTTCTTTCCAACAGATCTCCTTTACAGAAAGGGGCTTGGATAAGGAGGAAAAACCATCAGAAGAAAAGATAAGACACTCTCTTCTCATTCAGTAAGAGTCCCGCACAAGGCAAGGTAAAGTCTTTAGCTGTTCCTATGGAGGCTGGCAGGAGGGGTAGAATTAGGGATACTGATCTGTGTCTTTAGTGGGGTTTCATTTTGAGATTAGAAATGGGAAATGACTTATGGTCATCAGAGAGATTTCAGAAATATGGCGATGATCCCCTGGAATTCTATGCTTCCCATTCACACTCAACACTGACTGAACAGCCTTGATTGAGTGAATGACCCACAAATATGGGTCAGGTATAGACTTTGGGGCTCTGTGCCTAGGAGGAGATGAGTCACCTAAACTTTCTTTTCCACTAAGATCAGAGCCCAATTCAAATGAGGAATAGAATTCCAAGGAAAGTAAGCTCAAAGTCAGAAAAGCACTGCTAAATTATGTAAGATGTGATTCTTCCAAGGTGAAAAGAGATAGTGGATGGGTAAACACAGTCTCCTCTGGGAAGGGACTGGGAGCTCTTCGGCATCCAGGGTCTTACACATCTTGGACTCTGGAGAACAGAGAAGAACCGAGTTTTGTGGTAACCTCTGCTATGGTGTGTCCAGGATGGATTAGAGCACCTAAGGTGTTCAGTTGGAGGCAGTCACTCAAACTTTCATTTTATTCACAGAATCAGAGTCCAGCTCAGAAGGGGAAACTCTAGGAAGAGAGAAATCCATTCCATGGACAACTGCCAAGATAGAGCAGGTGGCATCTTGCTTTTTTGTTCCAAAGGGCAGATAAGCAGGTTATTTATACAGAGCTTGAGGAGGAAAGGGGTTTCTCAGTGGCTGTGAGGATTTTAGAGATCCCGACATCCAGAAAGCATTTGGGGTCCCAGGAGGGGTTTAGCCTCCTTTCCTTAGGGAGGCAGAGGGGGCCAGGAAGGAGAAGGAAAGAGAAGTGGGGTTCACCTGAAGGTGCATGGGGACATTCTGAGAATGAGCATCCATGGGAGCTATTCTGGTAAGTCTCTCACTCACATGCTTCCTCTTCAAGACACCATCAACGACATGAGCCAAAACTGCAAAAGGATTGCTTGACTTTGGAAAAGAAACCAAAGGCCTCTGACGCTGTACATATCAGTGAAATGAGGAGACCCATGATGCCTGCTGTGGGGGATCCAGAGAGGCCCACACTAGGCACAGTGAGTGGCCCGGATCTCAGTCTCAAGAGACCTCCCACTGCCACTTCAGAAAAGCCTGGCGACCTCTCTGCACACTCCATCTGAAGCCAGTTATCACAACACAGCCCAGGTGTGGAAACAGTAGGCATATTCTCTGCTGACCTGGCAGCACCTATCTGAGCTCATCTGGCTCCAGGGGCCTCTGTGCTGTGGTACAAACCTGTGCCATGGCCACCCAGGTGGCCTATGTCTTCCCCGCTGAGGGCTGGCTCATCACAGTCACACTGCCTGGTCCCTAGGGTGGAGAAGCTCAGAGCTCTTCCTAGGAAGAAAATGGGCCCGCCCCTTCCCTGGACAGGAGATAAAGGAGCCTGTTGGTAGATCAAATGAAGCTTTAGCTGCGGTCACCCAGAACCTATTCAATAGAGGACACAGCTGTGTGAGAGTGAGAAGAAAGACCTGCTACTTCTTTTTTTTTTTTTTTTTTTTTTTTAATTTATTTATTATTATTAAACTTCAAGTTGTAGGGTACATTTCTAAGAGCCTATTTCTAAGTTATCCAATTTGTTGTCATATGATTGTTCATAGTAGTCTCTTATTATTCTTTGTATTTTTTTTTTTTAATCTTTTTACATCTTTATACTAATGTTCTCTGGTGGTTTCTCTTTTTTTTCCTTTCTTTTTTTTAATTTATTTATTATTATTAAACTTCAAGTTGTAGGGTACATGTGCACAACGTGCAGGTTTGCTACATATGTATACTTGTGCCATGTTGGTGTGCTGCACCCATCAACTCGTCATTTACATCAGGTATAACTCCCAATGCAATCCCTCCCCCCTCCCCCCTCCCCATGATAGGCCCTGGTGTGTGATGTTCCCCTTCCCGAGTCCAAGTGATCTCATTGTTCAGTTCCTGCCTATGAGTGAGAACATGCGGTGTTTGGTTTTCTGTTCTTGTGATAGTTTGCTGAGAATGATGGTTTCCAGCTGCATCCATGTCCCTACAAGGGACACAAACTCATCCTTTTTTATGGCTGCATAGTATTCCATGGTGTATATGTGCCACATTTTCTTAATCCAATCTGTCACTGATGGACATTTGGGTTGATTCCAAGTCTTTGCTATTGTGAATAGTGCTGCAATAAACATACGTGTGCATGTGTCTTTATAGCAGCATAATTTATAATCCTTTGGGTATATACCTAGTAATGGGATGGCTGGGTCATATGGTACATCTAGTTCTAGATCCTTGAGGAATCGCCATACTGTTTTCCATAATGGTTGAACTAGTTTACAATCCCACCAACAGTGTAAAAGTGTTCCTATTTCTCCACATCCTCTCCAGCACCTGTTGTTTCCTGACTTTTGAATGATCGCCATTCTAACTGGTGTGAGATGGTATCTCATTGTGGTTTTGATTTGCATTTCTCTGATGGCCAGTGATGATGAGCATTTTTTCATGTGTCTGTTGGCTGTATGAATGTCTTCTTTTGAGAAATGTCTGTTCATATCCTTTGCCCACTTTTTGATGGGGTTGTTTGTTTTTTTCTTGTAAATTTGTTTGAGTTCTTTGTAGGTTCTGGATAGTAGCCCTTTGTCAGATGAGTAGATTGCAAAAATTTTCTCCCATTCTGTAGGTTGCCTGTTCACTCTGATGGTAGTTTCTTTTGCTGTGCAGAAGCTCTTTAGTTTAATGAGATCCCATTTGTCAATTTTGGCTTTTGCTGCCGTTGCTTTTGGTGTTTTAGACATGAAGTCTTTGCCCATGCCTATGTCCTGAATGGTACTACCTAGGTTTTCCTCTAGGATTTTTATGGTATTAGGTCTAACATTTAAGTCTCTAATCCATCTTGAATTAATTTTCGTATAAGGAGTAAGGAAAGGATCCAGTTTCAGCTTTCTACTTATGGCTAGCCAATTTTCCCAGCACCATTTATTAAATAGGGAATCCTTTCCCCATTTCTTGTTTCTCTCAGGTTTGTCAAAGATCAGATGGCTGTAGATGTGTGGTATTATTTCTGAGGACTCTGTTCTGTTCCATTGGTCTATATCTCTGTTTTGGTACCAGTACCATGCTGTTTTGGTTACTGGAGCCTTGTAGTATAGTTTGAAGTCAGGTAGCGTGATGCCTCCAGCTTTGTTCTTTTGACTTAGGATTGTCTTGGAGATGCAGGCTCTTTTTTGGTTCCATATGAACTTTAAAGCAGTTTTTTCCAATTCTGTGAAGAAGCTCATTGGTAGCTTGATGGGGATGGCATTGAATCTATAAATTACCTTGGGCAGTATGGCCATTTTCACGATATTGATTCTTCCTATCCATGAGCATGGTATGTTCTTCCATTTGTTTGTGTCCTCTTTGATTTCACTGAGCAGTGGTTTGTAGTTCTCCTTGAAGAGGTCCTTTACATCCCTTGTAAGTTGGATTCCTAGGTATTTTATTCTCTTTGAAGCAATTGTGAATGGAAGTTCATTCCTGATTTGGCTCTCTGTTTGACTGTCACTGGTGTATAAGAATGCTTGTGATTTTTGCACATTAATTTTGTATCCTGAGACTTTGCTGAAGTTGCTTATCAGCTTAAGGAGATTTTGGGCTGAGACAATGGGGTTTTCTAAATATACAATCATGTCATCTGCAAACAGGGACAATTTGACTTCTTCTTTTCCTAACTGAATCCCCTTGATTTCTTTCTCTTGCCTGATTGCCCTAGCCAGAATTTCCAACAGTATGTTGAATAGGAGTGGTGAGAGAGGGCATCCCTGTCTTGTGCCAGTTTTCAAAGGGAATTTTTCCAGTTTTTGCCCATTCAGTATGATATTGGCTGTGGGTTTGTCATAAATAGCTCTTATGATTTTGAGGTACGTTCCATCAATACCGAATTTATTGAGCGTTTTTAGCATGAAGGGCTGTTGAATTTTGTCAAAAGCCTTTTCTGCATCTATTGAGATAATGATGTGGTTCTTGTCTTTGGTTCTGTTTATATGCTGGATTATGTTTATTGATTTGCGAATGTTGAACCAGCCTTGCATCCCAGGGATGAAGCCCACTTGATCATGGTGGATAAGCTTTTTGATGCGCTGCTGAATCCGGTTTGCCAGTATTTTATTGAGGATTTTTGCATCGATGTTCATCAGGGATATTGGTCTAAAATTCTCTTTTTTTGTTGTGTCTCTGCCAGGCTTTGGTATCAGGATGATGTTGGCCTCATAAAATGAGTTAGGGAGGATTCCCTCTTTTTCTAATGATTGGAATAGTTTCAGAAGGAATGGTACCAGCTCCTCCTTGTACCTCTGGTAGAATTCAGCTGTGAATCCATCTGGTCCTGGACTTTTTTTGGTTGGTAGGCTATTAATTATTGCCTCAATTTCAGAGCCTACTATTGGTCTATTCAGGGATTCAACTTCTTCCTGGTTTAGTCTTGGAAGAGTGTAAGTGTCCAGGAAATTATCCATTTCTTCTAGATTTTCCAGTTTATTTGCATAGAGGTGTTTATAGTATTCTCTGATGGTAGTTTGTATTTCTGTGGGGTCGGTGGTGATATCCCCTTTATCATTTTTAATTGCGTCAATTTGATTCTTCTCTCTTTTCTTCTTTATTAGTCTTGCTAGTGGTCTGTCAATTTTGTTGATCTTTTCAAAAAACCAACTCCTGGATTCTTTGATTTTTTGGAGGGTTTTTTGTGTCTCTATCTCCTTCAGTTCTGCTCTGATCTTAGTTATTTCTTGCCTTCTGCTAGCTTTGGAATGTGTTTGCTCTTGCTTCTCTAGTTCTTTTAATTGCGATGTTAGAGTGTCAATTTTAGATCTTTCCTGCTTTCTCTTGTGGGCATTTAGTGCTATAAATTTCCCTCTACACACTGCTTTAAATGTGTCCCAGAGATTCTGGTATGTTGTATCTTTGTTCTCATTGGTTTCAAAGAACATCTTTATTTCTGCCTTCATTTCGTTATGTACCCAGTAGTCATTCAGGAGCAGGTTGTTCAGTTTCCATGTAGTTGAGCGGTTTTGATTGAGTTTCTTAGTCCTGAGTTCTAGTTTGATTGCACTGTGGTCTGAGAGACAGTTTGTTATAATTTCTGTTCTTGTACATTTGCTGAGGAGTGCTTTACTTCCAATTACGTGGTCAATTTTGGAGTAATTACGATGTGGTGCTGAGAAGAATGTATATTCTGTTGATTTGGGGTGGAGAGTTCTATAGATGTCTATTAGGTCTGCTTGCTGCAGAGATAGTTCAATTCCTGGATATCCTTGTTAACTTTCTGTCTCGTTGATCTGTCTAATGTTGACAGTGGAGTGTTGAAGTCTCCCATTATTATTGTATGGGAGTCTAAGTCTCTTTGTAAGTCTCTAAGGACTTGCTTTATGAATCTGGGTGCTCCTGTATTGGGTGCATATATATTTAGGATAGTTAGCTCTTCCTGTTGAATTGATTCCTTTACCATTATGTAATGGCCTTCTTTGTCTCTTTTGATCTTTGATGGTTTAAAGTCTGTTTTATCAGAGACTAGTATTGCAACCCCCGCTTTTTTTTGTTCTCCATTTGCTTGGTAAATCTTCCTCCATCCCTTTATTTTGAGCCTATGTATGTCTCTGCATGTGAGATGGGTCTCCTGAATACAGCAGACTGATGGATCTTGACTCTTTATCCAGTTTGCCAGTCTGTGTCTTTTAATTGGAGCATTTAGTCCATTTACATTTAAGGTTCAGATTGTTATGTGTGAACTTGATCCTGCCATTATGATATTAACTGGTTATTTTGCTCATTAGTTGATGCAGTTTCTTCCTAGCCTTGATGGTCTTTACATTTTGGCATGTTGTTGCAATGGCTGGTACCGGTTGTTCCTTTCCATGTTTAGTGCTTCCTTCAGGGTCTCTTGTAAGGCAGGCCTAGTGGTGACAAAATCTCTAAGCATTTGCTTATCTGTAAAGGATTTTATTTCTCCTTCACTTATGAAACTTAGTTTGGCTGGATATAAAATTCTGGGTTTAAAATTCTTTTCTTTAAGAATGTTGAATATTGGCCCCCACTCTCTTCTGGCTTGAAGAGTTTCTGCCGAGAGATCTGCTGTTAGTCTGATGGGCTTCCCTTTGTGGGTAACCCGACCTTTCTCTCTGGCTGCCCTTAAGATTTTTTCCTTCATTTCAACTTTGGTGAATCTGGCAATTATGTGTCTTGGAGTTGCTCTTCTTGAGGAGTATCTTTGTGGCGTTCTCTGTATTTCCTGGATTTGAATGTTGGCCTGCCCTACTAGGTTGGGGAAGTTCTCCTGGATGATATCCTGAAGAGTGTTTTCCAACTTGGTTCCATTTTCCCCCTCACTTTCAGGCACCCCAATCAGATGTAGATTTGGTCTTTTTACATAATCCCATACTTCTTGCAGGCTTTGTTCATTTCTTTTTCTTTTTTTCTTTTGGTTTCTCTTCTCGCTTCATTTCATTCATTTGATCCTCCATCGCTGACATTCTTTCTTCCAGTTGATCGAGTCGGTTACTGAAGCTTGTGCATTTGTCACGTATTTCTCGTGCCATGGTTTTCGTCTCTTTCATTTCGTTTGTGAGCTTCTCTGCATTAATTACTCTAGCCATCAATTCTTCCACTTTTTTTTCAAGATTTTTAGTTTCTTTGCGCTGGGTACGTAATTCCTCCTTTAGCTCTGAGAAATTTGATGGACTGAAGCCTTCTTCTCTCATCTCGTCGAAGTCATTCTCCGTCCAGCTTTGATCCGTTGCTGGCGACGAGCTGCGCTCCTTTGCCGGGGGAGATGCGCTCTTATTTTTTGAATTTCCAGCTTTTCTGCCCTGCTTTTTCCCCATCTTTGTGGTTTTATCTGCCTCTGGTCTTTGATGATGGTGGTGTACTGATGGGGTTTTGGTGTAGGTGTCCTTCCTGTTTGATAGCTTTCCTTCTAACAGTCAGGATCCTCAGCTGTAGGTTGTAGCTGTAGGAGATTGCTTGAGGTCCACTCCAGACCCTGTTTGCCTGGGTATCAGCAGCAGAGGCTGCAGAAGATAGAATATTTCTGAACAGCGAGTGTACCTGTCTGATTCTTGCTTTGGAAGCTTCCTCTCAGGGGTGTACTCCACCCTGTGAGGTGTGGGGTGTCAGACTGCCCCTAGTGGGGGATGTCTCCCAGTTAGGCTACTCAGGGGTCAGGGACCCACTTGAGCAGGGAGTCTGTCCCTTCTCAGATCTCAACCTCCATGTTGGGAGATCCACTGCTCTCTTCAAAGCTGTCAGACAGAGTCGTTTGCGTCTGCAGAGCTGCTGCGTTTGTTATTGTTTACTGTGCCCTGTCCCCAGAGGTGGAGTCTACAGAGACAGGCAGGTTTCCTTGAGCTGCTGTGAGCTCCACCCAGTTCGAGCTTCCCAGCAGCTTTGTTTACCTACTTAAGCCTCAGCAATGGCGGGCGCCCCTCCCCCAGCCTCGCTGCTGCCTTGCTGGTAGATCACAGACTGCTGTGCTAGCAATGAGGGAGGCTCCGTGGATGTGGGACCCTCCCGGCCAGGTGTGGGATATGATCTCCTGGTGTGCCTGTTTGCTTAAAGCGCAGTTTTGGGGTGGGAGTTACCCGATTTTCCAGGTGTTGTGTGTCTCAGTTCCCCTGGCTAGGAAAAGGGATTCCCTTCCCCCTTGCGCTTTCCAGGTGAGGCAATGCCTCGCCCTGCTTCAGCTCTCGCTGGTCGGGCTGCAGCAGCTGACCAGCCCCGATCGTCTGGCACTCCCCAGTGAGATGAACCCAGTACCTCAGTTGAAAATGCAGAAATCACCGGTCTTCTGTGTCGCTCGCGCTGGGAGTTGGAGACTGGAGCTGTTCCTATTCGGCCATCTTGCTCCGCCCCCCGACCTGCTACTTCTTAGGCAACTTTAGACACACTGTGTTAATACATGACAAAACAGGGGGCACTCTTGGGAAAGGAGTTTGAACAATACCTTCAAAGTAGAAACTTTCATTTAGGTCTAAAACTACTGATAAATTTTGTATTTCATGTTAGACATTTGATGTTTTTGGATGTTTTATGACAGTCACACATTTCTTTGTAATCAAAAATATTAGGGAATAATCATTCATATGTGTTTGTGTATTGCAAAGTATAGCAAAATAAATATATATGTAGATCCTCCCCCTATAAGTCAGAAAAGGCTAGCTCTTTACTCTCCCACCCTGAGTCAATAAAGGACTGATATCTGCTAACCTTTAACAGTTTTCTCTAGGGAGAGATGTTGGTATTTTTTCAATTGGATGAACAAATAAAATCACCATGCTGTTGTTTCATTTTCTTTGTTCTAAAACTGTCAGAATGTATTCAATGCTTGTTGATCATATTTTTATTTATTCTTCAACCTGGATTATATTATTTGCCTAATTTTAAACTTCCATTTTACAGGTTTCAATTGAGCTTATTTTTAAAAACAGCTTTATTAAAGTATAATTAACTTTCAATAAGCTGCATATATTTAAAGTGTTTATTTTTTTGATGTGTGTGTATACCTGGGGAATCATCAACACAGTCAAGACAATGAACATATCAATTCCCCCCAGACATTTTATCATGATTACTTACCCCCATGGCGATTCTTCCTTTGCACTCCTTCCAACTCATCTTTAAGCAACCACCGCTTCTGGTAACAATGGATTGATTTTCACTTTCCACAATTCTGTATAAATAGACTCACACAGCATAAGGTCCATTCCCACTGTAGCAGGTATCAACAGTTCATTGCCTTTCAATGCAAAATTGCATTCTAGAGCTTTATTCATTCACTAGTTGAAGATAATGTAAATGGTTTCTAGTTTTTGTCTATTACAAATAAAACTGGCATGAATATTCATGTACCAGTTGCTGAATAGGCATACATTACAATTTCCCTTAAGTAAATACTTCAGAGTTTAATGTCTAAAAAAGGGAACAACCACCAAACTGTTTTGGAAAGGGGTGATATCATTACATTTCCCATGAAGACTGTACGAGGGTCCCATTTCCCCTACGTTCTCATCACATTTGGTGTAGTCCCTCTTTAATTTTTTAATTTTTCCCTTTTTTTAACATTTATTTTAGGTTCAGGGGTTCATGTGAAGGTTCGTTACATAGGTTGAAGATTTGTTACATAGGTAAATATATGTCACAGGGATTTGTTGTACAGATTACGACATTACCCAGGTATTAAGCCTAGTACCCAAGTTACTTTTTCTGCTCCCTCCTCTCAATTTCCACCCTCAAGTAGACCCCAGTGTCTCTTGTTCCCTTTTTTGTGTTTCCCTTTTTTGTGTCCATGTGTCCTCCTCATTTAGCTTTCACTTATAAGTGAGAACACATGGTATTTAGTTTCCTGTTCTTGTATTAGTTTGCTAAGGATAATAGCTGCCAGTTCCATCCATGTTTCTGTGAAAGACATGATAATGTTTCTTTTGGCTGCATAGCATTCCATGGTGTGTATGTACTACATTTTCTTTATCCAGTGTGTCACTGATGGGCATTTAGGTTGATTCCATGTTTTTGCTATTGTGAATAGTGCTGCAATGAACATTCACATGCACGTATCTTTATGGTAGAATGATTTATATTCCTCTGGGTATATATCCAGTAATGGGATTACTAGGTCTAATGGTATTTCTGTTTTTCAGTCTTTGAGGAATCACCATACTACTTTCCACAATCATTGAACTAATTTACACTCCCACCAACAGTGTGTAAGTGTTCTCTTTTCTTCACAACCTCACCAGCGTTATGTTTTGACTTTTTAATAGGCATTCTGACTGGTGTGAAGTGGTATCTCATTGTGGTTTTGATTTGCATTTCTCTAGTGTTCAGTAATATTGAGCTTTTTTTCAGATACTTGTTGGTCACATGTATGTCTTATTTTGAAAAGTGTGTGTTCATGTCCTTTGCTCACTTTTTAATGAGATTGTTTGTTTTTCTCTTGTAAATTTAAGTTCCTTGCGATAGGAGACCTTTGTCAGGTGCGTAGTTTGCAAAAACTTTCTCTCATTCTGTAGGTTGTCTGTTTACTCTGTTGATAATTTCTTTTGC
The DNA here is from genome assembly GCF_047675955.1 of Chlorocebus sabaeus. Lineage (NCBI taxonomy): Eukaryota > Metazoa > Chordata > Mammalia > Primates > Cercopithecidae > Chlorocebus > Chlorocebus sabaeus. The sequence continues at coordinate 28,882,054 of NC_132908.1, forward strand.
TGTGCAGAAACTCTTAAGTTTAATTAGATACCATTTGTCAATTTTTGCTTTTGTTGCAATTGCTTTTGGTGTCTTTGTCATGAAATATTTGCCCATTCTTGTGTCTAGGATGGTATTGTCTAGGATGTCTTCCAGGGTACTTTATAGTTTTTGGTTTTACATTTAAATCTTTAGTCTATTGTGAGTTGATTTTTGCATATGGTGTAAGAAAGGGGTCCAGCTTCAATCTTCTGCATATGTCTAGCCAGTTATCCCAGCACAATTTATTGAATAGGCAGTCTTTTCCCCATTGCTTCTTTTTGTCAGCTTTGTCAAAGATCAGATGGTTGTAGCTGTGTGGCCTTATTTCTGGCCTCTCTATTATGTTCCATTGGACTATGTGCCTGTTTTTTACCAGTACCATGCTGTTTCAGTTACTGTAGCCCTGTAGTATAGTTTGAAGTCAGGTAGCATGATGCCTCTAGCTTTGTTCTTTTTGCTTAGGATTACCTTGTCTATTCAGGCTCTCTTTGGGTTCCATATGAAATTTTAAATAGTTTTTTCTAGTTCTGTGAAGAATTTCATTGGCAGTTTGATAGGAATAGCATTGAATCCGTACATTGTTTTGGGCAGTATAATCATTTTAATGATATTGATTCTTCCTATTCATGAGCATGGAATGTTCTTTCATTTGTTTGTGTCGTATCTGATTTATTTGAGCAGTGTTTTGTAATTCTCATTGTAGGGGTCTTTCGCCTTCCTGATGAGCTGTATTTCTAGATATTCTATTCTTTTTGTGGCGATTGTGAATGGGATTGCCTTCCTGATTTGGCTCTCAGCTTGTCTGTTGTTGGTGTATAGGAATGCTAGTGATTTTTGTATGTTGATTTTGTATCCTGAAACTTTGCTGAAGTTGTCTATCAGCTGAAGGAGCTTTTGTGCTGAGACCATGGAGTTATCTAGGTATGGAATTATGTCATCTGCAAACAGGGATAGTTTGACTTCCTGTCTTCCTATTTGAATGCTCTTTATTTCTTTGTCTTGCCTGATTGCTCTGTCTGGAAGTTTCAATACTACATTGAATAGGAGTGGTGAAAATAAGCATCCTTGTTTCATGCTTGTTTTCCAGGGGAATGCTTCCAGCATTTGCCCATTAACTATAATGTTGGCTGTGGGTTTTTCATGGATGTCTCTAATTGTTTTGAAGTATATTCCTTTGATACCTAATTTATGGAGAGTTTTTAACATGAAGCAGTGTTGAGTTTTATCAAAAGCCTTTTCTGCATCTATTGAGATAATAATGTGGTTTTGTCTTTGGTTATGTTTATTCGATGAATCACATTTATTAATTTATGTATGTTGAACCAATCTTGCATTCCAGAGATGATGCCTACTTCATCCTTGTGGATTAGTTGTTTGATGTGTTACTGGATTTGGTTTGCAAGTATTTGTTGAGGATTTTTGCATCAATATTTATCAAAGATATTGATCCTAAAGTTTTCTTTTTTTATTGTGTCTCTGCCAGGTTTTGGTATCAGGATAATGGTGGCCTCATAGAATGAGTTGGGGAGGCCTCCCTCCTCAATTTTTTGGAATAGTTTCAGTAGGAATAGTACCAGCTCTCCTTTGTACATCTGGTAGAATTTGACTGTGAATCCATCTTGTCCTGGCCTTTTTTTAATTGATAAGCTATTTATTACTGACTCAATTTTGGAGCTCATTATTGGTCTGTTCAGGGAATTAATTTCTTCTTGGTTCTGTCTTGAGAGGGTGTATATGTCCAGGAATTGATCCATCAGGATCGATCCATCTGAGGACCCCCAGAGGATGGGAGCTTGTTCTGGAAATCACAGCAGCCCTTGTCACATTTTCACCAACCTGTGGCTCTATGGAAGAAGCATCACTTTAAAATCCCAATTAACGAACATTGAAGTAAATATTTTTTCTTTCTTTGTGGTTCCCAGTGCAGCTGAATGTGATCAGATATGGGCATGCTTTTTCATATAGATTCAAAGGATCAATGGAGCTCAAATAAGCTGTCATTAAGACATCGGTTTACTACTGTAATATTTATTTAAAATAAAATAAAAGTAATAAAACCTACTGTCTGTTCCTCTCACCTCTTTCGGGGACAAGTGGCAGTCCAATCATATAATCACTTTGTCTCTTTTTATGATGGTGGAAATTGACCTGAGGGAAAAAAAAAAAACCTTTGAACATGTTTGTGTCCATTGGGTATTTTCCATTGTATTACCTTAAAAAAGGATCACTAGTACTAATTGTTGTCATGGTTTGTGTGATTTAACTCTTTTGAAGTCACACCTTCAGAAAAACAGGTAGAAATCACTTCCCATCACAGCCCAGATCTTTTCTTTCCTTTTTTCCTTATGTATCACCAAAGAAATCTGCGTAATAGTTTTACTTCTGTATACACACACACACACAAAGACAAGAATTGAATGTCTTTTTACTTCTATCAGCCAGATGAAAACAGACTTCATGGAGCTTTGTATCATGAAATTAGAAATCATTTTTATTTATACAAAAATTATGGAAACAATTTTCCTTAGTTTTGACGAGTTTCCCTAAGCTCTAAAGCTGAACACAAGCATTTCTTGACATATCCTCAAGAAGAGAAACAGCCTGAAACACATTTGAAAAACACATTAGTATAGAACCCACGCACCCCTTCACAGTCTATCTTAAGAAGAGTTCCTTGGTCACACCCTAGTCCTCTGCCACAGGCCCCAAGACGTCCATGAAGCTGTCTTCCTTATCTCAGGGGAAAAAGCTCCCTGGGCATCGGACCCTCTGGGGGTCACCTTCCCAGCACTGGCGGTGCATCAGAGCCCCCTGGGGGCTTCAGGCTTGCTGATGCCTGGGCCCTAAGCTGAATCACCCCATCAGAATCTCTGGGATGGGACCTCATAGGATGGTGAAATCCTCTGTAGGGAGTTCTAATCTGCACCTTGCTGTGAATCCCACTTACTGAAGTTCTTGCCTCCCCATGGTACATTAAGATGAGGAAAGACAAAGGTCATCCCTGCCCTTAGAGCAGCTTATGACAAAGAGAATTCTGTTCTTCTGAGGCTGTGGATGTCAACCCAGGCTGCATGTGAATATCATGCAGGGAGATTTTCACAAACACGATGGTCTGCTCCAACAGAACGTGTTTCTTAGACCTGTTTCTCCACATTTCTTGGGATGAGTTTATCAAAACGATTTTACTTCTCCTTTGTAGATACCAGTTTTACACGTCTTTCTCTTGAACAACTTTTGTCATTAATATATACACACCTCCACCTTATTTTTCACTTTTCTAACTCAGAGAGATATAGAAAAAATAAATCAACCAAAGTGTATTTCCTTTTCCTCACTCAACAATCAATACAGAATACTTCTGTGACCTCTGGTCACCAAAATATATGGAGATTTCTCTGCATCAACAGCCAATTATGCAAGAGACACCGGCTGGGTGTTGTATAATTCAACTGGATTCTGACACCGTCTACCTGGAGCTTCAGGGTCCTCTCTTGGTGTGGGCACCCTACCTTCCAGGAACTGCCATGTATCCAGCTATCCAGAAGCTCTAGGAACCCCTTCATTTTGGGCTTCCCTGCAAGCTTCACTAAATAAGCATGATTGATTAAATCATTGGTTATTGGTGATCAACTTAACTTTTAGCCTCTCTGCCTCCTCAGAGGTTGGGGTGGGACTAAGAAATGGTCCTGTTAGAGTGAAATTGTATCTGCAGGCAAAGACGGCAACATCCAGGTGAAGAAGTGGCATTGCTTCTACATGTGGAGAGAGGACGCCTGTTCCTAGGCTGCAACACTGATTCTGTGGTGCAAGAATTCTGCTGGCTTCATTTTCCGATTCTCCCCTGTTCTTCTCTGTTAAGTTTCACCACCAGCTCCACAGGCATCCCAGCCCTTCTCCTCCTTTGTCTGTGCTCTGGTGGCAGCTCTCTCAATTGCCCTCCCCACCCCATGTCATCTCACATGGCATGTTATCATTCTGAAGAGTAGTCTGAAATTATGCTAATACCAGGAGAAACCGTTTTCAATGGGAGAATTCAAGGCCATTTAAAGACTTTAAATAAAACATTCCAACCACTTAATTGAGAATAGAAGAGAGCAATATCTGTAACCCCAGGCCTGTTAGAATGTCTCTTATCAAAAAAACCAATGAAGGCAAGTGTTGGCAAGGATGTGGAGAAAAGAAAACCCTCGTACCCTGTTGGTGGGAATGTAAAGTTGTACAGCCATTCTGAAAACAGTATGGAAGTTCTTCAAAAACCTAGAAATATAAGTATCCTATGTAAAGAAAATGTGGTGCATATACACCACGGAATACTATGAAGCCATAAAAAGGAATGAGATCATGTCCTTTGCAGGGACATGGAAGGAGTTGGAAGCCATTATTTTCAGCAGACTAACACAAGAACAGAAAACCCAATACTGCATATTCTTGCATCTAAGTGGGAGCTGAACAATGAAAACACATAGACACATGGTGGGGAACAACACACACTGGGGCCTATTGGGGGGTGGGAGGAGAGAGAGCATCAGGGAGAATAGCTAATGCATGCTGGGCTTAATAATTATGTGACGTGTTTATCTGTGCAGCAAACTACCATGGCACACATTTACCTATGTAACAAACCTGCATCTGCCGCACCCGCACCCTGGAAGTTAAAGTAAAATTGAAGAAAAAAAAAGTATCCTATGATCCAGCAATTCCACTTTTGGATATATATACAAAAGAATTCAAATTAGGCTATTGAAGAGGGATCTGCCCTCGTGTTTATTTTGGCATTATTGACAACAGTCAAGATATAGAAGCAATCTAAGTGTTCATCAACAGATGAATGAATAAAGAAAATGTGGTGTATTTACACAATGGAGTACGATTTAGCCTTCATAAAGAAGGAAATTATGTCATTTGTGATAACTTGGATTGAACCAGAGGATGTTATACTAAGTTAAATAAACCAGGAACACAAAGACATATACTGTATGATCTCACTTAGTTGTGGAATTAAAAAGATTGATCTCACAGAAACAAAGAATAGAGACTAGAAAAGTGGTTACCAGAGGCTGGGTCGGGGGAAGGGTAGGATAGGGAAAAAGAAGTGATTTATGGAAGGATACGAAGCTTTAGTTAGACTGGAGGAATAAGCGATCTATTGCACTGCACAGTGAGCACAGTGAATAATGTACATTTCAAAATTGCAAAATTAAATTTTTAATGTTCTCACTACAAAAAAAGATAAATTGGTGAGTGGATGGCTACGTTAATTAGCTTGATGGAATCTTTCCATAATGTATACATATATCAAAATGATCACATTGTACCCCATAAATATATAAAATTATTATTTGTCAGTGAAAAAGAAAAGACAGCCTGCTCTGGTTCTAGTGATATTTATCTTTGATCTTCTGCCGCCACCTGGTGACCAACTTCAGAGTGGAGAAGAAAGCAGAGGGGTGAGAAATGAAGTGACCACTTTGCCTCTGGAGCCCAAATGAGGACTTAGCTCCTGGTTGTGGTGGGAATGCGTTCTTTCACAGAATTCTCCCAAATTAGTGCCTAGCCCCCAACAAAACCTTTGGCACCCTCCACCAAGTCCCCCACCCACCGCAATTGGTCTTCTGCGTGGCTGCTCTCAAAGGAGCTGAGACTGAAACCTGAGGCTGAAGAGCCACCTACTAGGTGGGAGGATTCTGGATTCCACAGGACTTTACTTTTGTTTAAACTCAGAGCATTTCCTTTAATTCAAACAGGCAGCATTTCTCATACTCAGTGGCAAACACACCACAGTACACACACACACACACACACACTACACACACACGGAAATACACATTTGCGTGCATTTCATCCCAGGAGTGATTAGTTCCGTCCCTGATTCAATCTGGGTAATTTTTCTTTTCTTCTCATCGTAATGCATAGAAATTGAGTTTTTTGGGTGTCTTTGGCAAGAGTACACACCCCATTATTTTTTTTTCTTACTTTTTTGGAATGCTGTTGCCAATTTGATTGATGTGGTGGTAGCAGGTTTCGCCCAATCATTGCATGAAGGCACAGATATGCCATCCACAGACTACTTAGGACTTTGTTATAGAATATATTTTTTCCTTTTAAAATAAAGCCTGTCTTCAAGTTTCTTTCTTCTTCCTTTTTTCTTCACTGTGAGGAAAGAATGTACTATGTTTCCATGAAGCGGAACTTCCATTTTGCTTCCCGTAGTCTATTTGTCATCTTCCTCTCTCTCCTGTCACACCCCCTCCAGCTTATCATGTGGCACAGTCCTTTTCTGAGCTCATGCACTTCTCAGCTCACCCTGACAATGGCAGTCATGAACACATGAGCCAACCACTTCTAGCCTGTTGTCTTTTCCTTCAAAGCATAAGGAGGACGTCTCATTTCCTGCCTCTCAGATTTTGTCAGCAGATTGAGCTTTACTGTAGTTTGCAGTTGCATGAGATGTGTTGCCCTCTATCCAGGGTGCAATGTGGCTTGGTATCACCCATGGACTGACCCCTAAGAACAATTTACCTATATAACTTTTCTGGAGGGGTGTGACCCTGGCAGCCTACGGAGATCCTGGGAATATCTACCAGAGGGCCCTGGAACAAGGATATCTGCCTGGGTGTGAGATAGACAACCTCCCACCCTCCATGTACCTCATGGGTCAGGGCATGGAAATCTCACAGGTACCCTGCCCCACGCGGAAGAGGAGTGGGCTAGCCTCAGAGGGTGTGGACAGTTCCCTGGCTCCTGGGGGGACTTCAAACTTATTGCAGACGGAAACCCCTTCTTCCTCATTTTCAGTCCAACCAACATACTTGGTGACTAGAGAAACTTTACTTCCTGTTTTGATTTATATACTACATTTTTTCTTTTCATGTTACACAAGATGTGTATTTAAACAACCAGATCCTAGATTTGAAGAAGAACATATCTGGAATTTGTTCTGTTCTTTTATTTGTCACTTATCCTGTGTGAGGACAGATTTGTTCTGTGTGTAATAGCTCCATTTAAAAAGTTATAAAATTGTCCTTAGCGTTACAATGATATATTTTTTAAAATAAAATTTTCTAATTGAACAATGTATGCAAGGGTTATTCCCTTTTATTTTTTCCTGCTCCCAACAAGCCTAAAGGATCATTGTATTTTTTATATTGTTGTTAAAGTCCTGGAATAGAGAGATAAATGGTGAGTGAGCAGCCCCTGGTGGAGAAAGGGAGTCTTTTCACAGAACCAGTGTTTTCCCTCACCTGCCTTCATTGGAAATCACTCAACACCAGTGACCCAATGGTCATTGGAAATCAATGATCATTGTTCATTCAGTACAAACAAACAAGCAAGCAAACAAAAATTATCAATATGTCTGTACAGCTACCCCTGATAATTTATGTACAATAAAGGAATGAGGAACAGGAAAGTGAAGAATAGAGAAAGGGATGCTGGACCAGTAGACGTGATGGAACCATATTGCAATTTTCTACGTGAGAATGTCTGCTTGGTCTGTAGGAACAGAGTTCTGGGGTAAAGCAGTGAGTATGTTCTCAGTAGACACTCCTGTCTGCTTCTGGAACACATCAACTGAATCTTTGTCCTCCATTTCCAGTTCTGCAGATGTGTCTGTTTCACTAATTGGCCCCAGTCAAAGTGGAATCTGATCTGTGTCATGGACAAACTCTGCCTTTCACCAAAGGCTTCCACTCATTCACTAAGTAGTATGCACCTCTTCACCATCAACTGCACCCCAGGACCATCCTACCTGCCATCTTCAAATTCTGCTATAGCGGAGCCTGAAGCCTCTCCAGCTGCAACTTCACCAAAGAGGTCCAGAGTGTGCATCAAACTAGTGAACCAGCAGCTCCCGATGCCATAGGTGGAGGAGGCAGCAGAACCTTACTTGGTGTTTTTATCACCATCCCTCCAGCAACAGCAGCAGCAGCAGCAACCACAACTACTATTTCTAACTGTGGTAATAATAATGATCACACTTAGAATAATGATGAATAACAGTAGTTGTAATTGCTGACATGCTTAGTTTATATATGTATTATTTGTAATGTTCTATAATTTACTTTTAGTAATATACACATTAATTGTGTCATAAATATCAGGACCTCAAAACACCCCACCTAATGAGTGATTCTCACCTATGAACCTATGGCTGCCCACCTGCTAGTGCGGGTCCTCTCACCACTCCACCCTCAGAGCTTCGATCTGTCTGGTCAATCTTTTGGTATGATGAAGTAGTTGAAGCAGTCATATGCTGATTGTGGTCTTGGCAAATAGCTTGACTTGTTAGAAATCAAGGACTGACTTTAAGACGTACTCAGCTGTTTGGCTAAATTGTAGCAGGAGAAAATGTCTTCTCAGCAGATATACCTTTGTGTCTCTTGCTTTCAGAGTAAAAGTTTGTATCAGGCACAGTAGTTTGAGTTAATCTGTATTGAAAATCATCAACAGCCTACAAATACTGAAAGGGGACAAAAATAATTTGCAGACATATTGAGTGTATTATAAGTGCTTTCAAATCTCTCCCATAAGAAATGAAAAATAGAATGTTAGGCCTTGATTTCTTAAACCCAGCCTTCAGCCATTTCCCCAAATTATTCTAAATGTTTCCAAGACATTTCAGAAGCATTCTCTGGTGGGGATTATTTCCAATTGTGAAGAGTACTAGAAGGATGAGAATCAAAAGGAATCTTTCTTCTATTGCAGAAGAGTCAGTCTCCAGGATCTCAAAGGCCTAGGGAAGCTGCTTGAGTTGTGAGGTCCATGGAGGTGCATGGTCTTTGGAGTCAGACAAAGTTGATCCTGAGTTTCAGTCCAGCCCCTTAGTAGGCCCTAAGGACTCCCGCGGTGCTGTCACAAGCAGTGCTGCCTTTGGGAGCCCCTAACCTCCTGCCTTTTCTCCCTTCAGTGTGGGAAAGGGGTTTGGTCAGCCAGTGGTGTCAGCAGCCCCACCCCATACCCATTATCTACACCTAATCTGGTGGCAGAGAGGCCACAGAGTGCAGCGATTGGAACCGGGTGTGAGGGTGAGAGGCAGCCGGGCCCCAGGCCGAGTCAAGTGCATGGAATCCTGACTGTCAGCAATCAGGGATCTTTCTGCTTTTGGGAGGGAAGTACTTGTTCCACGCGTCTCACTGAATCAGGCACAGAGCCTCATCTGTCCCAACTGGGAGTTTAACCAAGCTAGATGGGGGCCTAGGGCCCTGGCCCAGTCTGACACCCACCTCCTCTTCCACCTTCTACTCAGCGGGAAGACTAGGAGAATCTGAAAGCAGAGGTGCTGCAGCGCCACTAGCTCCAAGACTCCAGAAAAACAGGGATAGGGCATTCTGGCAGGTCAAGGCGGACAGAATACTTGAACTCAGGAGTTGGAGAACTGACTACTAACCTGTAGCCCCAGCTACTTGGGAGGCTAAGGTGGAAGGATCGCTTGAGCTCAGGAGATCGAGACGAGCCTGGGCAACATGGTGAAACCTTATTTCTACAAAAAATACAAAAATCAGCCGGGCATGGTGGCATGTGCCTGTAGTCCCAGCTACTCAGGAGGCTGAGGTGGGAAGATTGCTTGAGCCCTGGAGGCTGCAGTGAGCCATGATTGCACCACTGCACCAGCGTGGGCAATAGAGTGAGACCCTGTCTCAAAACAAAAACAAAAACCAGAGGTAGGGCTGAGGAGTCCATGGCCACTGAGCCTGAGCCAGCAGGGCCCAGAGGAACTGAGCTCCCAGCCCTGTTGCTGCCAAGGACCCTTCTTCCCTGAGCTTGAAGGGATTGAGGAGAGACAGACGGACAGTCAGCGACCCCCTTGCCAGTGATGCAGACTCCAGGAGATGGAGGCAGAGTTGTAGATTAGAAGAAGAGGCCAGCCCCTCTTCCACGTTCCACCACCGCCCGCAACATCCTCCTGGGACCCCAGCCTGCGTGCCCCTATAAGATGCTTTTGTACTGGTTCAGTGTATGTATCATGCAAAGGCCTAATTGAAAACACGTGAATGAAGTGTACAGTCTTCTGTTCCCAGCTGAGGGGCCCCCTCCCACGGTGGCGTTAGCAGTGGGGTACAGTGTGGTACGGGATGAGGGTCTTTCTTGCTTTAAATGTGTCTAAATGTACTTCTTAATTAGCTAATAAGATGTCTTATACAAGCAGAACCAGGTAAGGGAAAGAGCAAGTGCATTTCAAGTCGCAGCTCACCGCTTAATTAGCTGTAATACCCGCGGCAGGCGGCCCCACCTCAATGAGCCAGTCTCCCTTTCAAAAAAATAAAAAATAAAAATAAAAAAACCACTAATAATGAGGGGGCGGGGCATGGAGCTTTATCCAATCAGGGGCGCTGGAATGGAAACCATCCAATCAGGAGTGAAGCCGGGGAGCAGGGGCGGCTTCCGGGATTTGGCGGGGGCCTTTGTCGGCTCCAGTTAGAGGTCGGGTCTCTTCACCACGGCCGTGAGTCTTTAGTTCTGGAAGGCCCAGGCAGCTTCACGTTCTGAGAATAAACAGTCTCTGTTGTTCTGTGACCTGCCAGGCACTGGGAGATCCGTAGCTAAGACGCCAGAGCATCCCGGAAGCTGGGAAATGGTGAGTGTGCGGGGTCGGGGGTCCCCAGAGCGGGGAAGGGGGTGGTCGGAAGCGGCGAGAACCCGCTGTAGGGGCACCTGGGCCTCCCCGCAGTCAGCTCCGGGGTCTGGTTCCCGAGTCCCAGCGGGCGCAGCTCGGCCCTCGGTCTCCTCCGCTGCAAGATGGCGGCCAGGCCGGCAGCCGGGACCCCTCGCGTCCTGTCCCGTCCCGTCCCGACCCGACCCCGCAGAGCGACCTCGGCCCTGGCCAGAGCCCTCTCTGGGTGGCTCCGCGCCGCAGCCCCGCCTCTCCCCAAGATTGTGCGGTGAGGACGGGAGCGTCTCAGGGGAGACCCAGGTTCGGTGTGTGGTTCGTGTGTGGGGAGAAACTGTGCCCCATAGGGTTCTCAGTCACTCCTTTCTCCTATTAAGAATTAAAGGGAGTCACTGTTAAAACGTTGAAGAATTTGAGCAAATAGCGATTTGTGACGTGGGAAACCTGCAGTCCTGGTTTGTGGTTCGGAGGTCCCCACAGGGGCTTGAAGGAAATGTTTTTTATAAGGTGCATGAGTAAGCGGACCAGATTAACCAATGGGTTACAGTTCTGTGGTTGCCTTATTTAGACTATGCAGGTGGAGGTGAATTGGAGCTCTGTGGTTCGTTAAGTCTGAATTTTGTTTTCCTCTAAAGTTGTAATTTACAAGAAATGCATGTGAGTTTGGTTTTGGTTTTTCTCCCTAGAAACCTGGGGCACTATAACCACTTCCGTATAATCGCCTGCTCGTTAATCATCTTAACACTGCCCAGGGGAACTGGTTTTCCCCTGCGGTTTCCTAACGTGTGTGGCACGCAGTGTCTCAAATCCACCACTGTGTTCTCCCAGTCTAACGGGGCTTGCAGTAAAATATTAAATTTCCAGTTCCTTCCCGACATTTCCAAAGGCTAACTTCCTCTCTCCAATTCGCAACGTTATTAACTACTGGTCATTTACTGTACATTTCAGACAGAGTATTTTACTCATTAATCATGATTTCACAGAGCAGTGGATGACACTTTTTTAAAGATTTGTGTTATTTTGGTATACATTTCACGTGAGAGGAAAGCAGAGAATAAAAAAGTCCCTGACACTCCACTGCAAAAAAAATCTTTGTGCCTCTTTTTCATTCATCTTCCCTAGGCACAGATACGTTATCAGAAAGAATGTCTTTTGACTTGAGGTTTTGCACAGGGCCCTGTATAGCCACCCTCTATCCAATCTTTTCCTGTTCCTGAATTTCAGTACTGTCTGGGATGACTCAAGATGCCCACAGTGGCCATGTCTCTTGAACTGTTTAGTGATTGTCAGCCCCAGGTCACCTCCTGTTAGAGGATGGCCCAAGGTATGGAAGTGTAGCCCCCCAGGGGAGCAGCTGGATGCCCTGGGGCTGAGAGAAATCTCCTGGGACACCCTTAACCTAAAAAGATAACCCTTTGGGACATAAGAATTTTAGTTCTTCAAAGCTAGTTTTCATCCCTTGGAGACACATTGCTGGTCAGCCAATTGTTTGCTGGTATTGAGAGTAAACAGTCACAAATGATTCCTGCCCCCGGATTCATTCAGATTTGTGAAGGGAGAAAAACTCCCAAAGGACCAAAAAACAAAAACCCCACCGCAGTGAGGTGCTGCAAACTCGGCTGCAGTGTCCATGGGGGCACAGTGCAGGATCTCCTGGGAGGATGGTCCCTGAGCATTTTAATGAGCAGTATTGGGGTAGGAGAATGTCCCAGATGATACCGTGACCCGACTTGACACTTGAGCCAGTTGTGTCTTGTGTCAATCAGCATTACCACTCCCTGAGTGTGCTGCCTTAGAAAGATTTGTTCATTTATTTCTACTTCAGTTTTTCAATTAGTGTAAATGTAATCAGTAGAGCTTGAAAGATAAAAAACATTTCCAAGGCCGTGAAAGGTGGATTTCAGAAAATTAAAATATCAAGTCATGTAATTCATTGTTAAAAATTCTTACTTTTTTTTCAGCTGAGTGAGTGTAGTAAGTTTGTCAGGTTTGTTCTTTTTTTGAGAGTAATTTAAAACAATCTCAGGGCTCACCTTTTGGAAATGCTGCCAGGGAAAAGAAATGGAGAAAATCTTTCTTTCATTATTGGCTGTAGAAAGTGAATACATTTTCACAACAATGTGTGGTAGATTAATTGGTGAATTACATAGTTTCATCAAAACATCAGTTTCTTTTTTTTGTAGGGTGAAGAAGTTATGACAGTGGATATCTTTGTTCTTTGTCCTCTTGTCTGGATGTTGAGTTTATTTTTTATTTTTTGCTTTTTGGAGACAGGATCTCCCCTCTGTCACCCAGACCGAAGTGCAGTGGTGTGATTACAGCTCACTCAACCTCCTGGGCTCAAGTGATTCTCCCACCTCAGCCTTCCTAGTTCCTAGTAGCTGGGACTTACAGGGGTGCTCCACCATGGCTGGCTATTTTGTTTTTTCTTTTTGTAGAGATGTGGGTCTCACTGTGTTGCCCCAGAGTGGTCTCAAACTCCTGGGCTCAAGCGATCCTCCTGCCTTGGCCTCCCAAAGTGCTGGGATAACAGACATGAGCCACCATGCCTGGCCTTGGATGTGCAGCTTTAATGCCGAACTTAGCACCTGCTAGAATCGTTTATATATATTTACTAAATGATCTGTTATCATGGAAATAAGTGGCCTATTTATTGTCTGAAAGGGATAGATACTTTTGTATTTTCTGTTGAGGTATAAATTATAAAGGCGTTTCAGTTTCCTTTGTTCTATAAATGCTGTTTGAGTAGTTTTTCTTTCTTCAAGCACTGGGCATTTTCTCATTAAATACTAATTGAATAACCCTGACTGGGAAGCAGAAGCCTGAGCTCAGTGAGTGCAAACTAACCCAGTCTTGAGCCTGCAAGAAGAGGTTACTGAAGCCCAGTTAGTTCTTCCAGGGGAGTTTCCCCTGCACATGTCCCAGCCTGCTCACCCCAATCATGGAAGAAGCCCTTTATACTGAGAAGCTACAGAGCCCTGGAAAGCTGAAAGCTGAAAATCCACAGAAAGAGGCAGTTAGGGTTGGGAGGCTCTTTCTGAGGATAGAAATTGTTGTACTGGTTTTGGTTTTTCTCCCTGAAAACCCAGGGCACTACAACCACTTCCATATAATCACCTACTCATTAATCATTTTAACACTGCCCTTGACAACTGGTTTTCCCCCTGTGTTTTCCTAATATTTGGCATGCAGAGTCTCAAATCTCTGCCACACTGTGTTCCCCCAGATTAACTTGAGGCTTGCAGTAAAATATTAAGTTTCCAGTTCCTTCCCCACATTTTACTTGATTTTGTCAAATAAAACCAATTCAGGTTTAGGTAAGAAGTTCCTTAATTCTAAAGGAGTATTGCAACAGGGGGAAAGCACCAGCTGTAAGATCTTTGTGGATCTCAAAGGTTAGGCAGACAAAGACTTTCTTTCACAGGGAGGAGCAAACAAGCTCAGAAGGCAGGAGGGGAAGGGCAGGATTAAGATGCCAATATCAGATTCTAGATCAGAGAATGTTTCACTCTGATGTCAGCCTGTTCTTAGGAGGGGCTTAGGGAGGGGTTGAATGTTGACCAGGCTGTGGGTGTGTCAAAGTCCAGCAACTTGGAGAAAAATATAAAGTTTGGTTAAGTAGTTTATTCTGAACACTGAAGACAGAACTGTTCAGCTGAGTCAGAAGGGGAATTTGGAGAGTCTGTGGCTTTGTGATGACTGAATCAGGGAGCATCATCGAAGTCATAATAGGCTGGTTTTTTGCAGTAAGCTGTTTTTGGAGAACACAAAAGATGGGGGATTTCTTTAATCACAGCTATTTACTAGGTTACTATTCCTATCTTTTCCCACTGTTTTTTTTTTTTTTTTTTTTTTTTTTTTTTGCCCTGTGTGTATTTATCTCATTTGGCTGTTCTGAACTGTATCCTTATGATAACCTGATAAACATAAGTAAAGCGATTTGCTGAGTTATTTGAATAGATCTTTGAAATGATTGAACTTAAGGATAGGGTTATGGGTGCCCTCGATTTACAGGCAGTAGCTTGGAAGTATAGATAGTGCCCCAGGCATTGTAACTGGCATCTGAAGTGGGGGCAGTGTTGTGGAACAGAGCCCAGAACTTGTGGGGCCTGTGCTGACTCTGCGTGGTGTCAGAATTAAGTTGTTGGCACTCAGTTGATGTTGGAGGATTGGTTGGTGTTCAGCAAACTCTACACATTTGGTGTCAGAAGACAGACCTCACAGAGGCCTGGGTTGGAGAGAGACTCCCAAGTGTCTGGGGGAAGGGAGGCTCTGTTCTGCACACAGGTTGCCCCACTGTGCATTGTCCTTTGATTCCAGGTCTCCTGCTAGGTTGAGAGGGGACTGAAGACTGAGAGGAAAGACGTTCTGAGAAGAGACCCCCTCCCCCACCCAGCTGCTACTGCATGATTCCCACCCACTCCTGAACATACCAACTAGGCATTGACATGTCCCCGTCCCTCCCAGGAGAAGGCTTGACCGTCAGGAATTACATCCATAGCACCTTTGCTTCCAGTTTCCTGCCAAAAACCCACTCAAGTGCCTGAGGACTCCTGGCTTGTTGTAATCCTAGACACTGAATCCGTAGCAGCGGCCTGGTTTCTCCATCAAACTAGGCTTGTGGACCATCCAATCATAATCTCATCTGCCTGCATGGACCCAGGAATATGTCAGAGCATAGCCCCACCTGGGCCAGTATCTTTAGCACAAACCAGTCCTTCCACCAACTTGGTACTACCGTCTGCTCATGGCTCGATAGCACCTTCCTCTGTTCTGCCTTTTACTTCCCCACAAGCCCCTTCTTTATGTGTACCCAGTGTTCCCAAGGTCACCCCACAGGTGCCTGAATCCAGCACCTATTGGAACTCAGATGTCCATGAGCTCAAGACCATGGCCCTAGACTTGGCTGTTGTAAGAGCAAATACAAATTAGAAATACATACAAGACTTAATCCTTCTTGAAAATAAGGAAAGAAATTTTTCTCTTTTTTTTTCTTAAAGCATTTACTTTAGAAAACTTTCATATGTAAATTATTTTTCTGTTTTACAATCTGTCTAAATTACTCTAACAGCTAAATAGGTCATTTGTCAGTCTTTTTTGACTCAGTACTGCCTTTCTCTAAATGTAAATAGCAAAGAAGATAGAGCGGTATCCCACAGTTTCTCTAGGAGAGCAGGCATCTGGCTCCAAGTTGCAAATCTGCCTGTCACGAAGACATGAAGTTTATTTTTCCTTTGACTGTAGCCAATTAAAAAACACAGATGGCCTCCCAATTCCCAGGTGAATTTAGAATGAACTCTATCTGATGAATGGTGCTGTCAGGTCTTCTATTGAGGACTAATTATGGTGACTTTTCACCAGTGGGTGTTTTTCTAATCTCTTAGCAGGTTGCCTATCATGTCCTTTACATTCTGGGCTAATTATGTCACAAAAGAGTTTTCTTTCTTTTCTACCACTATGGATAGTTTTTCTGGGGTTGGAGATGATTTTATGATTTTCTTCTTCATTATATTTTTCAAACATTGCCCAGAATTACCATACAGAATATAAACCTGTAAGGTGCCTGTAAGACTTCACTCCAGAGGGTCCTTTCCCTCTTTGATTTCTGTTCACAACCCACAATTGTGCAACAACTCCCAAAATCTGCAGGCAGAATGGTCTCTCTGCTTACTTGGAATCTTCAGTCCCTTCTAGAACCGTTTGGCTACATTTCTACAAAAATAAGTTCACAGAGCATCAGTCAGTTAGCCATTCCAGCTCTGTCTTTCCATGCCCCTGGCATCTTCAGACCTGAAACTGATTCAAAGACCATGGGGCCTGGAAACCAACCAGGCACACACACATGCGTTGAGTAGGCCTGAGAATCTCAACGTTCCCTTCATCCTCTTGCCCAAATGCCCATGAATGTGCAGAAGGTGCATGCCACTTCCCTGCCCCTCCAACACCTAAATGTGCAGCTGTGAATTCTGAACCCAGGTCCTGGGGTTCTCCAGGATGTGTGAGAGCAGCCTTCCTGAGGGGCTGTCTCCTCTAGTTTTCTTCACAGCAACACCCAAGAATGCAGAGCCAGGTTGATCCCACCTGGAGTCTGCACATAAAGGCTGGTCTCCACCTGGGATCCACGAGACAGGGCCAGACTTTGGACTCAGGATATATAGAAAATCCAGGGAACGTTTTCTGCATTGTGAGAGATCAACATGGACTTTGTATAAACAGAATTTCGTGGCAGAATCTGTAAGTGTAAAGCAGCACCTTAGCAGAGGGAGGGAGCCGTGAGTGAAGCTGCACCTACCTGTGAGCTGTGTTACTGGAGTAGGGTAATCTTGTCCTTTCTTGTACCTAAGAGTTAGCTGATCAGGTATAGTTAATAACATATCTGGATCCTGGATCTGTGGCCCTATGATGACAACTCAATTTACTATTCTGGTTCCACAAGGACAACTTGAGTCTTTCCTGCCTGAATCACTATTGGGTTTTCATCACACAGTTACAGGGACTATCTCACCAGCACCTAGGGGTCCTTGAGACACTTGGTTATATCCTGTGCAGGCAGGGGACAGGCTGACAATGGACTAATCTTGCTTCTGTCTCAGAGGGAGAGGAATGAGTCATCAGGGTTTGTTTCTCTTTTAACAGAAGGAATCTCCTTATTTGGTATCCAAGTGGGAGTTGCTCCAGTTTTCTAATGTGTGGGTGAAATACAAGGAGGAGGCCTGGAGACTCATACTGATAGGTAAACCAATTGCTTCCATTTCATATGGCCACTAGGAAAACAGATGCAGCAGCCATAGTCCCTACCATCCAGGAACTTTCAGTCTAGAGCAGATGGATAATGGTTGAATTCAACATCATGTGGTCAGGAGCAAGAACAGAGGTGTACAGGGAACTTGGACTTGGTTTGGGACACTGCCCTTATGTTGACGTTGTGAGTTCTGATGTCACCACCTGAAGGGCCACCCATGGACAAAAGAGTTGTTATTATAATGATTATTTATATTGCTTTTTTCTTGTTAAAGATAATTATGTAGCTACTAATATAATTTTCCTAGAAAGCCCTATGCGTTTTGGTTAAATTGTTTGTTGTTGCATGTTACAAAATAGAATGAAGCTTAAACTATTAAAACAAGGCAACCCATGGGAGTCAAGTTCTTGTTGGTCAGGCTTAGGAAACACAACTGAAAATAAAGCAGCAATGTAGAGACAAGAAGTCTAGCCCAGCCCCTGCGCCAGCCCTGCCCAAATCCATCCTCTTCTGTGCCTGGTCCAGGTCTGCCCCTACCCTGGAGCCTCCCCTCATAGAACTGACTAGAGGAGATCAGACTTCAGGGTGGCTGCTGCTGCCATCTTTTCAGAGGTGGTGCTCACAATTTCCCCAAACCCAAAAGCAGATGAATGGGAGTAAAGGACTCACTTTTTCAAAATTATTTGAAAATTAAATTTTTTTCTTATTGAAACCAGTACCTCTAGAAACATTCCACCTGGCAACCTCTTTTTCATTTCTGCAGATCCAGTAGTTGCTCTACAAGTTGTAACAAAGTCAGTGTAAAGATATAAAGAGAATAATGAGAAATTCTTTTTCTTCTTTTTTTTTTTTTTTTTTGAGACTGAATCTCACTCTGTTGCCCAGGCTGTGGAATAGTGTCGCAATCTCAGCTTACACAACCTCTGCCTTCCTGGTTCAGGTGATTCTCTGCCTTAGCCTCCCGAGTAACTGGGATTACAGGTGTGCCACCATGCCCAGCTGATTTTTGTATTTTTAGTAGAGATAGGGTTTCACAATGTTGACCAGGCTGGTCTTGAACTCCTGACCTCAAATGATCCACCCACCTTGGCCTCACAGAGTGCTGGGATTACAGGCGTGAGCCACCGCGCCCAGTGGAGAAATTCTTCTGAACTAAACTTGGCCCCTTCCTTTCTGTATCCCTCCCATCTGTCTATAGTTAGCTTTTATAGTGATAGGGAAACAAGAAGAAATAGAAAGGCTGGGCCATTATCTAAATCCTGCTGGGAATTATGGGATACTCAGGAGCCACATCCCAGAGGTTTATGTGGCTTAACTCGCACCATGTGATGTTCCCAGCACAGTGCATACTGTGAGCACATAGTACAAGCTCAGTAAACACTGCTTTCATGCATGTCTCCATGTTGTTTTCCAAATGCTGATTTAGACCTAACTGTCTTCTCCAGTCTCTGTATCTGTTAGCTTTAAATGGCTGGCAAAGGATGTGATCTTTCAGGACAGTGATTGGTGGTCCTCGCTGTGAACGAAAAGTTTTTTTTGTTTGTTTGTTTTTTTAAGACGGAGTCTCGCTCTGTCACCCAGGCTGGAGTGCAGTGGCGCGATCTTGGCTCACTGCAAGCTCCGCCTGCTGGATTCATGCCATTCTCCTGCCTCAGCCTCCCGAGTAGCTGGAACTCCAGGCGCCCGCTACCACGCCCGGCTAATTTTTTTGTATTTTCAGTAGAGACAGGCTTTCACCGTGTTAGCCAGGATGGTCTCGATCTCTCGACCTTGTGATCTGCCCATCTCGGCCTTCCGAAGTGTTGGGATTACAGGCATGAGCCACTGCGCCGGGCCCAAAAAGTATTTTTGTTGTGATTAGAGTATTGGGTGTAAGGGACTCATGCTGTCTCTGCTTCCTCTAGCTGAGTGCTATTGATATTGGGTCTAGGAGGAGCAACATCAGCATTGACAGGGGACTTGTTAAAGAAGCCAGTTCATGGAAACTTTTCAAACCTGCAGAATCACATTACTTAGAGGGGGCCCAGAATACCAAATGATATGTATGCATATTGAACCTTGAGAGGCAATGCTTAGCTAAGTGATTCTCAACCCCAGCTTCTAAGTAGGGTCACATGGCCAGTTTGAAGAACTATGTCATCTGTATCTTCCCCCACAGATTGTTTTTTATGATTATATTATGCTTTACTTTTCCCCTCCACCCATATCACAGCAATGATTATGGGCCTGTCTGTGCGTCAGCACTGATACAACTTGTCTTATTACAGATAATGCTAACTTCATTTACTTGGTTCAGGTGCCCTCTGCCAGAATGCTTCACTATAATCATTTTTCTCTTTGTCTTTAATGAGTATCTAGGAGGGAGGATTGACTGAGTGTGTGTATAAACCATCACATTTAATCCAGAGACTCCCATTTCTTTTTGGTTTCCCTGTGTTTGTAGCTTTCTTTGCAGAGTGAAGGCTCTCACGTTTGTTGACAGGAGATAACAGCTTTTAAGACTGGAAGTTCTGAAGCAGGTCTCAGTATTGTAGGTTTCCATTTTATTTCATCTCATGTCATAAGCATATGCTTATTTATCTTTATATTTTCAGAGAAAGAATAAGAATTAACATATAACAAATATATCTATTGTCTTAAAATTCTAAAATATATAATAGCACATAGAATAAACACAACAAAAACTTGAAAAAAAATACCAGACTCAGAAACAAGAGCTTTTACTTTATTTCGTTGTATGTATTGGTCTTTATAAAGTTTTGTTAAAAACACACAAAAAAGGCATCATCCACAAAGAGTTTTATAGTTTTTATACAATTTAAAACATTTTAAAATTTTATTTACACAGAGATATTCTCTTACTTTTAATATGTATATAGTTACCATTTCTCTGTGTATGTGTGTGTGCGCACGTGCATGCGCACACGCACATAAGATGAAAGCATTATTTGGTCACTATTGTGTGGCTGCTTTCTTGTTTTCATTACTCAGTTACGAAATCTTCTCTGAACATTGTTAAGGTTGTCTCAGTATACTGACCGGTATATCCCTTTGAGATAAATTCTAAATCCGATAAACTGAGGCAAAATACAAACTTTACTATGTAGCAAATATTTGGAAAATAATTTTTATATAAGAGGAAGAATATTTTTCTTATAGATTATTATTTTTTATTATTATACTTTAAGTTCTAGCGTACATGTGCACAACGTGCAGGTTTGTTACATATGTATACATGTGCCATGTTGGTGTGCTGCACCCATTAACTCGTCATTTACATTAGATATATCTCCTAACGCTATCCCTCCCCCCCTCCCCCCCTCCCCACTCCCCACAGTAGGCCCCAGTGTGTGATGTTTCCCTTCCTGTGTCCGAGTGATCTCATTGTTCAGTTCCCACCTATGAGTGAGAACATGCAGTGTTTGGTTTTCTGTTCTTGCGATAGTTTGCTGAGAATGATGGTTTCCAGCTGCATCCATGTCTCTGCAAAGGACACAAACTCATCCTTTTTTATGGCTGCATAGTATTCCATGGTGTGTATGTGCCACATTTTCTTAATCCAGTCTGTCACGGATGGATATTTTGGTTGATTCCAAGTCTTTGCTGTTGTGAATAGTGCCGCAATAAACATACATGTGCATGTGTCTTTATAGCAGCATGATTTATAATCCTTTGGGTATATACCCAGTAATGGGATGGCTGGGTCAAATGGTATTTCTGGTTCTAGATCCTTGAGGGATCGCCACACTGTTTTCCACAATGGATGAACTAGTTTACAGTCCCACCAGCAGTGTAAAAGTGTTCCTATTTCTCCACATCCTCTCCAGCACCTGTTGTTTCCTGACTTTCTAATAATCGCCATTCTAACTGGTGTGAGATGGTATCTCATTGTGGTTTTGATTTGCATTTCTCTGATGGTGAGTGATGATGAGCATTTTTTCTTGTGTCTGTTGGCTGTATGAATGTCTTATTTTGAGAAGGGTCTGTTCATATTCTTTGCCCACTTTTTGATGGGGTTGTTTTTTTCTTGTAAATTTGTTTGAGTTCTTTGTAGGTTCTGGATATTAGTCCTTTGTCAGATGAATAGATTGCAAAAATTTTCTCTCATTCTGTAGGTTGTCTGTTCACTTTGATGGTAGTTTCTTTTGCTGTGCAGAGGCTCTTTAGTTTAATGAGATCCCATTTGTCAATTTTGGCTTTTGTTGCTGTTGCTTTTGGTGTTTTAGACATGAAGTCCTTGCCGATGCCTATGTCCTGAATGGTATTACCTAGGTTTTCTTCTAGGGTTTTTATGGTATTAGGTCTAACATTTAAGTCTCTAATCCATCTTGAATTAATTTTTATACAAGGAGTAAGGAAAGGATCCAGTTTCAGCTTTCTACTTATGGCTAGCCAATTTTCCCAGCACCATTTATTAAATAGGGAATCCTTTCCCCATTTCTTGTTTCTCTCAGGTTTGTCAAAGATCAGATGGCTGTAGATGTGTGGTATTATTTCTGAGGGCTCTGTTCTGTTCCATGGTCTGTATCTCTGTTTTGGTACCAGTACCATGTTGTTTTGGTTACTGTAGCCTCGTAGTATAGTTTGAAGTCAGGTAGCGTGATGCCTCCAGCTTTGTTCTTTTGGCTGAGGATTGTCTTGGCAATATGGGGTCTTTTTTGGTTCCCTATGACCTTTAAAGCAGTTTTTTCCTATTCTGTGAAGAAACTCATTGATAGCTTGATGGGGATGGCATTGAATCTATAAATTACCTTGGGCAGTATGGCTATTTTCACAATATTGATTCTTCCTATCCATGAGCATGGTATGTTCTTCCATTTGTTTGTGTCCTCTTTTATTTCACTGAGCAGTGGTTTGTAGTTCTCCTTGAAGAGGTCCTTTACATCCCTTGTAATTTGGATTCCTAGGTATTTTATTCTCTTTGAAGCTATTGTGAATGGAAGTTCATTGATGATTTGGCTCTCTGTTTGTCTGTTATTGATGTATAAGAATGCTTGTGATTTTTGCACGTTGATTTTGTATCCTGAGACTTTGCTGAAGTTGCTTATCAGCTTAAGGAGATTTTGGACTGAGACGATGGGGTTTTCTAAATATACAATCATGTCATCTGCAAACAGGGACAATTTGACTTTTTCTTTTCCTAACTGAATCCCCTTGATTTCTTTCTCTTGCCTGATTGCCCTAGCCAGAACTTCCAACACTATGTTGAATAGGAGTGGTGAGAGAGGGCGTCCTATCTTGTGCCAGTTTTCAAAGGGAATGCTTCTAGTTTTTGCCCCTTTAGTATGATATTGGCTGTGGGTTTGTCATAAATAGCTCTTATTATTTTGAGATATGTTCCATCAATACCGAATTTATTGAGAGTTTTTAGCATGAAGGGCTGTTGAATTTTGTGAAAGGCCTCTTCTGCATCTATTGAGATAATCATGTGGTTTTTGTCTTTGGTTCTGTTTATATGCTGGATTATGTTTATTGCTTTGCGTATGTTGAACCAGCCTTGCATCCCAGGGATGAAGCCCACTTGATCGGTGGATACGCTTTTTGATGTGCTGCTGAATTCGGTTTGCCAGTATTTTATTGAGTATTTTTGCATTGATGTTCATCAGGGATATTGGTCTAAAATTCTCTTTTTTTGTTGTATCTCTGCCAGACTTTGGTATCAGGATGATGTTGGCCTCCTAAAATGAGTTAGGGAGGATTCCCTCTTTTTCTATTGATTGGAATAGTTTCAGAAGGAATGGTACCAACTCCTCCTTGTACTTCTGGTAGAATTCGGCTGTGAATCTTTCTGGTCCTGGACTTTTTTTGGTTGGTAGGCTATTGATTATTGCCTCAATTTCAGAACCTGCTATTGGTCTATTCAGGGATTCAACTTCTTCCTGGTTTAGTCTTGGGAGAGTGTAAGTGTCCAGGAAATTATCCATTTCTTCTAGGTTTTCTAGTTTATTTGCATAGAGGTGTTTATAGTATTCTCTGATGGTAGTTTGTATTTCTATGGTGTCGGTGGTGACATCTCCTTTATCATTTTTTATTGCATCTATTTGATTCTTCTCTCTTTTCTTCTTTGTTAGTCTTGCTAGCGGTCTATCAATTTTGTTGATCTTTTCAAAAAACCAGCTCCTGGATTCACTGATATTTTTGGAGGGTTTTTTGTGTCTCTATCGCCTTCAGTTCTGCTCTGATCTTAGTTATTTCTTACCTTCTGCGGCTTTTGAATGTGTTTGCTCTTGCTTCTTTAGTTCTTTTAATTGTGATGTTAGGGTGTCAATTTTAGATCTTTCCTGCTTTCTCTTGTGGGCACTCAGTGCTATACATTTCCCTCTACACACTGCTTTAAATGTGTCCCAGAGATTCTGGTATGTTGTATCTTTGTTCTCATTGGTTTCAAAGAACATCTTTATTTCTGCCTTCATTTCATTATGTACCCAGTGTCATTCAGGAACAGGTTATTCAGTTTCCATGTAGTTGAGCGGTTTTGATTGAGTTTCTTAGTCCTCAGTTCTAGGTTGATTGCATTGTGGTCTGAGAGATAGTTTGTTATAATTTCTGTTCTTTTACATTTGCGGAGGAGTGCTTTACTTCCAACTATGTGGTCAATTTTGGAATAAGTGCGATGTGTTGCTGAGAAGAATGTATATTCTGTCGATTTGGGTTGGAGAGTTCTGTAGATGTCTATTAGGTTCGCTTGGTGCAGAGTTGAGTTCAGTTCCTAGATATCCTTGTTAACTTTCTGTCTCATTGATCTGTCTAATGTTGACAGTGGGGTGTTGAAGTCTCCCATGATTATTGTATGGGAGTCTAAGTCTCTTTGTAACTCTCCAAGGACTTGCTTTATGAATCTGGGTGCTCCTGTACTGGGTGCATATATATTTAGGATAGTTAGCTCTTCCTGATGAATTGATCTCTTTACCATTATGTAATGTCCTTCTTTGTCTCTTTTGATCTTTGTTCGTTTAAAGTCTGTTTCATCAGAAGCTAGGATTGCAACCCCTGCTATTTTTTTTTTGTTTTCTATTTGCTTGGTAAATCTTCCTCCATCCCTTTATTTTGAGCCTGTGTGTGTCTCTGCATGTGAAATGGGTCTCCTGAATACAGCAAACTGATGGGTCTTGACTCTATCCAATTTGCCAGTCTGTGTCTTTTAAATGGACCATTTAGTCCATTTACATTTAAGTTTAATATTGTTATGTGTGAACTTGATCCTATCATTATGATATTAGCTGGTTATTTTGCTCGTTAGTTGATGCAGTTTCTTCCTAGCATCGATGGACTTGACATTTTGGCATGTTTTTGCAATGGCTGGTACCAGTTGTTCCTTTCCATGTTTAGTGCTTCCTTCAGGATCTCTTGTAGGGCAGGCCTGGTGGTGACAAAATCTCTCAGCATTTGCTTGTCTGTAAAGGCTTTTATTTCTCCTTTGCTTACGAAACTTAGTTTGACTGGATATGAAATTCTGGGTTGAAAATTCTTTTCTTTAAGAATGTTGAATATTGGCCCCCACTCTCTTCTGGCTTGTAGAGTTTCTGCCAAGAGATCTGCTGTTAGTCTGATGGGCTTCCCTTTCCCGACCTTTCTCTCTGGCTGCCCTTAACATGTTTTCCTTCATTTCAACTTTGGTGAATCTGCCAATTATGTGGCTTGGCGTTGCTCTTGTCGAGGAGTATCTTTGTGGCATTCTCTGTATTTCCTGAATTTGAATGTTGGCCTGCCTTACTAGCTTGGGGAAGTTCTCCTGGATGATATCCTGCAGAGTGTTTTCCAACTTGGTTCCATTTTCCCCGTCACTTTCAGGCACACCTATCAGATGTAGATTTGGTCTTTTCACATAATCCCATATTTCTTGGAGGCTTTGTTCATTTCGTTTTACTCTTTTTTCTCTATACTTCTCTTCTCGCTTCATTTCATTCATTTGATCTTCAATCGCTGATACTCCTCCTTCCAGTTGATCGAGTGGGTTACTGAAGCTTGTGCATTTGTCATGTAGTTCTCGTGTCATGGTTTTCATCTCTGTCAGTTCTTTTAAGGTCTTCTCTGCATTGATTATTCTAGTTATCCATTCATCCATTCTTTTTTCAAGGTTTTTAGTTTCTTTGCGCTGGGTACATAGTTCCTCCTTTAGCTCTGAGAAGTTTGATAGACTGAAGCCTAAGCCGCTTTCTCTCAACTCTTCAAAGTCATTCTCCATCCAGCTTTGTTCTGTTGCTGATGATGAGCTGCGTTCCTTTGGAGGGGGAAATGTGCTCTGATTTTTTGAATTTCCAGCTTTTCTGTACTGCTTTTTCCCCATCTTTGTGGTTTTATCTGCCTTTGGTCTTTGATGATGGTGACGTACTGATGGGGTTTTGGTGTGGGTGTCCTTTCTGTTTGTTAGTTTTCCTTCTAACAGTCAGGACCCTCAGCTGCAGGTCTGTTGGAGTTTGCTTGAGGTCCATTCCAGACCCTGTTTGCATGTGTATCAGCCGCGCAGGCTGCAGAAGATAGAATATTGCTGAACAGCAAGTGTTGCTGTCTGATTCTTGCTCTGGAAGCTTTGTCTCAGGGGTATACCCAGCTGTATGAGGTGTGAGGTGTCGGTCTGCACCTAGTGGGGAATGTCTTCCAGTTAGGCTACTCAGGGATCAGGGACCCACTTGAGCAGGCGGTCTGTCCATTCTCTGATCTCAACTTCCATGCTGGGAGAACCACTGCTCTCTTCAAAGCTGTCAGACAGGGACTTTTACATCTGCAGAGGTTTCTGCTGCTTTTTGTTTAGCTATGCCCTGTCCCCAGAGGTGGAGTCTACAGAGGCAGGCAGGCCTCCTTGAGCTGTGGTGGGCTTCACCCAATTCGAGCTTCCCAGTGGCTTTGTTTACCTACTTAAGCCTCAGCAATGGTGGGTGCCCCTCCCCCAGCCTCGCTGCCGCCTTGCAGTTAGATCTCAGACTGCTTGCTGTGCTAGCAATGAGGGAGGCTCCTTGGGCGTGGGGCCCTCTGGGCCAGGTGTGGGATATAATCTCCTGGTGTGCCGTTTGCTAAGACCCTTGGTAAAACACAGTATTAGGGTGGGAGTTACCCGATTTTCCAGGTGTTGTGTGTCTCAATTTCCCTTGGCTAGGAAAAGGAATTGCTTTGCTTCTTGCACTTCCCGGGGGGGCGATGCCTCGCCCTGCTTCATCTCTTGCTGGTTGGACTGCACTCGTGGACCAGCATCGACTGTCCGACATGCCCTAGTGAGATGAACCCGGTACCTCAGTTGAAAATGCAGAAATCACCCATCTTCTGTGTCGCTCATGCTGTGAGCTGGAAGCTTGAGCTGTTCCTATTCGGCCATCTTGGCTCTCATAGATTACTTATTGGATTTTGTATATGTAAACAACTGTTAGTATGACATCGGATATACAGTATATGTTCAAAAAGGATTATTACCATTCTAGCTGTTATAACTTGTAAATTTCATAAAATTCTCAGTTTCACATCATGCCTGAATTCTTTCCTCAGTGTTCAACCTCTCTGCTATTCAAAAGTGGCTTCTGGGCCTGAAGCATTAACACTACCGGTGAACTTGTTAGACATGCAGACACTCAGCCAGCCGTGGTGGCTCATGCCTGTAGCCTTAGCTACTCAGGAGGCAGAGACAGGAGGATCACCTGAGCCCAGGAGGTTGAGGCTGCAGTGAGCTAAGATTCTACCACTGCACTCCAGCCTGGGTGGCAGAGTGAGACCCTGTGTCAAAATTAAAAATTAAAAAATATAGAAATGCAGAAACTCAAAACCTGGATCTACTGAATCAGACTCTGCATTTGAAGATCTCCAGTTTATTGTATACAATTTGAGAAGTATGTCTCTCAGTCACCATGACTTTTCCATCTGAGAGTTATACACAGCTGATTCTGGATGATGTAAATATAGCTCCCAAAAATGTATATTCCTGTGTTGATGCCTTAGTTTTATATTTTACATTTGATATAAATATCTACACTAGTTTTGTGAATTTTATGTTATTCTCTTTCCACAGTTTGAGACTACATTAGAAAATATTACTGTGTTAAAAATGATCTTACTGAATAACTCAGGTCACTCATATAAGTCAGAACCAATAACTGTCATTTCATCTTGAGACAAATAAAGAACTCTGCCATGGCCACATGGTCAGTGTATTGTTTATTTTTATTTCAGGGACTGTTGACATTCAGGGATGTGGCCGTAGAATTCTCTCTGGAGGAGTGGGAACACCTGGAACCAGCTCAGAAGAATTTGTATCAGGATGTGATGTTAGAAAACTACAGAAACCTGGTCTCTCTGGGTGAGGATAACTTGCCTTCAGAATATCTAATAACTAAGAATTTTATTTCTTTTCTTTTCAGAATGTCCCTTGGGATCTTGTGCTTTGTATGAGTTAGTTTCAGATTCTTGTTTTCAGGAAAAAAATAGGGGTTTTGTTGATGCAGAAAAAATTTCATAATGTTTGATTTTGACATTTGCCTTTTTATTTGAGGTGATGTACAAGTTTCACTCTAGTTGTGATTCTAGAAATTGGTTGACATACACTATTGTTACTTACACTTTAAAATCCAATTTTTTGGTTTTTGATTCAGTCAGATTTGCAAGAGAAGCTCAGGATCCCCAAATTTTAAATGCTTTCTAAATATTGTAAAGAAGCTGGTAGGAAACAGTATTTTGATAAATACTTTCCAAGAATCTTCTATAATGTCTTCTTTTTTCTACTGAGCACAGTACTCACTTAGAAATTAATCCTGTCCTGTGGGGCCAAAAAAAAGTATAAAAATAAAAAATAAAAACCCTCAGTAAGAGTCATGTGAATTTTTCCAATGAAACAGGTCTTCTTGTCTCTAAACCGGACCTGATCACCTTTTTGGAGCAAAGGAAAGAGCCCTGGAATGTGAAGCGTGAGGAGACAGTAGCCGTCCAGCCAGGTAGGTGGGAGCGAATGAAATAGATGACATGGGTGAGAGGTCCAGCGGTCAAGAAAGAACCAGACCTTGAAGTGTGGATTGGGAAGTTCTCCAATGGAAATGATTTTTGAGACGCCTGGGTTCTTTCCCTTGCTGTCATAGAGGGACATCTTCTGTCACATGCTCTTAAATTATCTGATGATTCTCCTTCCTCTTCTGTGATCCACCATCATATTCACAGTGACAGCCAAAGTGCTCCCCTTGGCCTGTGAGGACCTGTGTGATCTGACTGTTCTTCCATTGATTTGGGGGCTCTGGGAAAGTCTGCATGTTTCTACCTCTATGTGAAACCACATCTAAAGTTCTGGTTTTGCTTCATGTCAGAAGTGTGTGAGGGGAGTGATGGACAGTGAAATTTTTTTTCAGAAGTCCCAGGAATTCTGTGGATAGATGTCACATATTTTCTGATATATTAATTTTTAATCCTATTGTGGTTTCCGAGGTGATCCCACAGAAATTAAGATGCAGTAATTTTATCAAAATACAAAACATCTTTCCAAATCTAAGAAAATCTAATCATGTTTCACTTCAACTTTTCATTTTTCCTTGCCTGAGCTAAGATAAGAAATTTAAACTCTATAGGCACAAATTCCACAAATGTTAAATAGTTTAATGTGTATTACTTATTATGTAGAATTATTATCTAAATTTTTGTCTATGGGGAGCTTATAACATTGTCCATTATATAATAAACTCTAAACTGTTGCCTTATATCTTAATAACTATCATTCTTTAATTTTGTCTGGTTCAGTATGAAACTTACTGAGAATATGTCCTTTAGTTCCTTTTTTTTCCTTCTAGACATATGATTCTTTCCACAAATATAAATGGTATCTATTTAAAATTTTGATGATTTGACATACATACACATTGTGTAATGACTAAGATAGCAAAGTTAATTACCACATCAGTCACCTCACATTAGATGCCAATTTTTGTGTGTATGATGAGAACTCTTAAGATATACACTGTTAACAAATCTCAAGTATACTATAGTGCTGGGGTCTGTAGTTCTGGTCTGTGGCCTGTGAGGAATCTGATCACACAGCAGGAGGTGACCATTCAGCCAGCGAGCATTACTGCCTGATCTCTGCCTCCTCTCAAATCAGCAGCAGCATTTGATTCTCATAGGAGTGTGAACCCTATTGTGAACTGTGCATGCAAAAGATCTAGGTTGTGTGCTTTTTATGAGAATCTATCTAATGCCTGATAATGTGAGGTAAAACACCTTCATTCCAAAACCACCCCCGACTGGACCTCCATCTGTGGAAAAATTGTCTTCCATAAAACTGGTCCCTGCTGCCAAAAAGGTTGGGGACTACTACTATAGAGTATCATTAACTATATTTACAATGCTGTACATTAGATATTCATAATTTATTTTATAAATGAAAGTTTTTACTTTTTACCATGATGTCCACCTTGTTTATTCATCCATGTTGTCAGAAATTGCAGGAGTACCTTCTTCATTATGTCTGAATAATATTCTATATATTGTGAATAATTGGCTGTGAACATAGGGGTACAGATATATCTTTGACATATGATTTTATTTCCTTTGGTTAAACAATTAGAAGTAGGATCGAAGGTTCATATAATACTTATATTTTTAATTTTTTTGAGGTGCCTTCATGCCATTTTTCATAATGGCTGAATCAATTTACATTTCCACTGACAGTATCCAAGGGTTTTCTTTTCTCCATGCTCTCTTATTATTATTAATATTTCTTGACTCTGACAGCATTCTAACAAGTGTGAATATTTATTGACTTTGACAGCAGTTGTTCTAACAAGTGTGAGGTGATAGCTCATTGAGGTTTTACTTGCATTTTCCTGATGAATAATAACATTGAGAACCTTTTTATAAACCTGTTTGCCACTTCCATGTCATATTTTAAGAAATTTCTACTTGAGTGCTTTGCAAATTGATTTTTTTTTTTTTTTTTTTGCTATCGAATTGTGTGAGATTCTTAATATTTTGGATATAAAACTCTTATCAGATCTATTTTCTCCCAATCCCTGGGTTGCTTTTTCATGTTCTGTGTTTCTTTGCTGTGCACACACTTTTTTGTTTAATTTAATGCTACTTGCTTTTATTTTTTGCTTTTTGTTGCTTGTGATTTTTTGATGTGATAGCCAGAAAAATTACTGCCAAGGCCAGTGTCAAAGAGATTGTTCCTTATGCTTTGTTCTAGAAGTTATACAGTTTGTAGTTTTGTATTTAAGTGTTAATCCTTTTGAGTTAATTTTTGTACATGGTATAAGTATTCAGTTTTATTCTTTTGCGTATGACTACTTGTTTTCAGCATTATTTGTTGAAGAGACTGTACTTCCCCTTTGTGTATCTTGGTGCCCTTGTCAAAGTATTAGTTGACTGCATACACATGGGTTTCTTTCTGGTTTTTGTATTCTATTCCATTGGTCTATGTGTCTGTTTTTACGTCAGTAAGACGTAAAACCATAGCCTTGATTAGTATAGCTGTGTAATAGTTTGAAATGAAGAAGTGTGATGCCTCTAGCTTTATTCTTCTTTTTCAAGATTGCATTGGCTGTTTGGAGTTATTTGTGATTCCATAGAAGTTTTATAATTTTTTCTATTTCTGTGAAAAATGCCATTAAAATGTTAATACAGATTTCATTGGATCTGTGAATCACTTTGTGAAGTATGGACATTTTAGCAATATTATTTTTTCCAATCCATGAAGAAGGGATATTTTTCCATTTGTGTCTTTTTCAATTACTTTCATCAGTGTTTTATAGATTTTGCTGGACAGATCTTTCACTTCTTTTGTTAAATGAAGTTATAAAACTTTCAAAAATTTTTTGATACTATTATAAATAAGATTTTTTTGTAACTTTTTTCTCAGATAGTTTATTGTTACTATATGGCAATGCAACTAATTTTTGTATATTTTTGTGGCCTCAACTTTACTGAATGGATATATTAGCTCTATTTTTTGTTTGTTTGGTATAGTCTTTATGGTTTTCTGTATTTTAAAATCATTTCATCTGTAAACAGTGAGAATTTTACTTCTTTATTCCTGATTTGAATGCCTTTGTGTTTCTTTTTCTTACCTAATTGTTCTGGCTTGATTTCTCACTACTATGTAAAATAGAAGTGTTGAGATTGGGCATCCCTGTCTTGTTTCTGATACTAGAGGAAACTTTCAGCATTTCACTGTTTACTCTGTTGAGATGGATACTTTTGTATGTATGCTGTTGGGAGTTTTTATTATGAAAATGTATTTACTTTTGTCACAGACTGTTAATAAATTTTTTGAGACGATTATATGATTTTCATTTTTTTGTTATTGTGGTATATCATTTAAATTGTGTATGTTAAAACATTCTTGCATCTCAGGGATAAATCCTACTTGATAATGATGTCTGATCCTTTTAATGTGTTTTTGAATTTGGTATCTAGTATTTCGTTGAGAATTTTTGCTTGTATCTTTATAAGGAATATTGTTTTGTTCCTTTTTTGTAGTGTCCTTCCTTACTGGCTTCAGTATGAGATGTTGGTGGCCTCATAGAATGAGTTTGAAAGTGCCTTTTTCTTTCAGTTTTTTGGAAGAGTTTGGGAAGTGTTGACATTGCTTCTTTAAATGTTTGGTGCAGTTTACCCATGAAGTCATTTGGTCATGGGCCTTTTTTTTAAATTGGGAGATTTCTGAGTACTTCTGTCTTCTTTCTCATTATTAGTCTTTTGGGTGTTTCTGTTTCTTCACAGTGTGGTGTTCTTTCTGAGAATCAATTTCTTCCAAGTTATCTTTTGTTGTTATGTAATTGTTCATAATAGTTTATTTTTTCTCTTTCTGTGATACTAGCTGGAAGGACTACTTTTTCATTAATAACTTTTTGAGTCCCCTCTCTTTTTTTCCCTTGGATAATCTAGGAAAAGTTTGTTCTTTTTTTTTTTTTTTTTTAAAGACTCAACTCTTAGTTTTTTGATATTTTTTATTTTTCTGGTCTCTATTTTCTTTTTGCTCTAATCCTTATTATTTCCATAATTATGCCAACATTGGGATTATTTTATTCTTCTTGATCAAGCTCCTTGTGGATTACAGTTAGATTGCTTAAGATCTTTGTTTTCCTTATTGTAGAACTTTATCACTTTATACTTCTGTCTTAGAACTGCTTTTGTTACATCTCAGAAGTTTTGGTTTCTTGGCGTTTCCAATTTCATTTGTATCAAGATAATTTTTTATTTCCCTTTTGATTTCATGGCTGTTCAGAAGCATGTTGTTTAATATCAACACTGTATTAGTCCATTCTATAAAGAAAGGAGATTTAATTGGCCTACAATTCTGCAGGCTGTACAGAAGCATGGCACCAGCATCTGCTTGGCTTCTGGCGAGGGCCTCAGGAAGTTTGCAATCAGGGGAACTGGGAAAGGAAGAACAGGCAGTCACATGGCAAGAGCAGGAGCACGGGACTGAGTTGGGAGGTCCTACACACTTTTAAGCAACCAGATCTCGTAAGATCTGGGACAGATCCAAAGAATACTTGAGGGATCTGCCCCTATTATTCAAACACCCCATATTAGGTTCCACCTTCAACATTGGGGATTACTTTTCAATGTGAGTTTTGTGGTGGGAGACAAAACATTCGCACTGTTACACACACATTTGTGAGCTTTCTAGTTTTCTTCCTGCTGTTGATTTTCTAGTTTTACACCATTGTGATAAAAAACTTGATACAATTTTAATCTTAAATTAAAAAAACTTGTTTTCTATTTTTGGTTTAACATATGATCTATCCTGGAGAATATCCCACGTATTCTTGAGAACAATGTGTATTCTCATACTGTTTGATAAAATATTGTCTATTTAGTTTATAGTGTTATTCAGGTGAACTCTTTTTTTTATTAGTTTTCTCTCTAAATATTCCATGCTTTGTTGTAAGTAGGACATTGAAATTCCCTGTTACTGCATTTTATTTTCTCACCACAGATATGTTAATGTTTGCTTTGTATATTTGGGTGCTCCAGTGTTGGGTGCATACATAATTTTAATTTCTATATCCTCTTAACAGATTAACTTCTTTATCATCATGTAGTGAACTCCTTTCCTCTTGTGACAGATTTTTGCATGTAAGTCTGTTTTGTCTAATATAACCAACAACCACTCCTGACTCTTGGTGGTGGTTTGCATGCAATATGGTTTCTATTCTTTAAGTTTATGTTTGTCCTTAATTCAAAAGTGAATCTCTTGTAAACAGCATACTGTTAGTTTAAAAAATTCATTTAGCCACTCTGTGTTTATTCTGGTCTGTTTTGTTTTCTATAATGGAATACCATAGATTGGCTAATTTATAAACAATGGAAGTTTATTTGGCTCATGATTCCAGGAGCTTGGAAGGCAAAGAAAATGACACTGTTATCTGGTGAAAGCATTTTTGCAGCATAATAACATGGCCAAAGACCTGAGGGAGAAGAAAGCTCCCTTTTACAACAGAGTCACTTTTGTGATAACTAACACACTCCCATAAGGACATGAATTAATTCATCAGGGCTGAGTCCCAGTGGCCTAACCGCTTCTTAAAGATCCCACCTTTTAATTCCATCACAATGGCTATTAAATTTTACCCTAAAATTTTGGAGGTGACATTCAGTCTATACCAGTATCTGTTTATTGGATAATTTAATCTCTTTATATGTAAAGTAATTATTGATACATAAGGACTCACTATTATAGTTGTTTTCTGTTTTATTGTTTCTTTTTTTCTCATGCTGTCTTCTGTTAATTTTTGGATTTGTTTTTGTTGTTTTTATGTTTTGATGGCTTTTTCCATTTGTGTATCTACTACAGTTTTTTCCTAGAGGTTATCATGAGACTTAGATAAAATATCTTATATTTGTAAAGGTCTAGTTTAAGATGATAACAATTTAACATCTATCCGTGGAAAAAAACTCGACAGTTTTTCTCCCTTTCACACATTTTATTACTATATATATTATACTTTGTAACTTTTTATACTTTGTATTCATTAACAAATTGTTGTAGCTATACTTATTTTAATGCTTTTACTTTGTAGCTTTTATATGAGAGTTAAAAGTGATTTGTACACTAGTGTTACAGTATTAGTGTATTCTGAATTTCACTGTGTATTTACCATTTCCAGTAACATTTATACTTTTAACTTTTTTTGTGTTTTTCATTAGCATTTGATATGGTTTGGCTGTGTCCCCACCCAAATCTCATCTTGAATTGTAGCTCCCACAATTCCCACGTGTTGTGGGAGGGAACCAGTGGGAGGTAATTGAATGATGGGGCATGTCTTTCCTGTGCTATTCTCATGATAGTGAATAAGTCTCACGAGATCTGATGGTTTTATAAAGGAGAGTTTCCTGCACAAGCTCTCTTCTCTTGTCTGCTGCCATGTGAGATATGCCTTTCACCTTCCACTGTGATTGTGAGGCCTCCAGCCACGTGGAACTGTGAGTCCACTAAACCTGTTTCTTTTGTAAATTGCCCAGTCTTGGCTGTGTCTTTATCAGCAGTTATGAAAACAGACCAATACAGTAAATTGGTACCAGTAGAGTGAGGTGCTGCTGAAAAGATACCTGAAAATGTGGAAGCCCCTTTGAAACTGGGTAGTAGGCAGAGGTTGGAACAGTTTGGAGGGCTCAGAAGAAGAAAGGAAAATGTGGGAAAGTTTGGAACTCCCTAGAGACTTGTTGAATGGTTTTGACCAAAATGCTGATAATGATATGGACAACAAAATCCAGGCTAAGGTGGTCTTGGATGGTGTATTAATCTGTTCTCCCACTGCTGATAAAGACGCACCCAAGACTGGGTAATTTACAAAAGAAAGAGGTTTAATGGATTTACAGTTCCACATGGTCGGGGAGGCCTCACAATCACAGTGGAGGGCGAGGAGGAGCAAGTCACGTCTTACATGGATGGCAGCAGGCAAAAAGAGAGGGAGCTTGTGCAGATAACCCCCCCTTTATAAAACCATCAGATCTCATGAGACTTACTCATTGTCACAAGATTAGCACAGGAAAGACCTACCCCCATGATTCAATTACCTCCAGACAGGTCCCTCCCACAACACATGGGAATTCAAGATGAGATTTGGGTGGGGACACAGCCAAACCATATCATTCCGCCCTGGCCTCTCCCAAATCTCATGTCCTCACATTTCAAAACACAATCATGCCTTCCCAATAGTCCCCCAAAGTCCTAGCAGATTTCAGCATTAACTCAGATGTCACAGACCACAGTCTCATCTGAGACAAGGCAAGTCCCTTCTGCCAGTGAGCTTGTAAAATCAAAAGCAAGTTGGTTACTTCCTAGATACATTGAGGGTACAGGCATTGGGTAGCCATTTCAAATGGGAGAAATTGGCCAAAACAAAGGGACTGTAAGCCCCATGCAAGTCCAAAATCCAGTGGGGCAGTCAAATCTTAAAGCTCCCAAATAATCTCCTTTGACTGCATGTCTCACATCCAGGTCATGCTGATACAAGAGGTGGGCTCCCATGACCTTGGGCAGCTCTGCCCCTGTGGCTTTGCAGAGTATAGCCACCCTTCTGGCCACTTTCATGGGCTGGCATTGAGTGTCTACAGCTTTTTCAGGTGTCCAGTGAAAGCTGTCAGTGCATCTAGCATTCTGGGGTCTGGAGGACAGTGGCTCTCTTCTCACAGCTCCACTAGGCTGTGCCCAAGTAGGGACTCTGTATGGGGGCTCCAACCCCACATTTCCCTTCTGCACTGCCCTAGCAGAAGTCTTCCCTGAGGGCCCTGCCCCTGCAGCAGACTTCTGCTTGGGCATCCAGGCGTTTCTATACATCCTTTGAAATCTAGACGGGGGTTCCCAAACCCCAATCCTTGATTTCTGTACACTCACAGGCTCAACACCACGTGGAAACTGCCAAGGCTTGGGGCTTGCACCCTCTGAAGCCACAGCCTAAGCTCTGTGTTGGCCTCTTTCAGCCACTGCTGGAGCGGCTGGGACCAGGGCACCAAGTCCCTAGGCTGCACACAGCATAGGGACCCTGGGCCTGGCCCAGGAAACCACTTTTTCCTTCTAGGCCTCTGGGCCTGTGATGGGAGGGGCTGCCGTGAAGACCTCTGACATGCCCTGGAGACATTTTCTGTATCATCTTGGTGATTAACATTCGGCTCCTCGTTGCTTATGGAAATATCTGCAGCTGGCTTGAATTTCTTCTCAGAAAATGGAATTTTCTTTTCTATTGCATTGTTAGGCTGCAAATTTTCTGAACTTTTATGGTCTGCTTCCCTTATAAAACTGAATACCTTTAGCAGCACCCAAGTCACCTAGGTTACAGAGCTGCTTTAAGATTCACAATGAGACTAATGTTAGCAGGTATGCCTTTGTGGGCACAGATGTGTGTGCCTTCAGGGAGGTCTCAGGTTGAGCATAACTGTTCCTGAACTGTGGTTGCATGCAGCTGGAACCAGGTTACAGTGCCACTTCAGGTCCACATTCAGATCATTGTTGATGGTCCTATATATAGAACCACAGACAGATATTTTTCCTTGAGAATCTCTGTGTAGGCAGGACTTTTTTTCCAGACCATTGGTGAGAGGTGAAGAAGGTGAGTTTTGCCTGATTCATGTGTCACAGACAGGACCAAATTCTGCATGTATGTTACCTAAGACTTAGGTGGGTATAAATTGTCCTCGGTTCTTGGCAGATGGTCCTAGTGACAGGGCAGAGGCCAAGTGGGTTATAGCTAAGTCTACAGTGGGATGTGGCAAGTTTTGTTCTGTAGCCAGAACCATGATCAGCAAGCCTACCACTTGGCCAAGGGCAGTGTCTAAGGTTGACCAGCAAGGTCACATTTTTCAAGAGTAGTGATTCTCTCTTCCATGTCTTCCTTTTGGGCCATGGCTTTATGGACATCTTCTAGCAATTTGGGGTTCATTTCTTCAGATTTGATGAAATCTTTTCTAGATTTGATGAAAATCTTTTCAGATCCTCTTCCAGCTCTGTCACATGACTGGAAAGGGCAGCCAGGTGTTCATTTGACTCTGCTCCCTTGACTGTTTATGATTTCTTGGACCTCAATTACTTTAGCAAGGTCTTCCTCATAGCTTAAAGAACCATCAGAAGATCTCTTTCCATTCATGTTTGGTGTATTTTCTTGTTCATGGTTTATGTTAAGCACTCCACCTGTTAGTGTTTTTTTTTTTCTGACTATTCTGTTCTTTAAGAATCATTAGCTCTTTGTGACACCTAATTCTTCTAACAAACTACATCTCTCAAGTGCTACTCATAATCGTTCTCTCACCTTTTCATCCAGAGCTTTGTGCTGTTCAGATAATGACTTCAGTGCTTTCAGCACTTCAGCTTCACTGGACATGCCTGCTTGAGACTGCACTTTGTTTCTTCATCACTGTCATCCTAAGATACCGCTCATGTTTGAAGACAGGGCATTCCAAATGCTCTAATAGCAGCCTGGTGGTGTTCCTTTCTGCTTTCATTTTTCAGCAGTTTCTTCTTTCCTTTCAAGGAGCTGTTCCCTGCCTACATTGACTTCTTTAGTAAGCGCCGTGAACTCCTGTGGAGGTGGAGTGTTGAGCTGTCTCTGCAAGGAATCTCTTTCATGACCAACCTTTTGTAATTTCCCCTGTGTTGGTGCCAGCATTTCTGGAATCTCTCTCAGTGTGTCAAGAAGACAGCCTCTTTCTTCTAGCATGGAGACCATCAACTGTTCAAAATATGAATCTGCATCTGGCTGTGAAGGGGAGCTGGACCCATGGCTCCCACTTCCTCCCAGGGGGCCTTCTGTTTGCTGATGGACGGCATCACCTCTCATATCATCTTGCTTGCCATGGGAGCGGGCAAGGAGGCTCTGCAGTGTCTAGCAGGTGGGTGCGAGCTCTGGGTGAGTTCGGGAGCTGATGAAGGCAGCCTGCGGCCAGACATTGGTAGACAAAGTATTTGCCTTTCTACATATGGCTTATTTCACTTAACATGAGATTCTCCAAGTCCATCCATGTTGTTTCAAATGACAGGATTTTATTATTTTTTAATGGCTGAAAAGTATTTAATAATATGTATGTACAGTGGAGTTTCATTATCCATTTATCTGTTGCTGTACACTTGAATTGGTTTTATATCCTGGCTATTATAAATAGTGCTGCAGTAAACATGGGAATGCAGATACCTTTGTCAAACTTGATATTCTTTCTTTGGGGATGTATACCCAGTAGTGGAATTGCTAGATCGTATGGTACCTCTATGTTTGATTTTTTGAGGAATCTTCATATGATTTTCTGTAGTGCCTATACTAATTTATAATTCCACCAACAGTGTTTATGCATTCCTTTTCTTCACCTCCTCACCAATACATTTTTATTAATATGTTTTTTCTTTTTGATTATATCTATTGTAACTGGAGTGAGGGGGTCCCATTTGGCTTGGATTTGTGTTTCCTGTGTGATCAATGATTTTGAGCATTTTTTATGTACCTGTTGGCCATTTGTATTTCTTCTTTTGAGAATGTCTAGTAAGGTCTTTCTCACATTTTAAAATTCAGTTATATGTTTGTATTATCTTGAAATTTTAATGCTTCTTACATGATCTAGATATTAACACCTTTTCATATGTGTAGTTTGCAAATATTTTCTCATATTGTTTAGGTTGTCTTTTCACTCTGTTAGTATTTTCATTTTGTATTTAAACTCTTTTTAGTTGGATGTAATTATATTTGTTTTTTCTTTTGCTATCTGTGCTTTTGAAGTCTTTATTTTTAAGAGACATGGTCTCACTCTGTCACCCAGGTTAGAGTGAAGTAGCATGATCATAGCTTACTGCAGGCTTGATTTCCTGGGCTCAAGTGATCCTCCTGTCTCATCCACTTGAGTAGGTTGACTATAGACATGTGCCACCACACCCAGCTAATTTAAAACATTTTTTTTGTAGGAACAGGATCTCACTATGTGGCCCAGGATGCCCTCAAACTCCTGACCTCAAATGATTCTCCCACCTTGGTGTTCCAAAGTATTGGGATTACAGACATGAGCCACTGCAACTGGCCATGCTTTTGAAGTCTTATTTGAAAAATATTTTCCAAGTCTGTTGTAAAGCATTTGCCCTATGTTTTTATCTAATAGTTTCATAGTTTGGGCCGATTACATTTAATTCTTTAATCCAGTTTGAGTTGATTTTTTGGTATATGGTGAGTGGTAGGGGTATAGTCTGATTTTTCTGCATATGGATATTCAATTTTTCCTGCATCATTTATTGAGGAAACTGTCTTTTCCCCAAAGTGTATTCTTGGCACCTTTGAAAATCAGTTTGCTTTAGATGCATTAATGCATTTTTTGGCTCAGCAGACATATTGGTCTATATGTCTGTTTTGGTGCCAGTACAATACTGTTTAGCTTACTATAGCTTTGTCGTAAATTTTGACGTAAGGTATTGTATTGTCTGCAGATTTATTCTTTTTGCTCAGGATTGTTTTGGCTATTCAGGGTCCCTTTGTAGTTCCACATACATTTAGAATTTTTTTTTTCTGTTTCTATGAAGAATGCTGGTGACTTTTTGATCAGAGTTGCATTAAATCCATAGATCATTTGGGATAGTATGGCCATTTTAATTATATCTTTTCAATCTATGAACACAAGGTATCTTTTCATTTATTCACATGTATTTTATTTTTTTGTCCATGCTTTGTAGTTTTAGTGTAGGAATATTTCATCTTCTTAGTTAAGTTCATTGCTAGGTGTCTTAATTTTAGTACTTAGTAGATGTCTTTTACATCTAAATTGGAAACGAGGAAGTTAAATGGTTCTTGTTGGAGACAAAACCTGAACACAACATCAAAGACCAAAAAGAAAAAACCAGAAACAAAACTGTAAGGACTAAATAAATTCATTAAAGTTGCAGGATATGAAATTTCATAATTCCATTCACAATAGCTACAAAAAGGAAGTCAGTTCATTTAAAGTTCATGTTTGTATATGGTACAAAGTGAGGTCAAACTTTATTCTTTCCCTTGCAAATTTGTAGTATTTCTAACATTCTTTGGTGAGGAGACTGTTCTTTCCTCATTGTGTGTTCTTAGAACCCTTGTTGAAGGTAAATGTACTATATACATGAGGATTTATGGGCTCTCTAATCTTTACATCATCTATAATACTTGTCTGTCTTTATTCAAGTACCACACTGTTTTGATTACTATAGCTTTGTAATGTGTTTTAAGATCAGAAAGTAGATGTCTCTTTTTCCCCCCCGAGATTGTTTGACTATTTCTGATTTCTTGAAATTCTATAGATATTTTGAATATTTTAATACTTCTGCAAAGAGGTGGATTGGTATTTTGATAGAGAGTACATTGAATCTGTAAATCACCTTGGATAGTATTGACATCTTAGGAATATTGAGTCTTCAAATTCTTAAACAAGAATGTGTTTGAGACTTTGTTTAATTTCTACATATTTGTAGACTTGCCAGTTTTCTTCTCATTTTTAACTTCAAGCTTTATTCTGTTGTAGTCAAAAATAATACTTTGTGTGATTTCCATCTGTTTAAATTTGTTAAGACATTTTATGGCTTAAAAAGTTGTCTATCTGGAATAATGTGCCATATGTGATTAAAGATATTGTGTATTATGCTGTTGTTGGGTGAAAAGTTATGTATATGTGTTAAGTCTAATTGTCTTTAGTGTTCAAGTCGTCTGTTTCCTTATTGATCTTCTTTCTGTTTTTGGTTTTGTTCATTTTTGCAATACTGAAAGTGGAGTATGGAAGTCTTCTACTATTATTGTGCTGTTAGCTACTTGCTTCAATTCTGTGAAAGGTCACAATGTATATATGGGAGCTGTGACATTAGGTGCATATATGCTAAAGCTTGTTACAGCTTTCTGGTCAGTGGACACTATTATTATTATATAATGCCCTTTGTTGTATTTTGTGACAGTTTTTGATGTAATGTGTATTTTGTCTGATAGTATTTTACTTTGCATTTAATTTCTTTTTTCCATGCTTTCATGTTCAGCCCATGTGTGTTTTTATATCTAAAGTGGGTCTTCTATTGAAAGCATAGAGTTGGATCTTGTTTATTGAATTTCAGCCAAATTTTGTCTTGTGAGTGATTTAATTTTTTTTATATACAAAGTAATTACTGAAAGGGAATGACATTGCTTTTTGTTTGTTTTTTTGTTTTAGATCTTGTAGCTTTTTTGTTCCTGTTTTCCTCTTGCTGTCTTCCTTGGTGTTTTATTGATTTTTTTTATAGTGGCATATTTTGATTCCTTTCTCATTTCTTTTTGTGTATCTACTATAGGTATTTTTGTGGTTACCATAGATATTACACAAAACATCTTAAAATTATTAACAATTTGTATTAACCTGATAACTTTAGTAGCATACAAAAATCCTGCCTCTTTATGTTCCCTTATTGTATTTTGTTGAGGTCACAAATTATATCCTTTTGTATTGTGGATCCATTAACAGAGATTTACAGTTATTTTTAAGTGTTGTCTTTTCACACATATAGGCTCAAAATAAAGGGATGGTGGAAGATCTACCAAGCAAATGGAAAGCAAAAAAAAGCAGGGGTTGCAATCCTGGTCTCTGATAAAACAGACTTTAAACCAACAAAGGTCAAAAGAGACAAAGAAGGCCATTACATAATGGTAAAGGGATCAATTCAACAAGAATAGCTAACTATCCTAAATATATATGCACCCAACACAGTAGCACCCAGATTCAAAAAGCAAATTCTTAGAGACCCACAAAGAGACTTAGACTCCCACACAATAATAATGGGAGACTTTAACACCCCACTGTCAATATTAGATCAACGAGACAGAAAATTAAGGATATTTAGGACCTGAACTCAGCTCTGCACCAAGCGGACCTAATCTGAAGACGGCTATCTTCAGAACTCTCCAACCCAAATCAACAGAATATACATTCTTCTCAGCATCACACTGCACTTATTCTAAAGTTGACCACATAATTGGAAGTAAAACACTCTTCAGCAAATGTAAAAGAACAGAAATCACAACAAACTGTCTCTCAGACTACAGTGCAATCAAATTAGCACTCAGGATTAAGAATCTCAAAACTGCACGACTACATGGAAACTGAACAACCTGCTCCTGAATGACTACTGGGTAAATAACCAAATGAAGGCAGAAATAAAGATGTTCTTTGAAACCAATGAGAACAAATACACCACATACCAGAATCTCTGGGACACATTTAAAGCAGTGTGTAGGTGGAAATGTATAGCACTGAGTGCCCACAAGAGAAAGCAGGGGAGATCTCAAGTCGACACCCTAATATCACAATTTAAAAACCCAGAGAAGCAAGAGGAAAAAATCTTAAAATTACACAGTGAAAGTAAATTGTGAGAGATATGCCTAACTGTGGTGTTTAGGAACAGGAAGTCTACATACCTGTATGTATTTCAAAGTTAACAGGCTCTCGAATGCCTAGTTATTGGTTATACAGATTGCATAATGCCACTCAATATTTTTATTTAAAATACTTTATAAGCATATTAATTTAAAATGATGAGTGTATTTTCTAATAATCTAGATTGTAATACAAAACAAAAGTGAATCAAAAAGTAAATTGCAATTAGGACTTCTAAATTATCTTTTTAGAAATTAATCTACCCGCCAATTGCATTTTAATTGGGCCCTTGGTGTCATCCGTGTGTGTGTGTGTGTGTATCTGTGTATATGTATATGTTTATATGTATATGTATATATGTATATGTTTATATGTATATATGTATATGTTTATATATGTGTATATATATAAACTGCGTAGGTATGTAGTGTTTTCATTTCCACAAGATACTGAAAATTTTGTGTCATCTTTGTGTCCTATATTTCCATGTAATTAATAATACAGAATTATATCAGGTAAATTTAAAAAATATTAAAAAGAGAGCCATACAAACAGTCACACACACAAGAAAGTGTTTGTCTTTTCAAATGTATAGCAGAATTAAAAGTATTCTATATACTATTATTACAATAATACCAAATACTTTGTGTATATTATTACCTTAACTAGAAAACTTTATATTGTTACATGATTTTTTGTTCCTCCCTACCATCATTTTATTCTTCAATGTAAAGAACTGACTCCTTTAGCATTTCTTGTATGACAGGTCTAATGGATATAAATTCATTTAGCTTTTATTAAGAATTTTTTCTTTCTTTTCTTTTTTTTTTTTTTAAGCGGAGTCTTGCTCTGCCGCCCAGGCTGGAGTGCAGTGGTGCTATCTTGGCTCACTGCAAGCTCCGCCTCCCGGGTTCACGCCATTCTCCTGCCTCAGCCTCCCGAGTAGCTGGGACTACAGGCACCTGCCACCACTCCTGGCTATTTTTTTGTAATTTTAGTAGAGACGGGATTTCACTGCATTAGCCAGGATGGTCTCGATCTCCTGACCTCGTGGTCCGCCGTCTTGGCCTCCCAAAGTGCTGGGATTACAGGCGTGAGTCACTGTGCCTGGCCCCAAGAATTCTTTATTTCTAATTCATTTTTAAACTATAGTTTGGGCAGATGTAGTGTTCATAGTAGGTAGTTGTCATTTTTTCATCACTTTCAATATATCATCCTGCCATCTTTTGGCTTGTGAGATTTTTTGCTGAGACATCTGTTGATCATTTTATGAGTGGCCTTGTACCTGCCAAGTCATCTTTTTCTTTCTGACTTCAAGATTCTCTTTGTCACTTTTGAATTTCTGATTATAATGTCTCATGTGAGTCTCTTTGTGTTGCTTCCAGAGTTGGTTGAACTTTAAATTTTAGGCCATTTTCTCCATCAAGTTTGGAAAATTCTTATTATTATTTCAAATAAGTTTTCTGCTCTTTTTCAGTCTAGAATTCTCATGAGTATATTACCTACTTGATAGTATCCCATAGGTTTACTAGGCTGTGTTTTCCTTCTTTTTTTTTGTCCTGTTTGGCTTCCTGACTCTAAAATTTCAAATGACCTGTTATCAAGCATGCTGGGGATTTTTTGCCTGTTACATCAGGTCTGCAGTAGACCTCATCTAGTGAATCTTTAAATTTAGTTTTTATTTATTACCTCCACACTTTGTGTTTTTATAGTTTTAATCTCTTTG
The DNA here is from genome assembly GCF_047675955.1 of Chlorocebus sabaeus. Lineage (NCBI taxonomy): Eukaryota > Metazoa > Chordata > Mammalia > Primates > Cercopithecidae > Chlorocebus > Chlorocebus sabaeus. The sequence goes on from NC_132908.1 coordinate 28,926,442, forward strand.
TTCATTTTCATCATCCATTTTCTCTTTTAGTTTAGTTGTGTTCTCCTTTAGTTGATTGAACATTTTTAATACAGATATTTTAGCCAGTTTTGTGGCTCATGCCTGTAATCCCAACTACTTTGGAGGTTGAAGTCGGAGGATCGTTTGAGGCCAGGAGTTTGAGACCTGCCTGAGCAATATTGTGAGACCCTGTGTCTATAAAAAATAATAAGTATACTAGGTGTGATGGTACATGCCTGTAGTTTTAGGTACTCAGGAAGCTGAGGCAGGAGAATCAGTTAACTTCAGAAATTTATGCCTGCAGTGAGCTGTGATTGTGCCACTGCTCCCTAGTCTGGGTGTTTTTTGAGAAATGTCCCTTCAAATCTTTTGCCCATTTTTGATTGGATTATTAGATAGTTTCTTATAGAGTTGTTTGAGCTCCTTACATATTCTGGTTATTGATTCTTTGTCAGATGGGTAGTTTGTGAATATTTTCTCCCATTCTGTGGTTTGTTTCTTCACTTTATTGATTATTTCCTTTGCTGTCCAGGTGCTTTTTAACTTGACATGATCCCATATATCCATTTTTGCTTTGGTTCCCTGTGCTTTAGTACATTACTTAAGAAATTTTTACACAAACCAGTGTCCTGGAGAGTTTCCCCAATGTTTTCTTGTAGTAGTTTCATAGTTTGAAGTCTTAAAGTCCTTAATCCATTCTGATTTGATTTTTGTATATAGTGAGAGATAGGGGTCTAGTTTCTGTTTTTAATGAATAGCTTGTCTTCATGTGTATGGATATCCAGTTTTTTTAGCACCAGTTATTGAAAAAAACTGTCCTTTCTCTAGTGTATGTTCTTAACATCTTTGTTAAAAACGAGTCCACTCAAGGTGTCTGGAGTTGTTTTTGGGTTCTCTATTCTGTTGCATTGGTCTGTGTGTCTGTTTTTATGCCAGTACCATGCCATTTTGATTACTACAGCTCTTGAGTGTAATGTGAAGTCAGGTAATGTGACTCCGTAAGTTTTGTTCTTTTAGCTTAGGATAGCTTTGCTATTCTAAGTGTTTTGTGGTTCCATATATATTTTAGGATTGTTTTTTCTATTTCTGTGAAGAATGTCATTAGTATTTTGATAGGGATTTATTGAATCTGTAGATTGTTTTGAGTAGTATGGATATTTTAACAATATTGATTCTTCCAATCCATTGACATGGGATTTTTTTTGTGTGTGTGTGTCTTCTTCTATACTTTTCTTTTCTTTCTTTCTTTTTTTTTTTTTGAGTTGGTATTTTCCTCTTGTCGCCCAGCCTGGAGTGCAGTGGCGTGATCTCGGCTCACTGCAACCTCTGCCTCCTGGGTTCAAGCCATTCTCCTGCCGTAGCCTCCCAGGTAGCTGGGACTCCAGGCATTCACCACCGGGCCTGGCTAATTTTTTGTATTTTTAGTCGAGATGGGGTTTCACCATGTTGGCTATGCTGGTCTCAAACGCCTGACCTCAAGTGATCTGCCCACCTCGGCCTCCCAAGGTGCTGGGATTACAGGCATAAGCCACTGTACCCAGCCATCCTCTTCAATTTCTTTCATTCATGTTTTATAGTTTTCATTGTACAGATCTTTCACTTCTTTGGTTAAGTTTATGTCTAGGTGTTTACTTTTATTTGTGGCTACTGTAAATTGAATTACTTTCTAATCTGTTTTTTCAGATTCTCTGTTGGCATATAGAAATGCTTGATGTTTGTATGTTCATTTTATATCCTGCAACTTTATCAGTTCTTATCGTTTTTTGTTGGAGTCTTTAGATTTTTCTAAATGTATAAGAGTATACCACCTGCAAAGAAGGATTATTTGATGACTTCCTTTCCAATTTGGATGCCATTTAGGTTTTTTCTCTTGTTTTACTGCTGCTGTAGCTAGCACTCCCAGTACTATGTTGAATAACAGTGGTGAAAGTGGGCATCCTTGTTATGTTCCAGATCTTAGAGAAAAGTCTTTCAGATTTTTTCCCTCCATTCAGGATGATACTAGCTGTGGATCTGTCATACATGGTTTTTATTATTTTGAGGCATGTTCTTTCTATACCCAGCTTTTTGAGGGTTTTTATTATCAAAGGGTGTTAAATTTTATTAAATGCTTTTTTCAGCAGCAGTTGAAATGATCATATGATTTCATCCTTCATTCTGTCGATATGATGTATCATATTGTTTGATTGCATATGATGACTCATTCTTGCATACCTGGGATAAATCCCACTTTGTCATAATGAACAATCTTTTAATGTGTTGTTGAGTTCTGTTTGCTAATATTTTGTTATTTTTACATGAATATTTATTATAGATATTGGCCTACAGTTTTCATCTTTTGAGGTATCTTTTTCTGATTTGGGTATTATGGTAATACCTCAAAGAATGAGTTTGGAAGTATTCCTTCCTCCTCTGTTTTGGAAGTTTTTGAGTAGGGCTGGTATTAGGTCTTTAAATGTTTGGTAGAATTTAGTGATGAAGCCATCAGGTCCTGGGCTTTTCTTTACTGGGAGACTTTTTATTATGGATTTGAACTTGTTACTTCTTATTGGTCTGTTCATGTTTTGGATTTCTTCCTTGTTTAATCTTGGTAGGTTGTATATATCTGGGAACGTATCCATTTTTGCTAGATTTTCCAATTAGTTGGCATATAGTTGTTAATAATAGCCACTAATAATCTTTTGAATTTCTGCAGTATCAGTTATAATGTCTCCTTTTTCATCTCTGATTTTATGTGGGTCTTCTGTTTTTCTTAGTCAACGTAAAGATTTGTAACTTTTATTTATCTGCTTAAAAAATTAACTTTTCATTTCATTGATTTTTTTTGCATTTTTTTATTTCAATTTTATTTATTTCTGCTGTGATCTTTATTATAATTTTTGTTTTGTTTTGCCATTTTTTAGTTCTTTAAGATGCAACATTAGGTTATTTGATTTTGTTTTTTGATGTAAGCACATATATCTATACATTTCTCACTCAGTACTGCTTTTGCTGTATCCTATAGGTTTGGTATGTGTTTTTTCATTATTTGTTTGAAGAAATTTTTCAGTTTCCTTCTTAATTTCTTTATTGATCCAATTTTCATTCAGAAACATTTGTTTAATTTACATTTGTTTGTATGGTTTCCAAAATTTTTGTTACTGATTTCTAGTTTTATTCCATTGTGGGCAGAGATGTTTGATATTATTTCACTTTTCCGAATGTTTTAAGACTTGTTTTGTAACTTAAAATGTTGTGTATCTGAAAATTATGTGCTGAGAAGAATGTGTGTTCTGTAGCCATTAGATAAAATGTTCTGCAAATATTTATTAGGTATATTTGGTTTATAGTATAGATTAAGTCTGATGTTTCTTTTATGGTTTTCTGTCTGTAAGATCTGTACAATGCTGAAAGTGGTGTGTTAAAGTCTCAATTATTGTATTGGGGCCTTTCTCTAGCTTTAATAGACTTTGCTTTATGTGTCTCAGTGCTTTAGTGTAGGGTACATGGATATTTAAAATTGTTATATTCTCTGGCTGAATTGATCCCTTTATCATAAAATGACCTTTGTTCTGTCTTCACAGATTTTGTCTTGAAGTACATTTTATCTGATACAAGTATAGCTACTTTAGTTCTTTTTTTTTGGTTTCATTGGCATGGAACATTTTTCCATTCCTTTATTTTTCAGTCTATGTGTATCTTTATAGATGAAGTGTATTTCTCGTAGGCAGCAGATCACTGGGTCTTCCTTTTTCTTTTTTTCACCCATTCTGTGTTATTTAATTGGAGTTTTAGTGCATTTCTTTTCAGTGTTATTATTGGTAAGTATGTGTTTACTCCTGCCATTTCGTTATTTGTTTTCTGGTTGTTTTTGTATCTTCTCTTTATTTTGTCCTTCCTTCCTGTCTTCATTTAGTGAACATGATTTTTCTTGGTGGTATGATTTAATTTCTTGCTTTTTGGTTTCTGTATCTGTTGTATGTTTTTTTTTATTTGAGGTTACCATGAGACTTACAAATACTATCTTATAACCTATTTTTTTAACTGTTGACAGCTTCACACTGCCTCAATGAACAAATAAGCAACAAGAAAACTAGTAAAAACTCTACCCTTTAACTTTGTTTCCCCATTTTTAAACTTATTGTTGGTTCTCCTTATGTCTTATTGTACTATCTATGTCTTGAAACCTTGTTCTAGTTGTATTGAGTCATCATTGAGTATTTCTACTTGAGTATTTTACACACCACAATTACCATATTATAATTATAATATTCAGTTTTTCTCTGTGCTATTACCAGTGAGTTCTGTACCTTCAGATGACTTCTTATTGTTCATTAACATTCTCTTCTTACAGATGGAAGAGAATGCCCCTTAGTATTACTTGTAGGACAGGTCTGGTTTTAATGAAACCTCTCAGTGTTTGTCTGGGAAGGTCATTTTTTTCTCCTTCATGGTTAGGGAATATTTTCACGTGATACACTATTCTAGCATAAAAGTTTTGCTCCTTCAGCACTTTAAATATGTCTTGCTACTCTCTCCTGGCCTGTAAGGTTTCCACTGAAAATCTGCTGCCAGACATACTGGAGTTTCATTGAATGCTGTTTCTTTTTTCTTGGTGCTTTTAGGATCCTTTATTCTTAATTTTTGGAAGTTTGATTATTAAATGTCTTGACAAAATCATCTTTGGGTTCAGTCTACTTTGTGTTCTGTAACCTGGTTGTACTTAGATATTGATTGATACCTTTATAGATTAGGGAAGTTCTCTGATCGTATTCCTTGAGTAAACTTTCTACCCCTTTCTCTTTCTCTCTTTAAGGCTAATAACTCTTAGCTTTACCCTTCTCTGGCTGTTTTCTAAATCATGTAGGCATGCTTCATTCTTTTTTGTCTTCTCTACATATTTTCAAATTGCCTATGTTCAAGCTCAATAATTTTTTCTTCTGCCTGATCAGTTTTGCTATTAAGAGACTCTGATGCATTCTTCAGTATGCCAATTGCATTTTTTAACTTCAATTTCTGCTTGATTCCTTTTAATCATTTCCATCTTTTTGTTCAATTTACCTGCTAGAATCTGAATTCCTTCTCTATTTTATCTTGAATTTATTTCCTCAACACAACTATTTTGAATTATCTGTCTGAAAAGTTACTTATTTTGTTTCTCCAGGATTGGTCTCTTGTGCCTTATTCAGTTTGTTAGGCCATATTTTACTGGATGGTCTTAATGTGTAGATGTTCATCTGTGTCTGGGCATTGAAGAGTTAGGCATTTATTGTGGCCTTCACAGTTTGGGTTTTATGTCCACCCTCGTTGGGAAGGCTTTCCAGAATTTGAAAGTACTTGGATCTCAAACTCAATAATGTGCTGCTTGCAGACTCATAGAGGTACCATGTTGTTGGTCTTGGTTAAAATCGATGAATTATCTGAATTACCAAGCACAGAGACTCTTGTTCTGTTCCCTTAGTTTCTTCCAGACAAATGGAATTTCTTTCTCTATGCTGAGCTACCTGGAGCTGGGGTGGGATGACACAAGCTTCCCTCTTACCCCCACCACTGGGACTGTGCTAATTTAGACCTGAAGTGAGCACAGCACTGGGTCTCACCCAAGGCCCAGTGTAATTACTGCCTGGCTACTACCTAAGTTTACTCAAGACCTTAGGCCTCTACAATCAGCAGGTGGTAACCAGCCAGGTACGTGTCTCCTCAGGGCAGTAAGTTCCTTTTGGCCCCAGGTAGGTCCAGAGATATTGTGTGGGAGCCAGGTACTGAAGTCAGAAGCCTTGTTTATCTCGTGTTCTATTCTACTGCAGCTAAGCTGGCATTCAAATCACAAGACAACATCCTTCCCTCTCCTCCCTCCCCTTTCTGCAGGCAGAGGAGCCTCATATTTTGTCTGCCACCACCACCAGCCCACAGGGGTTTTCACTGGGCTATCACTGATATTTACTCAACGCCCAAGCACTCTTCAGTTAGCTTGTGATGACTGCTTCCACATCTGCGACTTACTCTTTGGTGCAGGGCAGGTCCAGAAATGTTGACTAAGGGACCCTAAGAGTCTGCGTGGTGCTCTATCCCACTGTGGCCAAGCTGGTACCTCAGGTGCAAGACAGAATTCCATTTACTTTTTCCTCTGCTTTGCTCAAACAGAAGGTGTCTTTCAATATACCCACCACAGTGGGAAATGTTCTGGGTCACACCTGAAGCCAGGACATCTCAGAGTCCAGTGTTCATGATGTGTTATTGAGGTACCACTGTTGGTTATTCAGAGACCAGCAGCTCCTAAGTCAGAAGGTGATGAATCCTGCCAGGTCTCCGCTGTGATAGGGCAGCACTGGGTTCATTGTAGTCCCCTAGTCACTGTGCTCTCTGTCTCCCAAATTAACAGATTTCTCCCTGCCATGCAGATGCTGCTGAGGGGCAAGGGCAGGTGGCACAAACACTCCCTTTTCTCCACTGTTGGTGTCTTAGTAGTTCACATGCCACTTTATTGTTGTAAAGTTATTGTAGTAAAGTTTGTATATCAATTGAGAAAACAGGGCCTCAGGTTTTTCGCTCAACTGTTGTATTCTCAACTTAGCATAATTTTGTGTATTAGATTTGTAAAATATTTGTATCTGAATCTAGTAATTGGAATTCTTAAAATTTTTATATCTTTCAGATGTGTTTTCGCATTATAACAAGGACCTGTTGACAGAGCAATGCACAGAAGCTTCATTCCAAAAAGTGATATCAAGGAGACACGGGAACTGTGATCTTGAGAATTTACATTTAAGAAAAAGGTGGAAAAGGGAGGAGTGTGATGGGCACAATGGATGTTATGATGAAAAGACTTTTAAATATGATCAATTTGATGAGTCCTCCGTTGAAAGTTTGTTTCACCAACAAATACTTTCTTCTTGTGCCAAAAGCTATAACTTTGATCAATATATGAAGGTCTTTACTCATTCATCATTGTTTAATCAACAAGAGGAAATAGATATTTGGGGAAAACATCACATACATGATAAAACTTCAGAGTTATTTAGGCAGGTCTCTACTCTAAGTAGGTACCGAGATGTTTTTATTGGAGAGAAAAATTATCATTGCAATAATTCTGAAAAAACCTTGAACCAAAGCTCAAGCCCTAAAAATCATCAGGAAAATTGCTTTCTAGAAAAACAATGCAAATGTAAAGAATTTGAGAAAGTCTTTCTTCAGAGTATGCATGGGCAAGAGAAGCAAGAACAGTCTTACAAATGTAATAAATGTGTAGAAGTTTGTGCCCAGTCATTAAAACATATTCAACATCAGACCATCCATATCAGAGAAAACTCATATAGATGTAATAAATATGATAAAGACCTTAGTCAGTCATCAAATCTTAGAAAGCAGATAATCCATAATGAAGAGAAACCATACAAATGTGAAAAATGTGGGGATAGCTTTAACCATAGTTTGCACCTTACTCAACATCAGATCATTCCTACCGAAGAGAAACCTTATAAATGGAAAGAATGTGGCAAAGTCTTTAACCTTAACTGTAGTTTATACCTTACCAAACAGCAGCAAATTGATACTGGAGAAAACCTTTACAAATGTAAAGCATGTAGCAAATCTTTTACTCGTTCCTCCAATCTTATTGTGCATCAGAGAATTCACACTGGAGAGAAACCATACAAATGTAAAGAATGTGGCAAAGCCTTTCGCTGTAGTTCATACCTTACTAAACATAAGCGAATTCATACTGGAGAGAAACCTTATAAATGTAAAGAATGTGGAAAAGCTTTTAACCGTAGTTCATGCCTTACTCAACATCAGACAACTCATACGGGAGAAAAACTTTACAAATGTAAAGTATGTAGCAAATCTTATGCTCGTTCTTCAAATCTTATTATGCATCAGAGAGTTCATACTGGAGAGAAGCCTTATAAATGTAAAGAATGTGGCAAAGTCTTTAGCCGTAGTTCTTGCCTTACTCAACATCGGAAAATTCATACTGGAGAGAATCTTTACAAATGTAAGGTATGTGCCAAACCTTTTACTTGTTTCTCAAATCTTATTGTGCATGAGAGAATTCATACTGGAGAGAAACCCTATAAATGTAAAGAATGCGGCAAAGCCTTTCCTTATAGTTCACACCTTATTCGACATCATCGAATTCATACTGGAGAAAAACCATACAAATGTAAAGCATGTAGCAAATCTTTTAGTGACTCCTCAGGTCTTACTGTGCATCGGCGAACTCATACTGGAGAGAAACCCTATACATGTAAAGAATGTGGCAAAGCCTTTAGTTATAGTTCAGATGTTATTCAGCATCAGAGAATTCATACTGGCCAGAGACCCTACAAATGTGAAGAATGTGGCAAAGCCTTCAACTATAGGTCATACCTCACTACACATCAGAGAAGTCATACTGGAGAGAGACCCTACAAATGTGAAGAATGTGGGAAAGCCTTCAACTCTAGGTCATACCTCACTACACATCGGAGAAGTCATACTGGAGAGAGACCCTACAAATGTGATGAATGTGGTAAAGCCTTCAGCTATAGGTCATACCTCACTACACATCGGAGAAGTCATAGTGGAGAGAGACCCTACAAATGTGAAGAATGTGGCAAAGCCTTTAACTCTAGGTCATACCTCATTACACATCAGAGAAGTCATACTAGAGAAAAACTTTGAAAATGTAAAACATGGAGCAGATTTTTACTTGTTATCCATGTCTTATTGTGCATCAGATAATTTATATGGGAGTGAAACCCTACAGATGTTAAGAATGTGGCATAACCTTTAACCATTTTTCAAGCTTTACACAACAGCAGAGAATATAAACTGAAAAAAATCCATACAAATATTAAAAATGTGGCAAATTATTTAAACTGTGCTCAACCCTTACTCAAGGTTCCATACTAGAGAAACACTATAGATGTAAAAATGTGAAAAGCTTTATTCAAAATATCAAACTTATGAATCACCTAGGGGTTCATAGAAAAAGAAAGTTTGTAGATGCAATAAATGTGAGGAAGTATTTAATAAAAAATGAAGTCTAAATGTGTCAGAATTTATGTGAGAAAGGACTAAAGCACGACACTTTCAGCGTTTATACTAAATAAATTTATACAGAATCTAAAGGCAAAATAATTAGATAATTTATTTGCTTATATGTTTTAAAGCATTGATGTTTTGACAGGTATATTTCATAGATACTTCATTTGTATTTACAGTATTTGAGGTTTTTGAAGAGCAAATATTATTTATATAATTCAGCTTTTAAATCTGTTGCTGCTTTTCCTTAATCCATGGTGTTCATGTGAAAATATATGTTCTGTTTTTTTTTTCTGCACCAGAGCAATGTGAGGTCCTTCTAAGTTAGGTGAAAATAATTAATATCAACATTTTGCATGGAAGTTTAATGCCAAATGTAAAACACATGAGGAAAATTTTAAAAAATATGCTCTTTGTGTTTGAATAAAGTAGTAATGCATGTAAACATATATGTGTTTAGAGCATTTTTCTATATTAAAGTAAGAGGGATATTCTGGATTTTTGAAATTACTTCACCAATTCCTCCATAAGTTTAAAAAAAAAAAAAAAAAAGAGACTTCATTTAAAGCAGAGGTCCCCAGTCCAGGCTGTAAACCGGTTACTGGTCTGTGGCCAGTTAGAAACTGAGCTGCACAGCAGGACATGAGTGGTGGGTGAGCAAGCATTACCACATGAGCTCTGCCACCTCTCAGCTGAGTGGTGGCATTCAATTTTCGTAAACCCTATTGTGAATTGTGCATGTGAGGGATCTAGATTGTGTGCTCCTTAGGAGACTCCAACTAATGCCTGATGATCTGAGGCAGAACATTTTCATCTCAAAACCATCTCTCTCCTTGCCAGTTTGTAGAAAAATTGTCTTCCACGAAACCAGTCCCTGGTGCCAAAAAGGTTAGGACCACTGAGTTGAAGTACTGACATATCTTTAAAACAGAATAAAGTAGGAGTCTTTAGTATTATTTGATGTGATAGAAGACATAGTGAAAGAGTTGAGTATTTGATGTGAGGAGAATAACATCTTCACCTATATCAGAGAAATGTGAAGATAATTCCTATCAACATTCACTAAATAATTAGCCTCAAAAAAAAAAAAAAAAAAAAAAAAAAAAAACATAGCAAACAGAACTGCGGGATTAGTATATTGGAAAAAAAGGAATGTTTCTTGAGTACTTGTAACTGTATTTTGACCAGGAAGAATATAGTGGATTTTAAAATGGTTTAGACTATGGGTGAACTTAATTTCTTTTATTAAAATTAGTTGGTTTTTCATATTTTAACACTGATGTACAATGAATGAAATGTACTGACACCAGTGTTAAACTATTCTATCTTATCTAAGATTGTGGTTAACAGAGGGAAATAATATACTGTGGGTTAACAGTGAAATGTCTTCCCTAATATTCCTTTTGTTGGAGGACTTAAACTTTCAATAATTTGGAGAATAGTTTTCTCATAGTGACTGTCTTGATAATGATTAGATAAGGCAGGTAAGACTGAAAGGCCACAACTTAGCAGCAAATGTTTTACATTCATTTGAGAGCCAGTTTGTAAGTAGTTCACAAAAAGATGTTGAGTTAAAGCAGTGGTTTGAATTAATTGCATAGCATTCATATAACATAATGCAACTCAGCCATACAAAGAAACAGAGAACTAAAGCTCACGCCCTATATGAATCTCATAGACCTACTAAGTGAAAAAAGCTAGACATAAAATTGTGTTTTGTGTATTTATGTGTTGCATTATTTCAGGCAAAATAAACCTATGGTGAAATAAATCAACACATTAATAGCCTCTGGTTGAGGAAGAAAAGATAGTTGTTTGGGACAAAACACAAGTGAATTTTCTGAAGATGATGAAAATGTTCTGTTTCTAAACTAGGTGAAGGTCATATGGGTTTATTTGTTGAAAGTTTACAACTAGAGTTTGTGTCAGCCAATTGGTGCTGCAGAGTCTGTTTCCTTTGGGTTGGGATCTCATTTGTTTGAGTTGGGACTTCACCTCATTAAAGTCCTGGCAGAGTCACTAGAAGAGATGTGATGATCTTGTCCCAGACCCCAAGAGTGGGTTCTTGAATCTCACACAGGAAAGAATTCTTGGTGAGTTGCAAAGTATGGTAAAGTTATAATGGTTTATTAGAGACTACTCAGTTACAGAGTAGGGCATCCTCAGAAAGCAAGAAGAGGAATGCCTTGCAATGAGAAGAGATCATTTATTGAAAGTTCTCCTGTTAGAATAAGCGTTCCTCAGAAAGCAAGAGGAGAAATGCACCCATTTCAAATGGTTATATAGGTTATTAAGAATGGTATACTTTATTACAGAGACTTGTAATCAGCTTGTGACAGGCTATTAGTATTGTTACTTTTCTATGTTACTATTGATTTCAGCAAGAATTTATGAGTGTACTATTTTTAAAGCAAAACATAATAATGCTTTTTCTTACAGTACTGGGACATTTTCATAAGTTTTGAATTCTTATTTAGTTGATTAACATCATTAACTCTGTGTCTGAACCATAAACATCTTGGGAGCAAGAGTGCCAGCCCCCTTGGAAAGGAATCCAGCAGGTTTGGCTTTTTTTTTTTTTTTTTTTTTTTTTTTTGAGACAGAGTCTCGCTCAGTTGCCCAGGCTGGAGTGCAGTGGTGCAGTCTCGGCTCACTGCAATCTCTGCCTCCCGGGCTCAAGCTATTCTCCTGCCTCAGCCTCCCAAGTAGCTGGGATTACAGGCGCCTGCAACCACACCTGGCTAATTTATATATTTTTAGTAGAGACAGGGTTTTGCAATGTTGGCCAGGCTGTTCTTGAACTCCTGACTTCAGGTGATCTGCCCACTTCAGCCTCCCAAAGTGTTGGGATTACAGGTGCGAGCCACTGCGCCCGGCCACAGGTTTGGCTTTACCTGGCCTTTATTCAAGATAGGGTCACTAGTTAGGATACTTCTGGCAGATTTAGCATGATTGTCACCTGAAAGCTGTCTATCACACTGCAGTGAGGAAGGGTGTTAAACAGCGACTAAGGTGTAATGGCTGCTCATTTGGCTACAGAGGTCCAGCTAGCAGCAAAAGTGTAATGGCTTGAGTAGGAATTACAGTTAGGAAAAGGATTTTTCAAGAGCTCTATAGTCAAAAGTTGACTTAATAAAAACTGATATTTACTCTATGTACATAGACATATGCATGGTTTTAAGATCTCCTCTCTCTGTAATACAAACAGTCAAATGAATTCTGTTTCTCCGTTTACTTCTGCCTGTCTTTTCTCTTGCCACTCCAAATGTCACATGAGGGGACTTAAAAAAAAAAAAAGAATTCTAACAATTCTAGCCTAGAATCACAGAAAACAGAAAAGTTGGCACAGTCTCCTCCTTTTGGGAGGAAACTGCTTTTTCTCATGAGGCCCTCAGTTGTAAGCAGAGAGGTTCCTCTCAGGTCTAGCACTCTGCTCTTTTTTGTATTGCATTACTTGATCTCCATGACTGGGGGATACCAGAGATTACACTGTACTATGAGAGAACTTGACTAGGTGGATGTAATTGCTGGTGAGTCACTGGCAAGAGCTATGGTTTTAGAGGGCTGACAGCAGTCGCTTATAGTAAATGTTTATTACTCTAGAGAGTTGCTTATTTCTTTGGGTGTTTGGATAGAAAAAGCATGGTTTAGAACGTAGAGGCTACAGAAACACCCCCCAGCCACTCCACTGAGGGGTAAGACACCCATGTGGGATGCAGTAATCATAGTGCGTGCTAACTGGCATAGGATTGCCCACCAACCTCAAAGGAATGTCCTTCTACTGAGGGGCACTGTGGGATCATTGAACTGCCCAGTCCTCTGGCATTGCCTTTCTTTTGGGGGCTCAGAATTCAGTGTTAAAATGGGATTCTTGATTTGGGAGGATCTAAGTGTTATGCCTGCCAGCTGTTAATGCTTTGCACATATTTAAATATTAAGCCTTAAAAACTGCATGCTTCCTTTCTTTATTAAGTGGCTCCACCCTGAAGCCAGTAATCTAATTAATAAACAAACTAAGTTAAAAAGCCCACCTATCCAACTAAATCCATCTCCAAAATGTGCAACTTTCTGACATTTAGCTGGCTGGTTTGCTGCTCTTTGTAAAAACAAACAAACAAAAACAATTCAGGAATGCTTTTCTCTAGGATCTGGGAACAATGTATTTGAAATGTAAATATGAAAAAAGATAGTACCCTATCTCACAATTTTGCAGTAAGATAGAAGCCTAATTTAATCAGGCACTTAGTTCCAAGTTGCAAAACAATTTTCTGTCACAAAGGTTAGTTTATTTTTCCCTTTTTTTTTTTTTTTTGTTTTTTAATTTTGAGACAGAGTCTCACTCCGTCGCCCAGGCTGGAGTGCAGTGGCGCAGTCTGGGCTCACTGCAAGCTCTGCCTTCTGGGTTCAGGCCATTCTCCTGCCTCAGCCTCCTGAGTAGCTGGGACTACAGGCGCCCAGCTAATTTTCTGTATTTTAAGTACAGACGTGGTTTCACCGTGTTAGCCAAGATGGTCTCGATCTCCTGACCTTGTGATCCACCCACCTCGGCCTTCCAAAGTGCTGAGATTACAGGCATGAGCCACAGCGCCTGGCCTATTTTTCCTTTTAATAAAGCCAATTATCAAACCTAGATCATCTTTCTGGTTACCAGGTGAATTTAAGATAAACTATGCCAAATGGTGCTGTGAAATTTTCCTGCTTGGGGGCTATTAATCTTGACCACATATATGTTTGATAACTCAATTAAACCAGACTGTGATGTTTAAACACTACGTCTTTTGCTTCTGATGTACATCACATTCTGGTTTGAGTTATAAAACAGTTTTATCTCTTTTCTACCTTTGTGGAGAGGCATTCTAGGTTGGGAGGCAATGTTGTTTTATTATATTTCCCAAGCACTGTTCAGAATTACAAGATCAAATATAAACATAAAAGATGCCGATCAGGCTTTGTACTAGAAGGGACTTTGGCAGATACCCATCAAATTTTCTCTCAGGCTTTCTTCCCCCAAGCCACAATAGTTCAGTGAAGATCTTGCCTGCCCTCAAAATCTGAATGCAGTATGGTCTCGCTGCCTATTTTGGGCTCTGCAGTTTTGTCTGGGGCGCAGTTAGAAAAGATTTGTAATAAAATAACCTCATAAAGTGGCAATCATCAGTTCTAGCCCTGTCTTTCAATGCACCTGGTGACTTTATAACAGAAATGAATTCAGAGAACTTGGGGCCTGGAAGCCCAATCAGACAGGTACATGTGCATTGAGTTGGCCTCTTCCACTTCCCTATCTCTCTGGGGACCTAAATCTGCACCACTAAATTTTGAATGCAGGATCTGGGGCTCTTCAGAATGCTCTATAGCAGCTTCCTGGGAGGAATCTCTTCTCCAACTTGTCTCTTCTTGCTGTAAAACCCAAGAATACAGAACAGATGCAATCCCTCATAGAATTTGCACACAAGGGGAATTTGCCTCCCCCTGAGATTCATAAAACAGGGCCAGCCTTCAGTCTGAGGATTACAGAAAGTCCAGGGCAGACCTTTCTTGTATCATAAGAGATCAATACAGACCCTACAAAGCAGGAGGATGGCTCCAGGTGGGGCCTGTAGAATCTTTTAGATCTTGTTCATTGACCTGCTGCCATTGTGTGAGGGGCTTCTGGTGGTCAATGCAGAATCTATAAGTGTAAACAAGCATTAACATCAAAACTACCACTTCCAGGGACACCAGAACCTGGCTTGTTTGGAATGTTAAATGTATCTTTTCCAAAAAATTGACCAGCTTATCTAATCAAAATATTATAACTGTACATTAAACCTCACATAGAAAGATGTTAAAATTCTGTTAAACTTTCTGAAATTTTGTTTATCTAAATGATCTTAAAATTCTACACTTTGGAATACTGACTTCCATTCTTTAAAAGCTGTGCTTTTCTAGGCAGCCTATCCTAAATGTTTGTATTTGAATAAAGTCTTTTAAACTTACATTCTAATCTTTTTGATTATCTTAGGTTGACACAACTATAGTCACCATGTTGTGAAAGAAATCTCAAAAACATATTCCTCTTTTGGGTTTCTCATAAACGGTTTGGCCACAGAGTCAAGGAGAGAACATTGGAGTGTCTGAGAACATGGGTCTTGACTAATTTTAATCAGTGTTCCTGGGCACAGAGGACATACCCTCCATTTCATTCCTGATGCAATATTTGACGTAGTTCATAGTACTATAATCTTGTTATTGTGATACACCAAAATATGAGGTTAAAAGACCTTTAAATCTTTTAGGAAGAAAAAGTGTTCTATTTTCCTCATCTTTTTGGGTTTTGTGGTCAGAAACATGCACTGGCAGACAGGATTTTTAAAGTTTCCAATAATTTGTAGCTCAGGATTTGTGTCCAGTGTTTTTCTATCTCCTACCTCTGCAGCTGCCTTCTCTGACTCGTGTTTTTCTCACATGAGCTGAAAATAAAATGTCTTCAGATTGGGAGTGTCCATGATTTCCGATGTATCTTACTCTGTTTAATGAATAGTATATGCATTTCAGTTTTTTGACATCTAAAATATCCTAATTCTTATCTTTCCATTTGTGCATTTTACACAAATATTTAATAAAACTGTTATTAGCCAGGAAGGGCAATTCCCTTTCCTGATATTGCTAGCTGTGTTTCTTGGGTTGCCACTATTGCCACTGAATGAAAAAAACCTTTTCTTCACCAAACCAGGTAATTTGCAGCTCTCATAATCGCTTCGTGCTGTTGATGAGCAGTCATGTGTTTTTCAATGCTATTTATAAAGTACGGTAAAATTGATGAGGAATATGCTTTTGATTGTTATACTAATAAAACAGGATATTTTGTGATATATAGCTACACTTAAATATGTCAGGAAGGATGCAAGTAATTATTAAAATAATATTGTTAATAAAATGATGTAGAATTCCAAATCCTGGCTCTTGAATCTGATGTACAGCTGAGGCCAAACAGTGTCACTGGTGCTTGGAGATAGAGGAACATTTATTCAGTGGGGCCAAAGTAAGAATGTAGGACAGAAAATTTCTCAAATCCATCAACAAAGCAACATCAGGGGATATTTATTCAGCCAGAAGATAAGGAAAGGGGAGTTTAAGGGAATCGAGGGGAAAAGTGTGTATTTCTTCAGTCTCAGATAACATCTTGACCAACAAGACTTCTCGGTGTCAACAGCTGGTAACAACGTCCTTCAAGGCATGTATTTCTTCTGCAAAATGTTTCTGTGACCCTCGTGCTTGACAAAGAAAATTATCTCCTCCTGCTTGACAAAGAACAGTATATCAACCATTTATAATTTTATTGTAGAAACAAAGGATGCTGGCTTTTGTGCAAGCAAGCAAGGGTTTAATTAGAAATTTTATTATTTCAGTCGCTAAAAACGCTGGGGTGCTGAAATCTCAAGGGGCTTGGTTATAATAATACAACACTAAACAATAGATATTATTATAAAACTGAGGAAATAAGTCTTATAAAACTTTATTTTTGTCTAAGGTAACATTCTGTAATACAAAATAATGTTGGTTTTGGAAATGGCTTCTTTCTTTGAAGACTTTATTTTTTTTTTTTCAGATATTTGATCTAAGCACATAGACTTTATGATTAGGTTTTAGTTCCTGGTTCACTTGATGATGTTTTTCCTCACATTTCCATGATTGCATGGATGCTTTCGGGCTTGCAATATCATAAACAAGCTAAGATGAAAGAATAAGGAAGATGAACTTGATCTGCATTATCTGTCTCTGAGAGTACTCAGGGGCTTCACCCTCAGCCTAAGGACAAACTGCCACTACTCAGAGCAATCTGAGATGTGCATTCAAATACATATATTTGTATGGTACCAGATAGCACCCAATTCTCCTCCATGCTCATTCCAATCTATATGACCTCTATGGATTTTTCTTCTTTTGCTTTTCTCCCAGGTCTGCATCATGTTTTCAGATCCTATGATTATTTCATGGTGGCATTGATGGATTCGGCAAGTAAAACTACCAGACCCACAGTTACATGTAAAAAGCAGAAAGACAGCTACCAACTCTGTAGTATAAGTATTTGGGGGCTGGGCGCAGCGGCCCACGCCTGTAATCCCAGCACTTTGTGGGGCCGAGGTGGGCGGATCACAAGGTCAGGAGATTGAGACCATCCTATCTAACACAATGAAATCCCGCCTCTACTAAAAATACAAAAAAAAAAAAAAAAAAAAAAAAAAAAAAAAAAAAAAAAGGCAGGGCGTGGTGGCGGGCAGCTGTAGTCCCAGCTGCTCGAGAAGCTGAGGCAGGAGAATGGCGTGAACTGGGAAGACAGAGCTTGCAGTGAGCCGAGATTGCGCCACTGCACTCCAGCCTGGGCAACAGAGCGAGACTCTGTTTCAAAAAATAATAATAATAATAGTAAGTATTTGGATACTCTATATGTAATTCATTATCTGAAATTTATTTAACTATCTTGTACTTTATTTGTTAACTCCAATCTGTGAGAAACATAGTCCTCTCCAGTCCAGGCTCAACACCAATGCTGTCCAGAGTGTCCTTGGAGAGGCAGGGCTCATGCTGATGTAGGAGAAACACTTTTTTATCAGTATATAGATTGTTTAGAGTGAAGAGCATACATTAGAGGTGATGAACTGGATATCTCACGTGGTAAGAGAACAAAATATTAAAATTTTAATCTCTTTTCTATTTTTTTCTCTCTTTTGGGTATATAAACTATCATATAAGATGATAAAAATAAAATAATTCAGATATAGTTATTAAATAATTTCATGAATATTAGTATTTTATGTCCAAATATTGTTTTACTTATATGGGATTGTGAACCGTAAGATGTGGAGATCATTGAGCCTTTATGGCAATATTCCTCTGGCAATTCTCTGGCTTTTTATTGTTAGCAAACTTCTGAATGATTCTACTCTGAGGTCATGCCAAGATGGTCTTCTGTTGTTGGATAAATTCCTGCATCAGGGAAGAAATAAGTTTACTTGGGCTGTGTTTTTTTGCTATCTGGGGGGCTGAAAAACACTAAGTGTTGGTCTCTTTTTTCTCTCAGTTGAGTTAGGGGAATAACATACATTGCCACAAAACAATTCCTTCAGTTCTGGAGTCCTTAAACAGATTGTCTCCTTCCTACCACCTTTCAGAGCTCTCCTTTCAAGGCTTCCTGTGTGATTTTCAAGGTTTATAGCTGTAGTTAGTGGAGAAATGCAGCGGGAAATGGGTCTGTTATAAGAAAAATTTTAGACTGTAATGTTTCCCTGTCCCGCAATCTGGAAGGGAGCTGAGACCAAATAATGACCCGACGAATCCAGCTTGGCAAGTAGGTAAGTGTATTAAGACATACATGTGGGACCCTCCTAGGAGGCAGCAGGACAGCTTTAAGAGTCCACATCACCTCCCATCTTTAAGCTGCTTTTGAGCTAATTTTATAGCTCTTGGCCTACTGTGTGTGTATCATGGGACTCTCCCTTGGTATGTTCTCAGATACTCTCTAGGATGTTTGCATTCTCAGAAACAACTGCTCCTCAGCTGATCCCTATGGCCTTGGCTCACTACCTGGCATTCAGTGCTCAAGCAGTGGATATACACCTTGAAGTAATCTAGCAGAGGACTTGTCACACTACAGGGTCTACATCGTCCTTTCCGGACTCAAAGTTTCTACTCGCAGACTTTTTCGTTGACTCAGGATTCTTCTGACATCCTGAACTAATTTATTTAAGATTGCCTGGAAAGTCTTCCAACAAATCAGTAATAAAATGTATTCCTTATATCCTATGTCGTCTTGAACATAATGGAATACATGACCCAAACAAACTCACCAGTGTTAGTCCAGCAGTGTTGCCATACCACAAAACAAGAGAAACATGATAATATAAAAAAGAAACTGTGTGTGCTGCCTTCTATTACATTATAACAACATCAGCAAATAACTGACACCCCCTCCCTGATTTTCAGGCATTAAAATTAAGGTTCTGTGGGTTAATCTTATTTCAATGTGGAGGGCTGTTTCTTTTTGATGACATTAACCATTTAAGTTTGTAATCTTTGAGTAAGCAGATTGTCCTACATACTGCGGGTGGGGCCTCATCCAATCGTTTGAAGGTTTAAATAAAACAAAAAAAGCCAACCTTCCTGAGCAAGAGAAATATCTCCATTAGATCGCTTTTGTACTTTATCTGCACAATGAACTATGTCAAATTTTTCTCAAAATTAAAACTGGAATTGCCCTCTCAGATCTCAGTCTTGATCTTCTCAGCCCACACTGCAGATTTGGACTTGCCAGTCTCCATAGTAAAATGAGCCTATATATAATATATATACACACACGCACACATACATATATATACACACACATATACACACACATATACATACACATATATACACACATATAATATGCATTATAAATATTATTGAATTATACACCACATATATTAAGGTTAAATGAGTTCATAAGGGAGAGCCCTTATTCTGGTAGGAGTGGTATCCTTATAAGAGGAAGAGATACCAGAAAGCTCTTTCTCCACACACTGAGAGGAAAGCTATATGAGAACACAGAAGGGAGCCTCCTATAAGCCAGAAAGAGAGGAGTTACTGGAAACCAACCCTGCATAATAGGACCTTGATCTTGGACTTAAAGCATCCGGAATTGTAGAAAAATAATTGTATGCTGTTTAATCCACCCAGTTTGTGGTACTTGTTATGAAAACTCGAGATAAGTTAGACAATATACCATTGGCTCTATTTCTCTAAAGAATCTTGGCTAATACAGATTTTGGTACTAAGAGTGGTTTTATAGGAATGACCTTCATAAATCTTATTATTTGGTTCTGAAGTTTCTGTATTGGGCTCAATAATTTGATTAAATTCAGACACTATTAATTATTTCCAGTAGTAATAAGAGCATTGATAGTACATGTCATGATATGGCAAAAAAGGTGCAGAATACTGCCATTGAATACCCCTAATGAAGCATTTTTAGAATCAAGAACCTGGACAACCATGCATATAATACTTTGAAACATTTTTGTCAAAATAAAAATATATGAATATTGACTGGTTGGTTGTAATGTCAGTGGACAAAGTGGAGAAAGAAAAGAATGAGCTGAGAAAAAAAATGTATGCCAAATGCCATGTTAATGACCTTAAAGCTTCTGTGTCTGCCATGGAGATGCTTATCTCCAGTAACCACAAGGCCAAGATTGCTGAAAACCAAATGCAGAATCTCATCCTGTGAGTACCTGAATTACAACACAAATTAAATTACCAGACTAGTGTCATGTCAAATACCAAAACGAAGACAGAAGAGACTGGGAATCTACATTCAGCATTCTTAAAGAAAATAATTTCTGACTAATAATTTTATATCCAGCCAAATTAAGCTTCATAAGTGAAGGAAAAATAAGATCCTTTTCAGGCAAGCAAATACTAATGAAATTTGTTACCACCAGACCTGCCTTACAAGAGCTCCTGAAGGGAGTGCTACATATGGAAATAAAAGACTGTTATCAGCCATTATAGAAACACATTTAAGTACACAGACCAGTGACACTATACAGCAACCACACAAACAAGTCTGCATAATAACCAGCTAACAACATAACAGGATGAAGTCTGTGCATATCAATACTAACCCTGAATGTAAGTGAGCTAAATGCCCCAATTAAAAGGCATAGAGTAACAAGTTAGACAAAGAAGCAAGACCCAATGATATGCTGTCTTTGAGGGAAACATCTCACATGCAATGATACCTGTAGGCTCAAAGAAAAGGGATGGAGAAAAATCTACCAAGCAAACAGAAAAAAGCCTAGGGTTGCTATTTAATTCCAGACAAAACACACTTCAAACTAACAAAGGTCAAAAAAGACAAAGAAGGACATTACATAATGGTAAAGAACTCAAACAAAAAGACCTAACTATCCTAACTATATATTCACGCATCACAGGAGCACCCAGGTTTGTGAAACTAATTCTTGGAGACTGTGAAGAAACAGATAACCACACAGTAACAGTGGGAGACTTCAGCAATGAATTCAGAGTGATTAGACAGATCACTGAGGCAGAAAACTCACAAAGGTATTCAGGACCTGAACTCGACACTTGACCAAATGAACCTAATAGACATCTACAGAACTCTCCACCCCCAAACACCAGAATACATATTCTTCTCATCTGCACGTGCCACAGACACTGTAAGACTGACTGCACAATTAGACATAAAATAATCCTCATCAAATGTTTAAAAAATCATACCAACCACACTCACAGACCAGAGAGAAAGAAAAATAGAAATTAACACTAAGAACATTGATCAAAATCATACAATTACTTGGAAATTAAACAACATGTTCCTGAATGACTTTTGGGTAAACAATGAAATTAAAGCAGAAATTATGAAAGTATTTGAAACTATAAAGATACAGCATACCACAATCTCTGGAACACAGCTAAAGCAGTGTTAAGAGAGAAACTTATACACTAAACATCCACATCAAAAAGTTAGAACGATCTGAAATTGACAACCTAACATCACAACTGGAGGAACTAGAGAAACAGGAACAAACCAACCCCAAAGCCAGCAGAAGACAAGAAATAACCAAAATCAGATCCTAACTGAAGGAAACTGAGATTTTAAAAACCCATATAATAGATCAATAAATTCAGAAGTTGGTTATTTGAAAGAATTAATAAGATAGATAGACTACCAGCTAGAAGAGTAAATTAAAAAAAGAGAAAAGGTTCAAATAAACAATCAGAAAAGGACATTACCACTGATGCCACAGAAATACAAAATACCCTAAGAGAAAACTACAAGCTTCTGTACATACAAGCTAGAAAACCTAGAAGAAATAGATACATTCCTGGAAATATACAACCTCCCAAGCTGAACCAGGAAGAAATTGAATCCCTGAACAGACCAATAACGTGTTCCAAAATTGAATCAGTAAGAAAATACCTACCCACCAGAAAAATCCCAGGACCAGATGGATTCACAGCAAAATTTTACTAGATGTGTAAAGAAGAGCTTGTACCATTCCTATTGAAATTATTTTTTAAAATTGAAGAGAAAGGACTCTTCTGTAACTCATTCTGTGAGGCCAACATTATTATCATATCAAAACCTGGAAGAGATGCAGCAAAGAAAGAAAACTTCAGGCCAGTATTCTTGATGAATATAGATAGAAATATTTTCAACAAAATACTAGTAGGCAGAATGTAGCACCACATCAAAAAGCTAATTCACCATGATCAAGTAGTCTTTATCCTTGGGCTGCAAGGTTAGTTCAGCATACACAAATCAAAAACTGTGATTCACCACATAAACATAACCCAAACCAAAAACTACATAATCATCTCAGTAGATGCAGAAAAAGCTTTTGATAGGATTCAACACTCCTTAATGTTAAAAACTCTAAACAAACTAGGCATTGAAGAAACATACCACTAAATAATAAAACTCTTCTATGAAAAACTCACAGCCAACATCTTCCTAAATGAGTGAAAGCTAGAGGCATTCCCCTAGAGAAACAGAACAAGACAGGGATATCCTCTCTTATCACTTCTATTCAACATAGTGCTGAAAGTCATTGTCACAGAAATCAGGCATGAGAAAGAAATAAAAGGCATCCAAATAGGAAGAGAAGAAGTGAAACTATCACTGTTTGCAGACAATATAATTACATACCTAGGAAACCCCATAGTCTCTGCCCCAAAATTCCTAGATCTGATCAACTTCAGCAAATTTCAGGATACAAAAATCAATGGACAAAAATCAGTAGCATTCCCATATGCCAACAACATCCAAACTGACAGCCAAATCAAGAATGCAATTCTATTCACAAGAGCCACAAAAAGAAAAAATAATACCTAGGAATGCAGCTAACAAACAATGTAAAAGATCTCCACGATGAGAATTACAAAACACTGCTCAAAGTAATTAGAGATGACACAAACAAATAGAAAAACATTTCATGCTCATGGATAGGAAGAATCAATATTGTTAAAATGGCCATACTGCCCATGACAATTTACAGATTCAATGCTATTTCTATCAAACTGCCAATGACATTCTTCATAGAATTAGAAACAACTATTTTAAAATTCATATGAAACAAAAAAAGGCCAAATAGCCAAGGTAATCCTAAGCAAAAAGAACAAAGTTGGAGACATCACATTCCCTGACTTCAAACTGTACTATACAGTAACTAAAACACCATGGTACTGGTACAAAAATAGACACATAAACCAATGGAACAAAATAGAGATCCAGAAATAATACCATACACCTTTAATCTTCTCATCTGCAATAAAATTGACTACAACAAGCAATGAGGAAAAAGACTCCCAATGCAAAAATGGTACTGGGATAACTAGCTAGCCATGTACAGAAGAGTAAAACTGGACCCATCCCTTATACCATATACACAAATCAACTCAAAGTGGAATAAATACTTAAATGTAAAATCTAATCTATTAAAAACCCTGAAGATAACCCTGGAAATACCATTCTGGACATAGCCTTGGCAAATATTTTATGATGAAGACATCAAAAGTAATTGTAACAAAAAGAAAAATTGACAAAGGAGACCTAGTTAAACTAAAGAGCTTTTGTACAGAAAAGGGAAACTATCAACAGAGTAAACAGACAATCTACAGAATGGGAATATAGTATTTGTGAAGTATGCATCTGACGAAGGTCTAATATTCAGTATATATAAGAAACTTAAATACATGTACAAGCAAAAACAAAAATCTCCATTAATAAGTTGGCAAAGGACATGAACAAAAGAAGACACACACAGCCAATGATGAAAAAAATGCTGAACATCAGTAATCATTAGAGGAATGCAAATCAAAACCACAATGACATACCATCTCACACCAGTCAGAATGGCCTTTATTAAAATGTCAAATAAAAAAAGATGCTGTCAAAGTTGTGGAGAAAAGGGAACACTTATATACTGCTAGTGGGGATGTAAATTACTTCAGCCACTGTGGAAAGCAGTTTGGCAATTTCTGAAATAACTCAAAGCAGAATTACCATTCAATCTCACAATCCCATTATTAGGTATATACCCAAAGGAATATAAATTGCTCTACCATAAAGACACATTCACATGTATGTTCATCACAGCACTATTTGCATTAGCAAAGACATGGAACCAGTCTAAATGTCCAGCAGTGATAGACTGAATAAAGAAAACATAGTAGCTATACACTATGGAATACTGCACAGCTATAAAAAATAGTATCATGTCCTTTGCAGCAACATGGATGGAGCTAGAGGCCATTATCCTAAGTTAACTAGCACAGGAACAGAAAACCAAATATCACATGTTTTATTTATTAGGGGGAGATTAATATTGAGTATGTATGGATACAAAGAAGGGAACAACAGGCATCAGGACCTACTTGAGGGTGGAGGGTAGGAGTAGGGTGAGGACAAAAGGCTACTCTCAGGTACTATGTTTATTACCTGGTTGATGAAACAATCTGTATGCCAAATTCCTGTGACACACAAGTTACCTATATAACAAACCTGCACATGTACCCCTGAACCTAAAATAAACTTTTAAAAAAGAAAACAAGAAGAGAATCAAAGTAATAGACTACAAAACCGATACTAGAGAAGGGAGTAAAGTAGGTAAAAAGGGCCAAAAACTGGTTTAGCACATGTAGAAAATGAATAGAAAAATGAGAGAAGTCCTTTCTTGTGAGTAATTACTTTAAGATAAATGGGCTAAACTATTCAATGAAAACCACAGAATGGATAATAGAAACCATCATCTAACCATATGCTGTCTACATAACATTGATAAGCTCAAATAGTTTAAAAGTGAAAGAATCAAAAAGGATATTACATGCAAATCATAATCAAAGGAAAGGTGGTTAGTATACTAACATCAGAAAATAACAGGCTTCACATCAAAGTTGTAACAAGAGACAAAGAGCATTATGTATTGATAATAGGGTCAATCCAGTAAGAAGATATAACAATTATAAGCATATGTATATGTTACAGAAGAACCCTCAAATATATGAAAATATATTAAATATTCAATATGTTAAAAATGGACAGAATTTAAGAGAAAATGAACAATTCTACAGTAACAAATAAATACCTCAATACCACATCAGGCAGAACATCAACAAGTAATAGGGGACTGGTACAACACTGTAAACAAACTAGACCTAACAAATATATATGAAACACTCTACCCACCCCCACAAAAAAAGCAGAATACTTTCTTTTCAGGTGCACATGGAACAATTTCCAGGAGACATTATATATTATTAGATCACAAAACAATTCTTAATTAATTTGAAAATAATTAAAAGAAATCAAATAATTTTCTCTGGCCAAATGGAATAACATGAGAAATTAGTATCAAAAGGAAAACTAGAAAATTTGTAAATAGATTTAAATAAAACAATACACTCAAACAGAGGGACAAAGAGAAATCATAACAAAAAAAATTTTCTTTTTGAGATGGAGTCTCGCTCTGTTGCCCACGCTGGGGTGCAGTGGCACAATCTCAGCTCACTGCACCTTCCGCCTCCCAGGTTCAAGCGATTCTCCTGACTCAGCCTCCCGAGTAGCTGAGATGACAAGTGCACGCCGGCTAATTTTTTGCAATTTTAGTAGAGATGGGGTTTCACTATGTTGGCCAGACTGGTCTTGAACTCCTAACCTCAAGTGATCTGCCCACCTCAGCCTCCCAAAGTACTGGGATTACAGGATTACCCACCACACCTGGCCCATAATGAAAATTTAAAAACACTTTGATACAAATGATATTAAAAATCTAAGCTACCAAAATTTAAGAAATACAGCAAAAAGAGGAATCACAGGCAAATTTATAACTGTTAATGTTTCCATCAAAAAGAGAGATTTATATTAACCTAACTCTCTACCTAAATGAATAAGTAAAAGAACAAAGTAAATGTAAACTCATATGAGGAAAACAATAAAATTAGAGCTGAGATCAGATAAACATAGTATTCAAAGACAAAAAATTAATCAAAAAATTTTTGAAGATTTGTAATGTCAACAAATTTTAGCTAAAGAAGGGAGAGAAGAATTAAATTAACAAAATGACTAATAAAGGATGTTACATTACTACAGGCCTTATAGAAATAAGGAGGATAAAAAGAATACTATGAACAACTGTATGCCAAAAAACTAGATTAAAATAGGCAAAGAAAATACAAAAAAAAGATGTTAGAAATAGAAAATATAAAGAGGTAAATTTGATGCAAGAAATAAAATCCATAAACAGGAAATGCTCAACTAAGAGAAGGCCAGGCCCAGATGGCTTCACTGAATTCTACCAAACATTTATAAAAGAATCAACAACTCTTCTAAATCTCCTCTACACAAGAGGAGGAGAAAACATTTCATGACTCATTTTATGAGGTTATGACTGCCTTGATATCAAGGCTATAAAAAGACACTAGAAAATAGAAAACATCATACCAACCTCCCTTATAAATATAAATGCAAAAATCGTAAGTACAATCCTAGCAAACTTAATTCAGGGGATAATTAAAATGTTATATATCATAAACACATGGGATTTATTCTAGGAATGGAAAGGTGTTCAACATAAAAAATCAATTTAATATAAAATATACCACCTTAACAAAAAAAGACAATTGTAATTGATGCATGATAGGCATTTTATAAAATCTAATCGCCATTAATAAAAAAGCACTCAACAAATTAGAAATAGAAGGGAGTTCTGCAACCTGATACATGTAATTTATGAGAACCACACAGCTAAGATCATATTCTATAGTTGAACACTAAACTCTTACTTCTTAGTATCAGGAGAAAGACAAAAATGCCCAATTTTGCCACTTCTACTGAACACCATACTGTTCATTTTATCCAGAACAATTGGTCAAAAAAATTAAAAAGCATCTAAATTGGAAAACAAAAAGTAATACTATCTATCTGCAAGCAGACTAATATATAAAACCTTTTAGAAAATAGCTATTAAAACTAATTTTAAATTCAGCAAATAGTATCAGCACAATAACAGCATTTTATTTCTGTATACTAGCCATAATCATTCTGAAAAAATAAACACTATTACATTTACAATAGCATCAAAAAGAATAAAATAGGTATCATCAAAATTATGGGGTAGGCAGCTGCAAGCTCTTATTCCCACCACAAAACCATCACAAAATAAACAAAAAATACCCAAGCCAAACTGGCAGAACAAATCAGCCTGGAGCAATGAAGCAAATGCTGAATAAACTAAAAGACAACTTTAAAATGATAGAAAACAGTAGTGTATGTTTTAATTGCAATCGCCTTATTTTCTCTCTGCCTTAGCCACTGTTAAGACAGCAACATGTTTTTCCAGTGTGGCATTCTAGTACATGGTCACGGAAGGTGAAGAGAAGACCCTACTCACAAATTATGTGTTTGCATGTTCAAACTTGTCTCAGGGCTACCTGAAATATTGACACAAAGCACTCATTTCTGTTTTGCATAACTGAGAAATGAGAAGAGAAAAGTAGCGATCATTGTTCAAACATTTCTTAGGAGATCAAAAACAACTGCAGCAACATAGTAACCTGGGACAAAAGATTATGATGGAGACAAAACAGACAGGGGCTATGGTTTAAATGTTTGCATCCTCTTTAAGATTCATATTTAAGCTTAAACTCCAATGCAATAGTATTGAAAGGTTGGACTTTTAGGAGGTGATTAAGTTACGAGGGTTTCTCTTTTGTAAATGGGATGAATGCCAATATAACAGAGGCTTCACACAGTTTTTGGTCCTTTTGCCCATTTGCCTTCCATCATTTGAGAACACAGTAGTAAGATGTCATGTGAAGGAGAAATTAATTTTTACATGACACTGAACCTACCAGTGCCTTGATCCTGAACTTCTCTGCCTCCAGAAAAATGAGAAATAAATTTCCATTATTTACAAATTACCTAGTCTCAAGTATTTTTCCATACCAGTAAAAACAGGCTAAGACAATAGTTTAACATCTGAGATGAAAACTGCAAAGAGAGTAAAAAGTGACATCAGAAACATGAAAGACTAGGAAGCTCCAGAGTCTGGCCCCCATGGAAACATCAAATATACAACTACATGCTGAGTAAAACACCTTTATAGCCATTCTAAAAGCTAGTTAGACAATATCAAGAAAAAGAAATATTTTAAATGGTAGAAATTTTTGTGTCCTTTTAACTCATTCTTTCCCCAACTCCTTCCTGCATGGTGTAAAAGTCAAAGGAAGTATGGCCCAAGTCCCAGTTCCTACCATCTTGAAAGCTGGAATAGCATGTAGCTTGGTTGATATGTTCGAGTTTGTGTGTGACCTACCCAAAAGACTGGATTCTGTCTCCGCTGACTTAAAGTTTAGACAAAGAATGGTGGCATAGCATGGATGTCAGATTAGATTCCATGGAAGGAGAGAGAGCTGCTCTGAAATGCAAAAACTGCACAGGGATAGTAAGATCCTCAGACACCTGTGAAAAAGAAATTAGAGAGGAATATAATGGGAAATCTAAGGCCCTGGGAAAAAGCATGGGTGAGACCCTTTAAAAAAATTAAGAGGGTTAAATGTAGATAAGAAATATTGAAGAAAAGAATAAAAACACAGGCCCAGACAGTTCCCTAGAAAATACCTGAGAATTCCTTATGTCTTCACCCTAGGATAAACTCAAGGCCCAGAGGCCTGCTAATTAGTAAAAGTCTTCCTTACCAGTCTACAAATAATGGGAGATGTGGCTGCTTTGCTCCATACCAAATTTTTGACAAAAGATTACAAGGCATACAAAGAAAGAGAAAAACGTGATCCATTGAAAGGGAAAAATGAATATCCACAAACTAACCCTATGGAAACATAGACATTTGGTGACTAGATAAAGACTTTAAAATTACTGTCTTGAATATGCTGAACATCTAAAGGAAAACATGGACAAATAACTAAAAGATATCAGAAAAACAATATATTAAGAAAATGAGAATGTTCATAAAGAGAGATGATAAAAATAACCAAAGAGAGATACCAGAGTTGAAAAATGCAATAAGTAAATAGAAAACTTTACTACAGATGTGCAACTGTAGACTTGAATAAACAGAAGAAAGAGTCAGCAAACTGGAATATAGGTAAGTTGGAATTACTGAATCTAAGGAACAAAATTATTTTAGAGAGGAATGGTGAAAAAGATTGAAGAGAACTTAAGGGACTTTAGAGATATCATCAAATGGGCCAATATATGCATTATGAGTATCCCAGCATGAGTAGACAGATAGAAAGAGACAAAATTTATTTAAAGAAATACTGAATGAAAACTTCCCAAATTTCAGGAAAGACAGAAATAAACAAATACAAGTTTCGTATACATTAATTAGGATAAACCCTAAGATCCACACCAATACATTTAAATCAAGCTGTTAAAAGGCAAAATAAGGAGAATATTGAAAATAACAAGAGAAAAGAGAAAAATTTTTACATGCAAAGAATCACAGAAAGGATTATTGGCAGATTTCTCAGTGGAAACATTGCAGGAAGAAGGTAGTGAGATGATATATTTAAAGATATAAAAGAAAACAACCATAAAAACAAATAAAAACAACAGAAAACAAAACAAAAAAAAGATAAACCTAGACTTCTATATCTGGTGAAACTGTTCTTAAAAAATGAGGGAGAAATTAAGACATTTGCAAGCAAACAAAACCTGGAGGGCAGTTGTTTTTTACCCTTAGATCTGCCCTGCAAAAATGCTAAAAGGAGTCCCTCAGGTTAAAATGGAAGATTGGTTTATAAAAAGTACCCTAAGGCATATGAAAATGTGAAGTTATCCAGTAAAATTAAACACATAGACAAATATTCTTAAAACTATTATAGTAATTTTGGTTTCTAACCATTTTTATTTCCTAACTTTTTTTAAAATAATGAGTAATGATGATCATAAATCTGTGTTAACAACTACACAAAAATAAACATGTAATTTGTGACATTAATAAATAGAGGAGGTGACACACTAAAATATAGTTTTGTACACAGTTTAAGTTGGTATACATTTAAGACAGATTTTCATAGTTTTAGAATGTTGTATGCAATTTCTATGGTAATGACAAAAAAATGTCTATAGAATATACACAAAAGGAAATGAGAAGAAAATAAAATGTATCTGTGTACAACAAAATAAGACAAAAAATGAAAGCAGATATGGAATAAATGAGGAAAAAGTTGTAAGACATACAGAAAACAATAATACAATGTAAGTTTTCCTTCTATTAGCAGTTACTTTAAGTAAAAAGTAAGCTCTCAAATCAATGGATCCAAATTAGAAAAATAAATTTTACAAAAGGATCAAACTATACAGTGTCTGCAAGAGACTCACTTTAGATCCAAAGACAAATATAGATTGAAAGTGAAAGAATGGAAAAATACATCTCATGCAAACAGTGCCCAAAAGACAGATGAGGTGGCTCTACTCACATCCAAATAAGAAGATTTCAGTCTAAAACTATTATAAAAGACAGAAAGGATGTCCTATGATAGAAAGATTATTTTATCAAGAAGATACAACAATTATAAACACAAATGCACTGAACATGAAACCTACACAATACAAGAAGCCAACACTGACAGAATTAAAGGGAGAAATGAACAGCTCTACAATAATACTAGGAAACGTAAGTATTCCACTTTCAATAATGAAGACTCCAAATGGTGAGGATGTGGAAGGAGAATGAATGATGAGAAGTTACTTAATGGGCACCTTGTATGTTACTTGAGTGATGGCTCTTAAAAGCTCTGACTTGACCACTATGTGATCTATGCATATAATAAAATTGCACTTGTATCCCATAAATTTATGTAAGTGAAAAAAATGAGTAGTACAACTAGACAGAATCAACAAGAAAATAGAGAACTTTAACAACACTATAGGCCAATTTGAACTAACAGACATAAAAACACAACACTCCACTCAGATAGAGCAAGACGGCTGAATAGAAGCCTACATCATACTTTCCCCCAGTAGGAACACCAAATTTCAACAACTACACACAAAAAAGCACCATCACAAGACCAAAAAACAAATAAGCAATCACTGTATCTGGTTTTAGCTTTATGTTGCTGAAAGAGGCACTGAAAAGGGCCTCACCAACTTGCTGGCAGTGGCCTTGCAGTGCAGAGCAAAAGGCTGTGGCTTTAGGGGAGGGAGACTGCAGCAACTGGGGGACTTTACATTGAGCTCAGTGCTTCCCTGTCACAGCAGAGAGCGAAGCCATGTTGGGCTTAGCCAGTGTTCATGAATTGGGGCCAGTTCTAGCCAGAGGGATTAGCCTATCCCAGCAGTCAAAACTTGAGCTTCTTGGCAGGCCTTTCCACTGCCGGCCAAAGTGCTCAGGGTTCCTAGGAAAACTTGAAAGACTGTCTAGAACACAAGTATTGCAATTCCTAGGCGACTCCTAGTGCTGGGTTGGTCTTAGAGCCAGTGGACTAGGGTGGCACATGAACTAGGGAGACACTAGACAGGGTGGCTAAGGGAGGGCTTCTGCTCTCTGTCCCCCAAACTCAGCCAGGATAGCCGGCAGTAACAAAAGTAATTCCTTCCTTCTGGTTGAGTAGAGGAGATTGAGAAGTAAAAAAGACATCATTTTGCATCTTTGTACCGGCTCAGCCACAGTAGGTTAGGGCAGCAGGCAGAGTTGTGAGGTTCCCATTCCAGACCCTAGCTCTTGGATGCCATTTCAGGAAACACCTTATGCCAAAAGGAAACCGGCCTCTGTTTGAACATGCCTTCAACAGAAGGACCTAGTCCTGGCAAGATTCATCACGTGTTGACCGAAGAACCCTTAAGCCCTGAATAACCAACAGCAACACCCAGGTAGTACACCATGGCCCCTGGGTTTTGAGACATGCTGGCTTCAGATGTGACCCAGCACATTCCCAGCTGTGGTGGCTATGATGAAAGACTTTCTGTTTGAGAAAAGCCAAAGAAAAAGTAAAATGACCTCAGCTACAATGGGGTAGAGAACCAAGTGGGCGTGTGGGTCCTCAAGTCCAGGCCTAGGCTCCTGGACAGCATTGCTAGACCTGCCCTGAGCCAGATGGGAGCCCACTGCCCCGAAGCGGGGAGTCCTATGCCTGGCAGCATTCACAACAAGCTGACTCAAGAGCCCTTAGGCTTTAAGTGAACATTGGCAGTGACCTAACAGAAACCTCCACGGGCAGTGGTGGTGGTGGACACAAGGCTCTTGTTTCTATAGGCTCCTCTGTCTATAGAAAAAATGATCAAAGTATGAGAAGGGCTTTGTCTTGTGGTTTGAGTGTCAGCTGAGCCACAGTAGAATTGAACATCAGGTAAATGTATAAGTTTTTAAACTCCAATCCCTGGCCCTCAGTCAGCATCTCTGGATTCACCTGAACATGGGAAAACTCACTGCCCTGAAAAGAGGTACACAAACCTGGCTGGCTTCACCACCAGAAAATTATAGAACACTAGGC